>NC_053037.3:601072966-601390466 GCF_002575655.3 Aegilops tauschii subsp. strangulata
GCTGTAAGTTGGTGCAGTTCCAAGCAGCGCGTCATGGCGGGATCTACGTGTGTAGCGGAGTACATAGCTGCTTCAGAAGCAGCAAATGAAGGAGTCTGGATGAAGGAGTTCATATCCGATCTAGGTGTAATACCCAGTGCATCGGGTCAAAGGAAAATCTTTTGTGACAATACTGGAGCAATTGCCTTAGCGAAGGAATCCAGATTTCACAAGAGAACCAAACACATCAAGAGACTCTTCAACTCCATCCGCAATCAAGTCAAGGAGGGAGACATAGAGATTTGCAAAATACATACGGATCTGAATGTTGCAGACCCGTTGACTAAGCCTCTTCCACGAGCAAAACATGATCAGCACCAAGACTCCATGGGTGTTAGAATCATTACTATGTAATCTAGATTGTTGACTCTAGTGCAAGTGGGAAACTGAAGGAAATATGCCCTAGAGACAATAATAAAGTTGTTATTTATATTTCCTTATATCATGATAAATGTTTATTTTTCATGCTAGAATTGTATTAACCGGAAACTTAGTACATGTGTGAATACATAGACAGAAAAGAGTGTCCCCAATATGCCTCTACTTGACTAGCTCGTTAATCAAACATGGTTAAGTTTCCTCACCATAGACATGTGTAGTCATTTGATGAACGGGATCACTGTTGGGAATCGTAGCATAATTTTAAAATTTTCCTACGCTCACCAAGATGCATCTATGGAGTATACTAGCAACGAGGGGAAAGGAGTGCATCTACATACCCTTGTAGATCGCGAGCGGAAGCGTTCCAATGAACGTGGATGACGGAGTCGTACTCGCCGTGATTCAAATCACCGATGACCGAGTGCCGAACGGACGGCACCTCCGCGTTCAACACACGTACGATGCAGCGACGTCTCCTCCTTCTTAATCCAGCAAGGGGAAGGAGAGGTTGATGGAGATCCAGCAGCACGACGGCGTGGTGGTGGATGTAGCGGGTCTCGGCAGGGCTTCGCCGAGCTTCTGCGAGAGGGAGAGGTGTAGCAGGGGAGGAGGGAGGCGCCCAAGGCTGAGATATTGCTGCCCTCCCTCCCCCCCTATATATAGGCCCCCTGGGAGGGGGGGCACCGGCCACATCCCATCTAGGGTGGGGGGGCGGCGGCCAAGGGGGGTGCCTTGCCCCCCAAGGCAAGTGGGAAGCCCCCCACCCTAGGGTTCCCAACCCTAGGCGCATGGGGGGGAGGCCCATGGGGGGGCGCCCAGCCCACTAGGGGCTGGTTCCCTTCCCACTTCAGCCCACGGGGCCCTCCGGGATAGGTGGCCCCACCCGGTGGACCCCCGGGACCCTTCCGGTGGTCCCGGGACCCTTCCGGTGGTCCCGGTACAATACCGGTAACCCCCGAAACATTCCCGGTGGCCGAAACTTGACTTCCTATATATAATTCTTCACCTCTGGACCATTCCGGAACTCCTCGTGGCGTCCGGGATCTCATCCAGGACTCCGAACAACTTTCGGGTTTCCGCATACACATATCTCTACAACCCTAGCGTCACCGAACCTTAAGTGTGTAGACCCTACGGGTTCGGGAGACATGCAGACATGACCAAGACGCCTCTCCGGTCAATAACCAACAGCGGGATCTGGATACCCATGTTGGCTCCCACATGTTCCACGATGATCTCATCGGATGAACCACGATGTCGAGGATTCAATCAATCCCGTATGCAATTCCCTTTATCAATCGGTATGTTACTTGCCCGAGATTCGATCGTCGGTATCCCAATACCTTGTTCAATCTCGTTACCGGCAAGTCTCTTTACTCGTACCGCAATGCATGATCCCGTGACTAACGCCTTAGTCACATAGAGCTCATTATGATGATGCATTACCGAGTGGGCCCAGAGACACCTCTCCGTCACACGGAGTGACAAATCCCAGTCTCGATCCGTGCCAACCCAACAAACACTTTCGGAGATACCCGTAGTGCACCTTTATAGTCACCCAGTTACGTTGTGACGTTTGGCACACCCAAAGCACTCCTACGGTATCCGGGAGTTGCACGATCTCATGGTCTAAGGAAAAGATACTTGACATTGGAAAAGCTCTAGCAAACGAAACTACACGATCTTTTATGCTATGCTTAGGATTGGGTCTTGTCCATCACATCATTCTCCTAATGATGTGATCCCGTTATCAATGACATCCAATGTCCATAGTCAGGAAACCATGACTATCTGTTGATCAACGAGCTAGTCAATTAGAGGCTTACTAGGGACACGTTGTGGTCTATGTATTCACACATGTATTACGATTTCCGGACAATACAATTATAGCATGAACAATAGACAATTACCATGAACAAAGAAATATAATAATAACCATTTATTATTGCCTCTAGGGCATATTTCCAACAGTCTCCCACTTGCACTAGAGTCAATAATCTAGTTACATTGTGATGAATCGAACACCCATTGCGTCCTGGTGTTGATCACGTTTTGCTCTAGGGAGAGGTTTAGTCAACGGATCTGCTACATTCAGGTCCGTATGTACTTTACAAATATCTATCTCTCCATTTTGAACACTTTCACGAATGGAGTTGAAGCGACGCTTGATATGCCTGGTCTTCCTGTGAAACCTGGGCTCCTTCGCAAGGGCAATAGCTCCAGTGTTGTCACAGAAGAGAGTCATCGGGCCTGACGCATTGGGAATCACCCCTAGGTCGGTAATGAACTCCTTCATCCAGACTGCTTCCTGTGCTGCCTCCAAGGCTGCCATGTACTCCGCTTCACATGTAGATCCCGCCACGACGCTTTTCTTGCAACTCCACCAGCTTACTGCTCCTCCATTCAAAATATACACGTATCCGATTTGTGACTTTGAGTCATCCAGATCTGTGTCGAAGCTAGCGTCGACGTAACCCTTTACGACGAGCTCTTCGTCACCTCCATAAACGAGAAACATGTCCTTAGTCCTTTTCAGGTACTTCAGGATAATCTTGACCGCTGTCCAGTGTTCCATGCCGGGATTACTTTGGTACCTTCCTACCAAACTTACGGCAAGGTTTACATCAGGTCTGGTACCAGCATGGCATACATAATAGACCCTATGGCCCAGGCATAGGGGATGACACTCATCTTTTCTATATCTTCTGCCGTGGTCGGGCATTGAGCCGTGCTCAATTGCACACCTTGCAATACAGGCAAGAACCCCTTCTTGGACTGATCCATATTGAACTTCTTCAATATCTTGTCAAGGTATGTACTCTGTGAAAGACCAATGAGGCGTCTCGATCTATCTCTATAGATCTTGATGCCCAATATATAAGCAGCTTCTCCAAGGTCCTTCATTGAAAAACACTTATTCAAATAGGCCTTTATACTTTCCAAAAATTCTATATCATTTCCCATCAATAGTATGTCATCCACATATAATAAGAGAAATGCTACAGAGCTCCCACTCACTTTCTTGTAAACACAGGCTTCTCCATAAGTCTGTGTAAACCCAAACGCTTTGATCATCTCATCAAAGCGAATGTTCCAACTCCGAGATGCTTGCACCAGCCCATAGATTGAGCGCTGGAGCTTGCATACTTTGTTAGCATTCTTAGGATCGACAAAACCTTCCGGCTGCATCATATACAACTCTTCCTTAAGGAAGCCGTTAAGGAATGCCGTTTTGACGTCCATCTGCCATATCTCATAATCATAGTATGCGGCAATTGCTAACATGATTCGGACGGACTTCAGCTTCGCTACGGGTGAGAAAGTCTCATCGTAGTCAACCCCTTGAACTTGTCGATAACCCTTAGCGACAAGTCGAGCCTTATAGATGGTCACATTACCATCCGCGTCTGTCTTCTTCTTAAAGATCCATTTGTTTTCTATGGCTCGCCGATCATCGGGCAAGTCAGTCAAAGTCCATACTTCGTTTTCATACATGGATCCTATCTCGGATTTCATGGCTTCTAACCATTTGTCGGAATCCGGGCCCGCCATCGCTTCTTCATAGTTCGAAGGTTCACCGTTGTCTAACAACATGATTTCCAGGACAGGGTTGCCGTACCACTCTGGTGCGGAACGTGTCCTTGTGGACCTACGAAGTTCAGTAGTAACTTGATCCGAAGCTTCATGATCATCATCATTGACTTCCTCCCCAGTCGGTGTAGGCACCACAAGAACATTTTCACGCGCTGCGCTACTTTCCGGTTCGGAAGGGGTGACTATCACCTCATCAAGTTCCACTTTCCTCCCACTCAAATCTTTCGAGAGAAACTCCTTCTCCAGAAAGGACCCGTTCATGGCAACGAAGATCTTGCCTTCGGATCTGAGGTAGAAGGTATACCCAATAGTTTCCTTAGGGTATCCTATGAAGACGCATTTTTCCGACTTGGGTTCGAGCTTTTCAGGTTGAAGTTTCTTGACATAAGCATCGCATCCCCAAACTTTTAGAAACGACAGCTTAGGTTTCTTCCCAAACCATAATTCATACGGTGTCATCTCAACGGATTTCGACGGAGCCCTATTTAAAGTGAATGCGGCAGTCTCTAAAGCATAGCCCCAAAATGAGAGCGGCAAATCGGTAAGAGACATCATAGATCGCACCATATCCAATAGAGTGCGATTACGACGTTCGGACACACCATTTCTCTGAGGTGTTCCAGGCGGCGTGAGCTGTGAAACTATTCCATATTTCCTTAAGTGTGCACCAAACTCGTGACTTAAATATTCTCCACCACGATCTGATCGTAAGAATTTTATTTTTCTGTCACGTTGATTCTCAACCTCACTCTGAAATTCCTTGAACTTTTCAAAGGTTTCAGACTTGTGTTTCATTAGGTAGACATAGCCATATCTACTTAAATCATCAGTGAGAGTGAGAACATAACGATATCCTCCGCGAGCCTCAACACTCATTGGACCGCACACATCGGTATGTATGATTTCCAATAAGTTGGTTGCTCGCTCCATTGTTCCGGAGAACGGAGTCTTGGTCATCTTACCCATGAGGCATGGTTCGCACGTGTCAAATGATTCGTAATCAAGAGACTCCAAAAGTCCATCTGCATGGAGCTTCTTCATGCGCTTGACACCAATGTGACCAAGGCGGCAGTGCCACAAGTATGTGGGACTATCGTTATCAACTTTACATCTTTTGGTATTCACACTATGAACATGTGTAACATCACGTTCGAGATTCATCAAAAATAAACCATTGACCAGCGGGGCATGACCATAAAACATATCTCTCAAATAAATAGAACAACCATTATTCTCGGATTTAAATGAGTAGCCATCTCGAATTAAACGAGATCCAGATACAATGTTCATGCTCAAAGCTGGCACTAAATAACAATTATTGAGGTTTAAAACTAATCCCGTGGGTAGATGCAGAGGTAGCGTGCCAACGGCGATCACATCGACCTTGGAACCATTCCCGACGCGCATCGTCACCTCGTCCTTCGCCAGTCTCCGTTTATTCCGTAGTTCCTGTTTTGAGTTACAAATATGAGCAACCGCACTGATATCAAATACCCAGGAGCTACTACGAGTACTGGTAAGGTACACATCAATTACATGTATATCACATATACCTTTGGCGTTGCCGGCCTTCTTGTCCGCTAAGTATTTGGGGCAGTTCCGCTTCCAGTGACCACTTCCCTTGCAATAAAAGCACTCAGTCTCGGGCTTGGGTCCATTCTTCGACTTCTTCCCAGTAACTGGCTTACCGGGCGCGGCAACTCCCTTGCCGTCCTTCTTGAAGTTCTTCTTACCCTTGCCCTTCTTGAACGTAGTGGTTTTATTCACCATCAACACTTGATGTTCTTTTCTGATCTCCACCTCCGCTGATTTCAGCATTGAATATATCTCAGGAATGGTCTTTTCCATCCCCTGCATATTGAAGTTCATCACAAAGCTCTTGTAGCTTGGTGGAAGCGACTGAAGGATTCTGTCAATGACCACATCATCCGGGAGATTAACTCCCAGCTGAGTCAAGCGGTTGTGCAACCCAGACATTCTGAGTATGTGCTCACTTACAGAACTATTTTCCTCCATTTTACAGCTGAAGAACTTGTCGGAGACTTCATATCTCTTGACCCGGGCATGAGCTTGGAAAACCAATTTCAGCTCCTCGAACATCTCATATGCTCCATGTTCCTCAAAACGCTTTTGGAGACCCGGTTCTAAGCTGTAAAGCATGCCGCACTGAACGAGGGAGTAATCATCAGCACGCTGCTGCCAAGCGTTCATAACGTCTTGGTTCTCAGGGATTGGTGCTTCACCTAGCGGTGCTTCTAAGACATAATCTTTCTTGGCTACTATGAGGATGATCCTCAGGTTCCGGACCCAGTCCGTATAGTTGCTGCCATCATCTTTCAGCTTGGTTTTCTCTAGGAACGCGTTGAAATTGAGGACAACGTTGGCCATTTGATCTACAAGACATAGTGTAAAGATTTTAGAACTCCCACTCAGATAGACATCCCTCTAGTCATCTAAGTGAAACATGATCCGAGTTAACTAGGCCGTGTCCGATCATCACGTGAGACGGACTAGTCAAGATCGGTGAACATCTCCATGTTGATCGTATCTTCTATACGACTCATGCTCGACCTTTCGGTCCTCCGTGTTCCGAGGCCATGTCTGTACATGCTAGGCTCGTCAAGTCAACCTAACTGTATTGCGTGTGTTCCGAGGCCATGTCTGTACATGCTAGGCTCGTCAACACCCGTTGTATTCGAACGTTAGAATCTATCACACCCGATCATCACGTGGTGCTTCGAAACAACGAACCTTCGCAACGGTGCACAGTTAGGGTGAACACTTTCTTGAAATTATTATAAGGGATCATCTTACTTACTACCGTCGTTCTAAGCAAATAAGATGCAAAAACATGATAAACATCACATGCAATCAAATAGTGACATGATATGGCCAATATCATTATGCTCCTTTGATCTCCATCTTCGGGGCACCATGATCATCTTCGTCACCGGCATGACACCATGATCTCCATCATCATGATCTCCATCATTGTGTCTTCATGAAGTCGTCACGCCAACGATTACTTCTACTTCTATGGCTAACGCGTTTAGCAACAAAGTAAAGTAATTTACATGGCGTTATTCAATGACACGCAGGTCATACAAAATAATAAAGACAACTCCTATGGCTCCTGCCGGTTGTCATACTCATCGACATGCAAGTCGTGATTCCTATTACAAGAATATGATCAATCTCATACATCACATATATCATTCATCACATCTTCTGGCCATATCACATCACATAGCACTTGCTGCGAAAACAAGTTAGACGTCCTCTAATTGTTGTTGCAAGTTTTTACGTGGTTTGTAGGTTTCTAGCAAGAACGTTTCTTACCTACGTATGACCACAACGTGATTTGCCAATTTCTATTTACCCTTCATAAGGACCCTTTTCATCGAATCCGTTCCGACTAAAGTAGGAGAGACAGACACCCGCTAGCCACCTTATGCAACTAGTGCATGTCAGTCGGTGGAACCTGTCTCACATAAGCGTACGTGTAAGGTCGGTCCGGGCCGCTTCATCCTACAATGCCGCCGAAACAAGAAACGACTAGTAGCGGCAAGAAGAATTGGCAACATCAACGCCCACAACTGCTTTGTGTTCTACTCGTGCATAGTAACTACACATAGGCCTGGCTCATGATGCCACTGTTGGGAATCGTAGCATAATTTTAAAATTTTCCTACGGTCACCAAGATGCATCTATGGAGTATACTAGCAACGAGGGGAAAAGAGTGCATCTACATACCCTTGTAGATCGCGAGCGGAAGCGTTCCAATGAACGTGGATGACGGAGTCGTACTCGCCGTGATTCAAATCACCGATGACCGAGTGCCGAACGGACGGCACCTCCGCGTTCAACACACGTACGGTGCAGCGACGTCTCCTCCTTCTTGATCCAGCAAGGGGGAAGGAGAGGTTGATGGAGATCCAGCAGCACGACGGCGTGGTGGTGGATGTAGCGGGTCTCGGCAGGGCTTCGCCGAGCTTCTGCGAGAGGGAGAGGTGTAGCAGGGGAGGAGGGAGGCGCCCAAGGCTGAGATATTGCTGCCCTCCCTCCCCCCCTATATATAGGCCCCCTGGGAGGGGGGGCGCCGGCCACATCCCATCTAGGGTGGGGGGGCGGCGGCCAAGGGGGGTGCCTTGCCCCCCAAGGCAAGTGGGAAGCCCCCCACCCTAGGGTTCCCAACCCTAGGCGGATGGGGGGAGGCCCATGGGGGGGCGCCCAGCCCACTAGGGGCTGGTTCCCTTCCCACTTCTGCCCACGGGGCCCTCCGGGATAGGTGGCCCCACCCGGTGGACCCCCAGGACAATTCCGGTGGTCCCGGTACAATACCGGTAACCCCCGAAACTTTCCCGGTGGCCGAAACTTGACTTCCTATATATAATTCTTCACCTCCGGACCATGCTGGAACTCCTCGTGACGTCCGGGATCTCATCCGGGACTCCAAACAACTTTCGGGTTTCCGCATACACATATCTCTACAACCCTAGCGTCACCGAACCTTAAGTGTGTAGACCCTACGGGTTCGGGAGACATGCAGACATGACCGAGACGCCTCTCCGGTCAATAACCAACAGCGGGATCTGGATACCCATGTTGGCTCCCACATGTTCCACGATGATCTCATGGGATGAACCATGATGTCGAGGATTCAATCAATCCCGTATGCAATTCCCTTTATCAATCGGTATGTTACTTGCCCGAGATTCGATCGTCGGTATCCCAATACCTTGTTCAATCTCGTTACCGGCAAGTCTCTTTACTCGTACCGCAATGCATGATCCCGTGACTAACGCCTTAGTCACATAGAGCTCATTATGATGATGCATTACCGAGTGGGCCCAGAGACACCTCTCCGTCACACGGAGTGACAAATCCCAGTCTCGATCCGTGCCAACCCAACAAACACTTTCGGAGATACCCGTAGTGCACCTTTATAGTCACCCAGTTACGTTGTGACGTTTGGCACACCCAAAGAACTCCTACGGTATCCGGGAGTTGCACGATCTCATGGTCTAAGGAAAAGATACTTGACATTGGAAAAGCTCTAGCAAACGAAACTACACGATCTTTTATGCTATGCTTAGGATTGGGTCTTGTCCATCACATCATTCTCCTAATGATGTGATCCCGTTATCAATGAATCCAATGTCCATAGTCAGGAAACCATGACTATCTGTTGATCAACGAGCTAGTCAATTAGAGGCTTACTAGGGACACGTTGTGGTCTATGTATTCACACATGTATTACGATTTCCGGACAATACAATTATAGCATGAACAATAGACAATTACCATGAACAAAGAAATATAATAATAACCATTTATTATTGCCTCTAGGGCATATTTCCAACAATCACATCATTAGAGAATGATGTGATGGACAAGACCCATCTGTTAGCTTAACATAATGATCGTTAAGTTTTATTGTTATTGCTTTCTTCATAACTTATACATATTTCTCTGACTATGAGATTATGCAACTCCCGAATACCGGAGGAACACCTTATGTGCTATCAAACGTCACAACGTAACTGGGTGATTATAAAGATGCTCTACAGGTGTCTCCGAAGGTGTTTGTTGGGTTGGCATAGATCGAGATTAGGATTTGTCACTCCGAGTATCGGAGAGGTATCTCTTGGCCCTCTCGGTAATGCACATCACTATAAGCCTTGCAAGAAATGTGACCAATGAGTTAGTTGCGGGATGATGTATTAAGGAACGAGCAAAGAGACTTGCCGGTAACGAGATTGAACTAGGTATGATGATACCGACGATCGAATCTCAGGCAAGTAACCTACCGATGACAAAGGGAATAACGTATGGTGTTATTGCGGTTTGACCGATAAAGATCTTCGTAGAATATGTAGGAACCAATATGAGCATCCAGGTTCCGCTATTGGTTATTAACCGAAGATGTGTCTCGGTCATGTCTACATAGTTCTCGAACTCGTAGGGTCCGCACGCTTAACGTTCGATGACGATTTGTACTATGAGTTATGTGTTTTGGTGACCGAACTTTGTTCGGAGTCCCATATGAGATCACGGACATGAAGAGGAGTCTCGAAATGGTCGAGAGGTAAAGATTCATACATTGGAAGGTAGTATTCGGACATCGAAATGGTTTCGAGTGGTTCGGGTATTTTACCGGAGTACCGAGGGGTTACCGGAACCCCCCGGGGAAGTATTGGGCCTACATGGCCTTAGTGGAGAGAGAGGAGGGCCGCAAGGGGTGGCCGCGCCCCCCCCCCATGGCAGTCCGAATTGGACTAGGGGAGGGGCGGCGCCCCCCTTTCCCTCTCCCTCTCCCTCTCCTTCCTTTTCCCCTCCGATAAGAAAGGAAAAGGGGGGGGGGCGAATCCTACTAGGAGTGGAGTCCTAGTAGGACTCCCCCATGGCGCGCCCCTCTTGGTCGGCCGCCTCCTCCTCCCCTCCTTTATATACGGGGGCAGGGGCACCCCGTAGCACATCAATTGTTCTCTTAGCCGTGTGTGGTGCCCCCCGCCATAGTTTACTCCTCCGGTCATAGCGTCGTAGTGCTTAGGTGAAGCCCTGCGCGGATCACATCACAATCACCATCACCACACCGTCGTGCTGACGGAACTCTCCCTTGACCCTCTGCTGGATCAAGAGTTCGAGGGACGTCATCGAGCTGAACGTGTGCTGAACTCGAAGGTGCCGTACGTTCTGTACTAGATCGGTTGGATCGTGAAGACGTTCGACTACATCAACCACGTTAAACTAACGCTTCCGCTTTTGGTCTACGAGGGTACGTAGACACACTCTCCCCCTCTCGTTGCTATGCATCTCCTAGATAGATCTTGCGTGATCGTAGGAAATTTTTTGAAATTGCATGCTACGTTCTCCAACACTAACCCCCCCCCTCAACCTTTTTAGCCTACAGAGCAAGTTCCTACTTACATTGGGTTGCCTGCCTAAGACCTTGTCAGATCCCGCTCAAAGAAATGCCCTCTCAATTTTTTTCAAAAGTAAAAAAGGTGCCCTCCGGAGGTGCCAGCGCGGTGATGGTAAAACTTGCTAGGGAGGTGCATAGATCTGACAAGGGCCTTCCTACCATCCGCGGTGATGAACCTCCCCTGCTAGGGAACAAGCTTTCCAGCCGCCCTGTCAATGAGAAACTAGAGATTAATCTTCCTTAGGCGATGGATCGATAGGGGAAGGTCGAGATATTTGAGCGGGAAGGAAGAACACTTGGCGGGAAAGCTTTACCAGACGCATTCAAGGTCGATGCCCGCACATCGAATCGGGGCGTCATGACTCTTCTCCAAATTTGTCACGAGACCCATGACCTCCCCAAAACCGGCGAGGATGGAAGTGATGTGCATAATGTCCTCCTTCATGGGCGCCATAAAAATTGCAATGTCGTCAGCACACAGGGAGGTGTGAATACATGTCTCTTCCCACCATTCCGATGAAAATGACCATGTTTAGTGGTGTGGTTGAGCAGGTCCTATATAGGGTAAATTGCCAGCACGAAGAGAAGTTGCGATAGCGGATCACCCTGCCGTAGACCCCGACCATGCTTGATGGGCTCACCCAAAGTACCATTGAGCATAACTCATGAAGACGACGTGCATAGAAAAGGCGGTGAGCATATTTATGAATCTAGCCGGAAAGCCAGGTCTGAGCAGGATATCCAGCAGGTAGTCCCATCGCATAGGATTCAAAAGCGTTTTTGATGTAGGGCTTGCAGAGAAGGGTTGGCTTCTTAGTGTAGTGCAATTTTGTAGCCGAGTTGTGCACATACAAGAAGTTGTCATGGATACTTCTGGTCTTTATGAAAGCACTCTTGGATTGGCAGATAAGGGCGTGATTGAATGGAGCAAGCTGGGATGCCATTATTTTTGCAACAATATTCGCAATCGGGTGGATGAGACTGGGACCTACAGAACAACTACCTCACTGGGGGCATCCCGCCAATGATCTCCAACTATGAAAGCCTTGCGTCTCTACCCCAGCCTCAACTATATCAATGGCTCCATGCCCCAATCCCTCGGCAGCCTTAGCCGGCTCCGAGACCTCATCCTCTGTGGGAGAATAACTCGAGGGTGAGATCCCGCTGTTGGGAAACGTAGTAATTTCAAAAAAATTCCTATGCACACACAGGATCATGGTGATGCATAGCAACGAGAGGGGAGAGTGTGTCCACGTACCCTCGTAGACCGAAAGCGGAAGCGTTAGTACAACGCGGTTGATGTAGTCGTACGTCTTCACGATCCGACCGATCCAAGTACCGAACGCATGGCACCTCCGAGTTCAGCACACGTTCAGCTCGATGATGTCCCACGAACTCCGATCCAGCAGAGCTTCGAGGGAGAGTTCTATTAGCACGACGGTGTGATGATGGTGATGATGATGCTACCGACACAGGGCTTCGCCTAAGCACCGCTACGATATGATCGAGGTGGATTATGGTGGAGGGGGCACCACACACGGCTAAGAGATCAAGAGATCAATTGTTGTGTCTAGAGGTGTCCCCCTGCCCCCGTATATAAAGGAGGGAGGGAGAGGCCGGCCCTAGAGGGGGCGCGCCAAGTGTGGGGAGTCCTACAAGTCCTAGTAGGATTCCCCTTTCCTTTCCGGAGTAGGAGAGAAGGAAAGAGGGGGAGAGGGAGAAGGAAAAGGGGGCTGCACCCCTTGTCCAATTCGGACCAGAGGGGTGGCACGCGCCTCCTTCCTTTTGGCCGCTCTCCTCTATTCCCGTATGGCCCAATAAGGCCCAATACTTCTCCCGGTGAATTCCCGTAACTCCCCGGTACTCCGAAAATACCCGAATCACTCGGAACCTTTCCGATGTCCGAATATAGTCGTCCAATATATCGATCTTTACGTCTCGACCATTTCAAGACTCCTCGTCATGTCCCCGATCTCATCCGGGACTCCGAACTACCTTCGGTACATCAAATCACATAAACTCATAATACAATCATCACCGAAACTTTAAGCATGCGGACCCTACGGGTTCGAGAAGTATGTAGACATGACCGAGACACGTCTCCGACCAATAACCAATAGCGGAACCTGGATGCTCATATTGGCTCCCACATATTCTACGAAGATCTTTATCGGTCAAACCGCATAACAACATGCGTTGTTCCCTTTGTCATCGGTATGTTACTTGCCCGAGATTCAATCGTCGGTATCTCAATACCTAGTTCAATCTCGTTACTGGCAAGTCTCTTTACTCGTTCCGTAATACATCATCCCGTAACTAACTCATTAGTTACGATGCTTGCAAGGCTTATAGTGATGTGCATTACCGAGTGGGCCCAGAGATACCTCTCCGACAATCGGAGTGACAAATCCTAATCTCGAAATACGCCAACCCAACAAGTACCTTCGGAGACACCTGTAGAACACCTTTATAATCACTCATTTACGTTGTGACGTTTGGTAGCACACAAAGTGTTCCTCCGATAAACGGGAGTTGCATAATCTTATAGTCATAGGAACATGTATAAGTCATGAAGAAAGCAATAGCAACATACTAAACTATCAAGTGCTAAGCTAACGGAATGGGTCAAGTCAATCACATCATTCTCCTAATGATGTGATCCCGTTAATCAAATGACAACTCATGTCCATGGCTAGGAAACTCAACCATCTTCGATTAACGAGCTAGTCAAGTAGAGGCATACTAGTGACACTCTGTTTGTCTATGTATTCACACATGTATTATGTTTCCGGTTAATACAATTCTAGCATGAATAATAAACATTTATCATGAAATAAGGAAATAAATAATAACTTTATTATTGCCTCTAGGGCATATTTCCTTCACCCGCCGCCGTTGGTCAGCGATCGTACACTCGAGAACCTCATCCTCCAGTACAATGGCTCACATATCCCATCAGAATTTATGAACTACGAGAACCTGAGATGGATATTGCTCGAGAGCAATCGGCACTCCGGGATGGTGTCGGCCTCGCTGGGTGGCTAGACAACCTTGCAATCTTGAGTCTCAACAACAACTCCTTCTCAGGCCGAATACCGCCGGAGCTAGGAGACTGCATGAGTATAGTTTGGCTGGATTAGTTAGTCTCACATCTAGAGCTTGTTCGCGCGACCGATAATTTCAATGAAGATAACATGTTGGGATATGAAGGATGTGGAAGGTATTTAAGGGACAAGTCAGCAATGGTTTGGTGGTTGCAATAAAGGTTCTTGACATGCAGTCTAACTGCCTAAGAGTGCAGTGTCGGAGCTAGACAAAATGAGTTGGGGGAGACAAAATGTGAGTGTTGGGAGGGGCAAAAGCTAAAAATGTTTCCATCTAATCACAATAATTGATGCTGGGGCCATAGCCCCCCCCCCCTCCAGCAACACACATAGCTTCGTTGTTGCAAGCGTGCCATTGGAAGTTCTTTCGGTGAGTGTCGTGTGCTTCACATATCCCGGCACCACAATCTGATACAGATAATCAACACATGTTCTAACATGGATTTCAGCGCGTTGGTGCTATAGTACATGCCCAATGGTAACTTAGAGACACTGCTTCTCTTCCTGCTAGGCGGCGAGAGGCAATTCGGGTTGCGTGAGAGCCTAGGCGTTATGCTCAAGGTATCGATAGCAATGGAGTATCTACACAATGATTACCATGAAACCGTTATGCATTGCGACTTAAAGCCAAGCAATGTGCTCTTTGACGAGGACATGATTGCACATGTCGCAAATTTTGGCACTGCAAGGCTACTAGAAGTTGATGATGGATTTGCGTTCGCCATGAGCATGTGTGGCACAACTGGGTACATGTCACCAGGTACTTAGTAATGATTATCTTACTCAGTGTACCAAATATTTGTTAAGCTGTTGATTAACTATTATTGGTCAATCACATTGAAAGTTGCATTTATCCCCTTTTTTCAGAGTATGGGTTGTATGGGAAAGTGTCACTAAACAACAATGTGTTTACTTATGAGATCATGCTCCTTGAAGTCTTTAGTGGAAAGAGGTCGGCATATGCTATGTTTGTTGGAGAATTGAGCCTAGATGGTGGGTTCACTAGTTGTTTCAGGCAGATCAGCTTGCTCATGCTGTGGATAGACGACTACTCCAATGCTCCGACATGGGCATTGACTTTCTTGGGCCAACACTCGTATCAAGTGCACCGGATGCCATATAACATTTTAAAAATCTGAAGAAAAAAATCTACGTTGTCACAAAATTTGAAACATATCTTGAGATATAAAAATGAAAATTTTGATATCAATGTAATAATGGGCCAAATCTAAAGCCCAACTTATGTTATATACTGTTCAATTGCCATTTATCTTTTCGATCTATGTTTTGGATTTTGACTTGATGTTGTGTGGATGTGCTAACTATTTTTCAGAAATTTTTGAACATTAAAAATATGCATTGTGAGTTTGGGGCATCGGTAGTACCACAAGCACGGGTGCATCAGATATTCTCCCAACACAGGAGGTTGGTGTGCTCTGCTTCAATGACTCACCACATGATAGGATAACGATGAGCGATGTAGTGCCGAGCGTGAAGAACATCAAAACAGAGTATACCAAAAATACAACATCTGCATCAGGAAGTGCGTCACAATGATTGGTCGCCCTTGCCTCATGGCCACGTGCACGACCGTTCTGGGGAAACAAAAAGAGGAGTGAGCAATATTTTTTTTGATATATTCGGTAGCGCTTTCTTTGTTCTAAGACAATGAACAAAGATCGATTCGGAACCGAAACTTTGTGTAGATCAATGTGCCATGTGTGATTCGTACTATTTGAAATGAGACCGAGAAGTCCGCGGCGTCACTCCATGATTGGTCTTCCCTTTCATAGTTTTTTAGAAAAGGAGGATGATCCCCGGTCTCTGCATCTGAGAGATGCATGCGATCATTTTATTGAATATTCTCGAGGACCTTACAAAGTAGAACAATAATATGCCTGAATCCGCCATCTTGGCAACATCTGCCGCTACTCCTATCCAAATTATGAAGGGGTGCAAGCTGGGCCACATACCCATACCTCTCACCTAAGCCTAACATCTACAGCCGGAGGCCCCGACCAAGCCATCTGCCGGGTCCGGTGCTCAAACCGGTCTGATGCACTCACATGTGTCGTCGCCGCCATCTTCCACTGGTCCATCTTCAGAGCAGATTGAGGTGACAACCTTGGTAGGTCCTCCGCCATCGACGCCACCACGACGCCAAACGACGACCTCCACCTCCGCGAGCCTTGGCAGGTCCTCCGCCATTGACGCCACCACAACGCCAGCCGACGACCTCCACCTACGCGAGTCCATCTCCAAGCAACGGACGTAAACCCATGCTAGGATAGGGCCGCACCACCGCCGTCGCCTACCACCCACAAGCGCCACCCAACCCCAAGGTTCCCAAAGCGGCGCCTTCAAGAAGGGAACGGCGCCGTGAGCGCCGCCGCCGCCCAACAAAGTTAGGGCTTTCGCCCGGGAGACCTAGGGGAAGGTGAAGTGAGGAGATCAGTCCATACCAACGCCTCCAAGGAGGGGAACGGCGCCCTCAGGCGTCGCCGTCGGCGCGCCGGTCATTTCCGGCTAGGGATTTCGCCCGAACTAGATCCCCGCCACCAGCAGCACCTCCTGTACAGAACTGGCGACCAAGAGGAAGCGCGGACCGACCAGGCTGGCCCGCACGCCGAACAGGGGAGCAGGGGAGGCGCTAGATCGCGCGCACCGACCGCCGCAGAAGCTGCCGCCGGCCGCCAACGACCATCGGATCCCGCCCCCGCGCGGCCGGGACACCAGATCCACCGCCCGCACGGCTGCTAGCCGGCCGTGCCTTGCCAATGAAGCCGCCGCTCCAGATCCGGGGTTCCCCACGCACATGTAGGGCAACCGAGGCCCCGCCGCCACCATCCTTGGCGCCCCGGGCTTCCCCGGCGGCTGCCTCAGGCGGCGGCGAGGAAGGGAAGAGGGGGAGGGGGGTGAGGAGGAGGGGCGGCTAGGGTTGGGAGGAGGGACGGCTGGGGTGGGAGGAGGGGCGGCTAGGGTACACCTAGTAATAATTTACATCTAAGACGTTCATGCTCTGCACCTGAGAAGAAACACAAAACTTTTACAAAGAACCAGAAGAGTACAGGTGACCATAACCACGTGCTGTCAACAGAAAACTGTTGATGGGTAATTAAACCAAAAAAGGTGGGATAATTCATATCTTATGGAAGAGGACAATGGGATTATGCACACACAAAAATCGCCATCTTTATTGACTCATAATTTAGCATCAAGGAAATACAAATACATCGAGCACACACCGCAAGAGGATTATGCTATTGGCTCATCATATTCATTTGACCCAATATTTCAGTTGTACAATCATGGAAAATACTGAATTTATAGTACATTGGAAAATGTGACTGAATTTGCAGGAGAAGTTGTATGATAAACCTCCGAAATGCTTTACAGAAGGGGAAGTGTCGATCTATTATTA
This sequence comes from Aegilops tauschii subsp. strangulata, assembly GCF_002575655.3. Lineage (NCBI taxonomy): Eukaryota > Viridiplantae > Streptophyta > Magnoliopsida > Poales > Poaceae > Aegilops > Aegilops tauschii. The sequence goes on from NC_053037.3 coordinate 601,090,431, forward strand.
CATTGGAAGGGAAGAAATAACCTTGATTTCTATAGATGTTGCCAAATCATTAAACCCTCGGCAAACAGTAGAGCAGCAGATTTATTACAGATTTCAGTCTGCTGACAGTACATCACCTGAATGTGAGGTAAAAATGTCATCAAATAAGGCATATTATACAATACCCACAGCACAAAACACCAAAGAAAACAAAGGCAGATTAACACGATCATGTGTTGCTTCAATCCTTCTTCTGGACTCTGAGTGTGAAGGCCTGGAGGGACAAGAGCACTTGCTTGATCCTCTCTCTGATCTCGCCGTCAATCAGATTTCCATCAGCGTCAAACTTTGGCGGCTGCTGAAATGCTTGGACGAACAGCTCTGGCTTGTTAATGAAATGAAGATCTAAGAACTGTTAGAGTTGTGTCGAATATTATTGTACAAGTTAGGTTACGGTTGGACTTGGAGTCGTATAGTATGTAGACAAGATATGGAATCGTGTCCAAGTAGAACGCTTGTATCCAAGGCCTCTCATATATAGCGGGGGTAGACACACGACGTAACCTATGCCAACATAATAGCACGGGCACGCAGGGGAGCCAACGGCGTGTGCCGGTGCCCGGGCGGCCAGGGTGCGGTATTGTGACGGTGTCATGGGGAGGAGCGCCCATAGTCATGCCCCGGGGATGTAGCCATATTGGTGAACCTCGTTAACAAATCTCGGTGTCATGCCTCGTGTGATTGCTTGGTCCTCGGTAGATCGATGGTAACCTCGGATTAATTATAACAAGTGGTATCATGAGTAAGGTTCGAAGAGGTCGCAGATTGTTGATCTAGAGGAGGTCGTGGTCGTGGAAAAGGTTTACGACAGATGGCGCAATTGGGCGGCAGCGGATGTTGCCGGCAGTTTTCATGTCGCGGAGTCTTGGCCAGTATAGCAACGGTGACACGAATCGGAAGCAGTCGGAAGCTGCAGGATGACGGTAGATCGGATCAGCGGAACAGAGGCTCGGGGACGCAACGCGTGGCGGAGGCGGGATCGTGCAGGGGCGGGAGTCTTGCGTCTCAATCGGAGCGGCGGCACTTTCAAGGGCGCTCGCGCGTGGCTCTGGCCGAGCCGGACCGAGCAGGCAGCGCCAGGTGGGCCTCTAGGCCAAGGCGTGGCCGTTTTTTCAGGAAAAAAGGCAAGGGCCAAGGCATGGCTGTTCAAGTGCAAGGGGGTTCCGAGGAGCGTGACGCGAAGACGGACGGGGCTGCTGCATGCATGGTAAACAAGGAGGCCTCACGTACTAAGGCAGATGGCCTGGAGCTGCTCGTGTGGTGGTACAAGTTGTGCAAAGCCAAGGGTACCACGAGATTTGTTTGTGAAAAAAAAAAGTGCAGTTCTTGTGCGTGCATGGAGGAGCTATTAGTGGACCAAGACAAGAGCAGGGAATTGTGCGGAGGGATCGCTCGGTCAGGTTTGCATGAAAATTTCTCTTGTGGGTCATGTTTGCTAAGTGGTTGTTTGGATACAGGGAATTAGATGTGGGATTTTAGAAAACGAGTTTTTAGAGGATTTTTAGGAAAACCTGTTTTGGTTAGTTATTCTGGTAAAGTAAGTACATACAATACTTTGTTTGGATGAGAAATATAGTAAAGCATGGATACGCAGCTCCATCACACAGCGACTTAGTCAAAATTCCAATACGTTCCTTCAGTCGATCTATTGAGCTGCTGGCGCTTAGCGGGAGCGTCTCCGTCGAGCGCTCCTGTCAGCCTTGCTGTGGCCGCTTCCCCAAGTAGGGCGACAGAGACAAGGGCGCCGTCGGTGGAGTCGTTGAGGACAAAACGAACCAGGCTGCCGGCGGCCGGCCATGCAGTAGTGTCCTCTGTGCGCCGCTGGGATGACCAGGGAGGGAGTAGTGCTTACGATGTGATGCCATTCGCCGCTCATGTTCATTGGGAGATCAGGTTGTAGCAACCGTTGGTAGGACGAACACATCGGCTATGTGTGCTCCGCGGCAGCTCCCACCTCGCCAAGTCGCCATGCCACACGGCAACAGGCACATGCGAGCCCCGAACAACATGCTCGCCGATGCTTGTAGAGGACGTCGCGAAGCATGCGATTCGTCGCCGTGTCACATGACGACGGCCACGTCCGGGCCAGAGCGGCTAGCCGAGCGGCACTGACTGCCAGCGTCGCCTCGCATGTGCCTGCAAAGGAAGTGGCGGCGCTCTGATGCGTCGCCGTGCGACACGACAACGACCACGTCCGGGCCCGAGCGGCGAGCTCACCCACTCGGCGGCGACTCGCTCATGCCCGAAGAGGATGTCGTGGGGCGCTCGTGATGCGCCCAACACGTCTCTATAGCGTAGCATCTGGCCAGGTCAGATTGCGGCCGTCGTCGTCGGCAGAAGGAAGAGCACGTCGGCCATGGCACCATGCGCTCCATACATGGCCGCCGTATTCATAAAACTCGTTTATATAAAAATGCCAAATAGTCGTTTTTCTATAAGCCGGGTTTTTGAGGTTTTGTAGAACTCAGTTTTCTTTATCCATGATTTGGTTAGGTGATCCAAACAAGATTTTTGGTTGTTACAACCGAAATTGCATTTAACTAGAACTAGTTCTCTATAATCTTGCTATCCAAACAACCCCTAAGAGTGCTTGGTGCGTGTACTTTAAGGACGGTAACACGCGCATAAAGCTTGGAGGAGTCTGAAGTGTGGCATGGCAGGATCATGCATACACAGGGCGTCAGGCAATGCACGGATGTGCGGGCAGACACGACGCAGGGTGGAGCATGGTTGCAGTCGGTAAATTCGGCTGGGTCGGACTGGACAGTCTGATGGATCGAAATTGATGTCGGTTAGACAGAAGACGGCGGTGATTTCAGCGACGACGACACAGGAGCGTGATGCTGATGGTGGCCGACTTCTGTGGCGTGGAAACACGTGGTGCATGCCTGAGGCTTGTGCGGCTTCGACAGACTATGGCACGGGGTTGATTCAAGACGGTGCGCACAAGGGAGCTTGAAGTCAACAGGGCGCGGGGTAGCACAGCGCAGCTACATGGAGTCATGTTGAAGGTGGAGCTGAAGTCTGATGGATGACTATGCTCTGTGCTGATGGAGGGGCTACGACGTAAATGCATGGAGAGTCGAAGACTATTTCAGCGGAAAAGTGAGAGGCACGTGGATTGGACTAGGTACCGGTGGTCTGATGGAGACGTGATACTCGGTATCGGTCGGTGATGATTGATGGTTCTCTGCAGTGGGGGTTGAGGCAGTGTGGGCTAGCTACCCGGGAGACTCGACCAGGACAGCAGAGGCTCGACGCGGTGATAACGGCGAGGTGTGCGGTAAGCACGGGACATAGCACCAGACCGAGGCACTAATGGTGTGACATGTGGTCAGACAAAGTGTGCAGGGGTGTTGAAGCTTTGTTGACGAGTACTAGATTCAAGTTGGTGACTGGGTCTATCGGTGCCGGTTGATGGACAGGAGTTGACCATGAAGAATCTGAGAAAGTGGTGGAAAGTCTGAAATTGTCAAAAGCTAAGAGGGTACATGGCGTATATTCTGTGGTGTTCAGTGCATATGGGAAAGTGCAGATGACAAGTACAGAAGGAGGCGGAGTGCTATAGCTATGAGACATATCAGAGACTATCCGGAAGAAGGGTGATACAACTATGAATTTGACTCAGGGTGACACAGGGCGACGGTGAAATTCCTTCAAGTTTCAGACAGACGGTCATGAAAGAGCGGTGATGTTGAGTTCAGGTAACTCTTATATGTGGCATTCAATATGTGAGTTGTTCACTTCCACGCAGATCTGTTATCGGTGTGTGATGGCGTTGAACGGATACTCCGGATATTGGAAGCAAAAAGTTGAGTAATGAGGAACTTAATTTTTGCTCGAGTGTTGACTGTGAAGAAGACGAGAAGGGACTAGAGTTGCAGGTGGAGTCACATGGAGTCTGGGAGTAGCAGTGGTGCTCATGGCGTATCTCAAGTCCAATGTACATGGAGGTTCGACTCACGGATGAATCCGAGGTGGTGGAGAATATTCGTCAAGGTGGAGTTTGTTAGAGTTGTGTCGAATATTATTGTACAAGTTAGGTTACAGTTGGACTTGGAGTCGTATAGTGTGTAGACAAGAAATGGAGTCACGTCCAAGTAGGACACTTATATCCAAGGCCTCTCATATATAGTGGGGGTAGGCACACGACGTAACCTATGCCAACATAATAGCACGGGCACGCGGGGGAGCCGGCGGCGTGTGCCGGTGCCCAGGCGGACAGGGTGCGGTATTGTGACGGTGTCATGGGAAGGAGCGCCCATAGTCATGCCCCGGGGATGTAGCCATATTGGTGAACCTCGTTAACAAATCTCGGTGTCATGCCTCGTGTGTGATTGCTTGGTACTCGATAGATCGATGGTGACCTCGGATTAATTATAACAAGAACACCCTGACCTGCCGGAGATGGTACTGTCATCTATCCACCTCCTGCGCTGACAATCGCAGCAGGTTTGTCTGCCCAGTAATTCTTTCCTCTAGAAGCCCAATCAAGCGCATTCTTTAGAGGGGCTGCAGTAGAGAGTTGAGACACAGAACATGTGAAGAAAACACGTATACGAGCATCAATGATACATTCTAATAAGAAAAAGTTGGTCAAAGTTTGTCCATCGACAGTTTAGGAATCACTAAACTGTCTATGGGCCTTCATGTCTCAACCTTCATGATAACTGCATTTTTCGGGTTAGCTATCTGTCCTCCTTTTGCTCCAGATAATTAAGGTGTTACAACAATTGATCATTTTATTTTGCACGTAAACTAAGCATGTTATTCTACTGCGCCTAGTGTATGTATGCACTGGACCAGTACACCAAAAAATTATTGCTTATGATGATTTTCAGAATTCCAATGTTTATGAAGCAGATAGAGAGGTTCAAGGACTAAGAGCTCAACTTGGCTGCACATTCAGCAATTTTGCATAAGAGAGCATGTCTTAGGCTCAACCACTTGTTCAGGTTTATGAAAAAAAGGCACATCAAAGAGGAAAAATATCAAGAGAACTTGATGAGAACCATTTAATTGGTCAATCGAAATAGGGCAACCGCTGTCAATTAATAGTACCGAACATAGTTTTACAGTCAGTGTGAGTAGTTCACTCGAACATAGTCTTACGATTATCTGGTAGTACTGATATACACTGCTATAACACTTTATAGTTGGACTGCCACTAGGAGCCAAGAGCAATAGATTGTTAATAGTATCTTACATCCTTCAAGCAAATATAATAAGTGAAACAGCTGAGTATCAAATTGCCATATTTGTTTAATCAGACTTGTCAATTAGCATATATAACTACTGAAACGCAGAAAGAGGGAATGTCCGTTGGATATTTTGTGCAGTAGAATTGGACATTTCTCTCCCCGCAAAAACAAAAAGAATTGGACATTTCTCAGGTGTACCGGTTATCACAGAATCATATAAAATTGAACTAGAAGGGCAGGAAAGAATATTTTTGGGCAGTATAGAATATTGACACCCTTTACTTTATAAAATCTGCAAGAAAGGAATAAAGGAGGTTCTAACACTTCATGATGGCATGCTTACTTACTGACAAGACAAAATTGTTCCTTCTTTTTTCAGTTGGTCTAAGAAATTTCGTATTCCGTGATCACTACTTTAGATTCAACATACTATATGTTCATGTTTTCAATATACACACGCCCGACATGACTCCACTAACTAAGCACCATGACAATGGCATGAGAATCAATTACACTGATTTTCCATAATGGGAATCAGACAGAACCCGCCACTTTTGCACCATGGAAAACCAAGTGTGAATCCACCTTCTGAAACACTGCTCTTATGCACACAGAAACTCATCATTTGGCATAGCCAGCCTCCATTACCTATACTGCCGACAAACCATAACATAATCCTTGGTTGTATTTGAGACAGAACATATGTACGCCCAAATTACACTGACCACTAGTAACTTGTAAACTGTATCCATGTCAATTCGTGCAGGAGCAAGTGCCAATTTGGGCGACATTCTTACATAGCTTGAGCAATCGGAAGAGTACTCAGGAAAACGAGGCTGAAATTATGGAGGGGGAGGAGCGGGCACTTACTTGTGATGGAGTAGTTGTACTCTGGTGTGCCGAAGAGGAAGCAGTCGGCGGCGCGGATGCGGCCGCGGAAGGCCTCATTGTTCTTACCTCTTGCCGTGGTAAATGAAAAAAAAAAATGTCCTTGACTGAATTTTCATCATGGTTATCATACTTCAAAATTCCAATCCATATCATGCTACCCACTTTGCAACCGATTTTGATCGCTCTTGCTTCAGGGCCACATGATATGCACAACCGTTCTTCAAAAAGAAAAAGGAAAGGATTGAGCAATATATAATTTGGACACAAGCTGTAGCACTTTGTTTGTTTAACACAATGACTTGCAACCGGTTTTCAAGCTTAAATTTTGTGTGTGCCATTCTGCCAATGTGTGCTGGTGAAATAAAATACAGAACGTTCAGAGAGAAGTGGGCATGATAATGATAGAAAATTAAACCTAGAAAACGGGGGTATAGTTTATCTCTTGCGGAGGACAACAGGATCAGTCAATTTGTGCATGGTATTCATATAAGCCAATATTTCAGTTGTAAAATCAGGAACAATGCTGAGTATATGTCATACAGTAGTATGCTGGAAAAACAGACTGAATTTGCAGGGCAAGGCGTATGATAAATCCTCATCATGCTTTACAGAGGGGAATGTGTCGATGTATGATTACAAGGGGAAGGAAATAACCTTGATGAAAAACAACCTCGATGCCAAATCATTAAACCCTCCACAAACAGTCAGCATATTTATTACAGATTTCAGTCTGCTGACAACACGTCACCTGAATGTAAAGTGAAAATGGCATCAAATAAGGCATATATTATACAACACCAACAGCACAAAACACCAAAGAAAACAAAGACGGATTAACACAATCATGTGTTGCTTCAGTCCTTTTGGACCCTGAGTGTGAAGGCCTGGAGGGACAAGAGCACTTTCTTAATCCGCTCTCTGATCTCGGCGTCAATCAGATTTCCATCGTTGTCAAACTTGGGTGGCTGCTGAAATGCCTGGACGAACAGCTCTGGCTTGTTGATGAAATGAAGATCTAAGAACACCCCGACTTGCCGGAGGTGGTACTGCGATCTACCTCCTCCAAAGCCACCTCCTGCACTGACAATGGCAGCAGGTTTGTCTGCCCAGCAATTATTTCCCCTAGAAGCCCAGTCAAGTGCATTCTTCAGAGGGGCTGTAGTTCAAACACAAAACATGTGAAGCAAGCACACATACGAGTATCAATGATACAATCTAACAGGAAAAGCAGCACCTCTGTTCCCCATTTAGGAACCACTGAACTATTCGACCTTCACACCTAAGCTACAGCTACATGCTTGTGTCTAGCTCGATAATAATTGGATTTTTCAGGTTAGTTGTTTGTCCTTCTTTTGCTGCAGACATCAACACGTCCATCAATACGCATAAGGTGTTGCGAAAATTGAATGGTTTTAGTGTGAACGTCAAATACAGGTTCAAGCACTAAAGGCTCAATTTGGCTGCCCATCCAGCAATGCTGCATCAGAGAGCCAGGTTCATGAAAAAAGGCCCATCAAAGAGAGAATACAGCAAGTGAACTTGATGAGAATCACTGCAATGCTCAATCAAAATAGGGGCACCGATGTCAATTAATATAATCAAACAACGTTCTACTGTTAATGTGAGCAGATCAGAGCAACATAATCTTGCGATATCTGCTAAAACACTTATATAGTTGGATTGCCACAAGGACCTAGACCCATAAGATGGTTAGTGTAGAATATCAAATTTGGTATTTTTTCACTTATATACTGTGCTCCTTGTGACTAGACAAATATGACAATTTGATACTCTGCTCTCCTTCGAGCACATAATATAATTGAAAGAGCAGAGTACCAGATTGCCATATTTGTGTAGTTAGACTAATCGATTAGCTTAAATTAGTAGTAGAAGACAGAAAGAGTAAGATCTGGAAATGTTACAGGGTGGGCAATCATGTGAACCAAACTTAACTGAGCAACAACTACAAGAATGTTGGTTGCTGCTGGACAGGTGTTGAGGGAAGATCTTTTTTTTGCGGGGTAGGTGTTGAGGGAAGATCAGCTGTGTATTTGTGCGATAGAACTAGATAGGGGCATTTTTCAGTTCTACCAGTTATCATTGAACTACACTAATGTGAGCTAAAAGGATATGATAGAATATTGATACCCTTTTCTTTATAAAATTTGCAAGAAAGGAATAAAGGAATTCCCAATACTATATGATATGATGACATGCTTACTGTCCCCATACAAATAATGATCGCTGCTTTAGCTACAATCCACCAACTGGTTATGTTTCCAATAGAGCATGCTTGACAGGACTCCACTAATTGGGCATCATAATGAGTGAAATGGGAATCAATTCCACTGATAGTGCATCATGGGAACCAAATTGTGAAACATCCCACAATGCCACCACAGTTGGTCTCAATTACCGACAGTTCCAGAAAACAAAAACCTTGTCGAATTGCGACGAAACAAGTGCAGGCGACATTAAACATCACTAAGAAGAGATGCCCCAAATTACACTGACCATGGTAACTTTTAAACTGTATCCATGTCAATTCGTGCAGCAGCAGCAGCAGCAGAAGCAACTGACAATTTGGGCGATAAACTTACATGGGTTCAGCAATCGAAGAGTACATGGTAGGGAAACCAGAATAAAATTAGGGGGAGCGGAGGACTAGCGAGCGAACACTTACTCGCGATGGAGTAGTTGTACTCTGGCGAGCCGAAGAGGAAGCAGTCGGCGCTGGCGATGCGGTCGCGGAAGGCCTCGACGGCGGGCGGGAAGCCCCCGTCGGGCGTCTCGAGGTCGGTGTTGAGCAGCGGCAGCGCGGAGATGTCAACGTGCTCCACGCGCATCCCCGGGACGGACTCCTCGCACACCTCCGCCGCTGGGCAGTCAACGACGTGTCAGCAGACGACTAGTGCTAATGCTAAGAAGGGGAGAAGAGGATTGGCGGAAGAGCGTGCGTACCGGCGCGGAGGAGGCCGCGGTTGTAGGAGGCCCTGCGGAGGGAGCCGCAGACGGCGGCCACGCGGAGGATGGGCTTCGCCGCGGCGACCTCCATGCTCTCTCTCGTCTCCCGGCTTCTTTCGGCTTTGGGAGGGAGGAGGCGGGGATGCTGTGCCGGGCGCCTTCGGGGGGGTGGGTGGGTTCTGCTTTGGGTTGCCCGAGCGAGTGTGACTCTAGCCTGAACCTGAACCTGAATAAGGTGCAGTCTGCACCTGCATCGGTCAGTGTAAACGTGAGGCTCGCACATCAGCTTGGATGATGGCCAAAAACTTGCCAAACAAAACCATAAAATTCAGCAAAACAAAGTACTGTGCTGTCCATTTTGAAAGCAAACTAGAGTACTACCTCTGTCCTGATTTATTGGTCTACTTTGTATTTTGTGTTAAATTTTAACTAGCGATTTAACTAACAAGATACTAATGCATGCCACCAAAAATTATATCATTAAATTTGTATTTGAATATAATTTCCAATAATTTACAACATGCATTAACATTTTGTTAATTAAATTTAAAGTTAAAATTTGACACGGAATACAAAGAAGATCCATAAATCAGAACGAAACTAGTAGTACTGCTAGATTAAAATTGGACCGACTCTTGTGCGCACCACTCGGAAAACTCGGACGACGACAAGGCCAATCAACATACATCAGCCACGATGACCATTATGCATGTTCCTTTAGCATTTGCCGGCGCCTCTAGCCGCCTGGTGGTCTACTACTCACTACCATCTTTTCGATTTAAAATGGATTTTGTGCTCCCACAATGACCAATGGGCTCCACCAGTTCCATGGCGTTGCCTGGATTGGGATGGGCTGCTACACCAACCGCCATGGGATCATGTCAGCAGCCGGCAGCCAGAAAAGTCCTTGACGGATGTACCGAAGAAACAACAACAACCTGCCCCTAAAGATGGATATAAACAGAAAACATGTACCAAAAGGCCAACTGGAGACTGAGCTTTATGGAGGCCTTAATATAAGAACTCTAAACTTCAAACTTTTCAGCTCCAAAATATTCTAGAAAAAATATACAAATACTTAGAGACATAATGTACATGCGTGTAAATTTTCAGGGTAAAATACATTAAAATGAAAGCTACACACACAAAAATTAAAATCTGAGGCTTTTTAGCATACGTAAGGTTCATCCTCAAAGTACATCCTGAAGTTTTATACACATACGCATTACATCCTTGTATGCATGTATATTTTTTCCACAAGTTTTTTAAACTGAAAATTTTGATTATGAAAATTTTAAAATTAAGGCCTTCATGGAGCCCAATCTCCAAAATGCCCTACTCAAACATGTACAGCTTGATACCCTGTGCCCGATATGTATGCGATTTGATGAGGATGGGGGGAACCTCTTTCTACAATGCAAATGGTTGAAGCAAGTGTGGCGGGAAGCCTAGGTTGATGAACTAAATCTTAATGACCCGAAGAAAATTTGCATTAGCTATGAACAATTCAATTTTAATAAAAAGTTTCTGCAAATCAAATGCGAATGCAATTCACATGTAACTAAATATTTCTGCTATAGAAAGGGGATAAAATATGTAAAATGGGTAAATGTGCCTGTATGCTGATGATGCGGCGGTCCTTTAGCCCCAATCAAAGATGACATTCAGTTTCTGGCATCCACCCTGCAATCCTTCGGCGAGGTCATCGGTTTGATTACCAACTATTAAAAAACCAGAGTAGCACCAATCCGTTGTGGGAGAGTGTGAAGGAAATATGCCCTAGACGCAATAATAAAGTTGTTATTTATATTTCCTTATATCATGATAAATGTTTATTATTCACGCTAGAATTGTATTAACCGGAAACTTAGTACATGTGTGAATACATAGACAAAATATAAGTGTCCCTAGTATGCCTCTACTTGACTAGCTCGTTAATCAAAGATGGTTAAGTTTCCTAGCCATAGACATGAGTTGTCATTTGATGAACGGGATCACATCATTAGAGAATGATGTGATGGACAAGACCCATCCGTTAGCTTAGCACTATGATCGTTTAGTTTATTGCTATTGCTTTCTTCATTACTTATACATGTTCCTCTGACTATGAGATTATGCAACTCCCGAATACCGGAGGAACACTTAGTGTGCTATTAAACGTCACAACGTAACTAGGTGATTATAAAGATGCTCTACAGGTGTCTCCGATGGTGTTTGTTGAGTTGGCATAGATCGAGATTAGGATTTGTCACTCTGTGTTTCGGAGAGGTGTCTCTGGGCCCTCTCGGTAATGATCATCATTATAAACTTTGCAAGCAATGTGACTAATGAGTTAGTTGCGGGATGATGCATTACGGAACGAGTAAAGAGACTTGCCCGTAACGAGATTGTACTAGGTATGATGATACCGACGATCGAATCTCGGGCAAGTAACATACCGATGACAAAGGGAACAACGTATGTTGTTATGCGGTTTGACCAATAAAGATCTTCGTAGAACATGTAGGAGCCAATATGAGCATCTAGGTTCCGCTATTGTTGGTTATTGACCGGAGATGTGTCTTGGTCATGTCTACATTGTCCTCGAACCCGTAGGGTCCGCACGCTTAACGTTCGATGACGATTTGTATTATGAGTTATGTGATTTGATGACCGAAGGTTGTTCAGAGTCCCGGATGAGATCACGGACATGACGGGGAGTCTCGAAATGGTCGAGACATAAAGATTGATATATTGGACCATGTTATTCGGACACCGGAAGTGTTCTGGATAGTTTCGGGTAAAACCGGAGTGCCGGAGGGGTTACCGGAACCCCCCGGGGGAACTAATGGGCCACCATGGGCCTTGTTGGAGAGAGAGGAGGGTAGCCAGGGCAGGCCGCCCCCCCCCCCCTTGCAGTCCGAATTGGACAAGGGAAGGGGGCGGCGCCCCCCTTTCCTACTCCCTCTCCCTCTCCTTCCTTCCCCCTCTCTCCCTTGTGGTGGAATCCTACTAGGACTAGTAGTCCTAGTAGGACTACCCCTCCTTGGGCGCGCCCCCTAGGGCCGGCCGGCCTCCCCCTCCCTCCTTTATATACGTGGGGAGGGGGGCACCCTAGAGCACACAAGTTGATCTTTTAGCCGTGTGCGGTGCCCTCCTCCACAGTTACACACCTCGGTCATATCATCGTAGTGCTTAGGCAAAGCCCTGTGCCGGTAACTTCATCATCACCATCGCCACGCCGTCGTGCTAACGGAACTCTCCCTCGGCCTCAACTGGATATCCCCACCCGCAGCCAAACCCTAACCCCTATCACCCCACTTTCCCCCACACGATCCCCTTCTCTCCCCCCCCCCCCCCGTCGATCTGGATCGGGATCGGCCCCGATCCCGTCGACCCCGACGCCCAGCGCTCGCCGCCGCCCGGGACCACCTCGCCGGACCTTCCCCCGTCGTCCTTTACGCCGTCATCCCCGTCTTCCTCCCGCGCCTCTCCCTCGCGGGTCCCCCCCCCCCGCAACCCATCGACGGATGCCATCACCGCCCTCCTCTCCGTCGCCGGCGCTCCCCGTCCCCGTCGCCTGTGCCGCCTCGCCGGACCTCCCCGAGCCCGCTGCCAGTCCCCTACGGCCCCGCCGTGAGCACCTCCCTCTCCTCGCACTCCCCTTCCCCCCGTGTCGGACGTCACCGTGCACGCCGTCGCGCACCGGCGCTCGCCTGCGACCTCGATGCCCCCCCCGCTACTGCTCTCTGATCCCTCCTGCCTCTGCTCCACACGCGCTCGACGGCGCTCCCCTCCCTTCGGGCGCGTGCCCGCTCCCTGCCTCGACGCACTGGTCGCGCCCCCGGCGCGCCCCGCCCCCGTTCTCACGCAACTTCCCCGGCCCCGGCCTCGCTCTGCAGCTCCTCCGCTGCCTGGCCACGCCCGGCGCCGGCTCCCCTCGCCCCTGTCCGTGGCCGCCTTGGCCGAGGCCAGCCGCCGCTCGGCTCCCTTCCGCTCCGGCCACTTCGGCCACGGCCTCGCCCAGCTCTGGCATCGCCGTGCCTCGCCGTCCGCCCCGCTCTGTCGCCCCCTTGCCGCGCTGCTCCGGCTGCCGCCGTGGCCGGCGGCCCCTTGTTGGCCTCGGGCCTCCAAGCGGGCGCACGTTCCGCCCGCGCCCGTAACCGAACCCCCAGTGCCCGTCAAGGCCCTTGGGGCCTATGACAAACGGGGCCCACTGCCCAAAACATTTCTATAAAAAAATTAAATTAAAAAATATAATAACAATAATAAAAATATTAATTAATTAACTTAATTAATCATAATTAGAATAACCTAATCACTAGTTAACTTAATTAAACCCTGTTTAGCCTAATCTGTCAATGACACGGGGGCCCCACCATATGTTGACCAGTCAAACATTGACTGGTCAACTGGGTCCCCTTGGCCCACATGTCAGCCCCTGTGTAAACTGCTGTGTACACAGGACTGGGTACATTTAGCAATTTCTCTTTTATTTTCAAATTAAAATAAATCCTGGAAATTTAGAAAATCATTTAAACTTATAAAAATCATATAAAATAATCCGTAACTCGGATGAAAATACTTTGTACATGAAAGTTGCTCAGAACGACGAGCCGAATCCGAATACGTAGTCCGTTTGTCAGCCACACGTTCCTAGCATAGCGAACATAGAACTTTCCCCCTCCGGTCCGTCTGTCCGAAAACGCGAAACATCGGGAATACTTTCCCGGATGTTCCCCCCCTTCGCCGGTAACACCTACTGCCGCGTTAGGACACACCTAGCACCGTTCATTGTCATGTCACGCATCGTCATGCTTATGTTTGCATTGTATTTACTGTTTCTTCCCCCCTCTTCTCTCCGGTAGACTACGAGACCGACGCTGCTGCTGCCCAGTTCGACTACGGAGTTGACGACCCCTCCTACTTGCCAGAGCAACCAGGCAAGCCCCCCCTTGATCACCAGATATCACCTATTCTTCTCTATACTGCTTGCATTAGAGTTGTGTAGCATGTTACTACTTTCGGTTAATCCTATTCTGCTGCATAGCCTGTCATTGTTTCTACAGTTGTTACCCTTACCTGCTATCCTACTGCTTAGTATAGGATGCTAGTTTTCCATCAGTGACCCTACATTCTTGTCCGTCTGCTGTGCTATACTATCGGGCCGTGATCACCTGGGCGGTGATCACGGGTATATACTTATATACTATATACATGACACATGTGGTGACTAAAGTCGGGTCGGCTAGTTGAGTACCCGCAAGTGCTACTGATGAGGGGGCTGAAAGGACAGGTGGCTCCATCCCGGTAGAGGTGGGCCTGGGTTCCCGACGGCCCCCGACTGTTACTTTGTGGCAGAGCGACAGGGCAGGTTGAGACCACCTAGGAGAGAGGTGGGCCTGGCCCTGGTCGGCGTTCGCGGATACTTAACACGCTTAACGAGATCTTGGTATTTGATCTGAGTCTGGCCATTTGGTCTATACGCACTAACCATCTACGCGGGAGTAGTTATGGGTATCCCGACGTCGTGGTATCAGCCGAAGCCTTCGTGACGTCAGCGACTGAGTGGCGCGCGCCGCATTGGACCGTAAGCTCGCGCTTGTATTAAGGGGGCTAGGTCTGCTTCCGGCCGCGTACGCAACGTGCAGGTGTGCATGGCGATGGGCCCAGACCCCTGCGCGCATAGGGTTTAGACCGGCGTGCTGACCTCTCTGTTGTGCCTAGGTGGGGCTGCGACGTGTTGATCTTCCGAGGCCGGGCATGACCCAGAAAAGTGTGTCCGGCCAAATGGGATCGAGCGTGTTGGGTTATGTGGTGCACCCCTACAGGGAAGATTATCTATTCGAATAGCCGTGTCCCTCGGTAAAAGGACGACCCGGAGTTGTACCTTGACCTTATGACAACTAGAACCGGATACTTAATAAAACACACCCTTCCAAGTGCCAGATACAACCCGGTGATCGCTCTCTAACAGGGCGACGAGGAGGGGATCGCCGGGTAGGATTATTCTATACGATGCTACTTGGAGGACTTCAATCTACTCTCTTCTACATGCTGCAAGATGGAGGCTGCCAGAAGCGTAGTCTTCGACAGGATTAGTTATCCCCCTCTTATTCTGGCATTCTGCAGTTCAGTCCACCGATATGGCCCCTTTACACATATACTCCTGCATAAGTAGTGTAGCTCCTTGCTTGCGAGTACTTTGGATGAGTACTCACAGTTGCTTTTCTCCCTCTTTTCCCCTTTCTATACCCGGTTGACGCAACCAGATGCTGGAGTCCAGGAGCTAGAGATCCCGAGGATGATTCTACATGGAGTTCGGCTTCGAGGAGTAGTTAGGAGGTCCCAGGCAGGAGGCCTTGCCTTTTCGATCGTTGCTACTTTTGTGCTAGCCTTCTTAAGGCAAACTTGTTTAACTTATGTCTGTACTCAGATATTGTTGCTTCTGTTGACTCGTCTATGATCGAGAAATTGTATTCGAGCCCTCGAGGCCCCTGGCTTGTATTATGATGCTTGTATGACTTATTTATGTTGTAGAGTTGTGTTGTGATATCTTCCCGTGAGTCCCTGATCTTGATCGTACACATTTGCGTGCATGATTAGTGTACGGTCAAATCGGGGGCGTCACAACGGGAAGCATGTCTCTTCCGCTGGTCATGGCATCCTAATCAAAGCAGTCCTCACTACACATAGTCGCTTCTTTGGTGGGGTTGTGGATGCCCCGGCGGGGGCCTCTTCAGTGTCGGTCACTAGGATCATCTGTGACGTCAGTGGTCGTGGCGAGGGAGCCCGCGCCATCCCCTTAACTTTGCCTGATACAAAACCTCCAGTGGCAATGGAGGTGGGAACATCTTTCGGAGATAATACGCCTACTCACAAGACTCAAAATGATGGGTCGCTCGCCTTCTCGATCCGGGTGGGTCTTCCTTTAGGTGGTCTGTTGTGTAATATAGTAGAAAACAAAAAATCATCCTACGATCAAACCAAAAACACTATGAAGATGCATTAATGGTTTAGATCGAGGCATTACCACCTCCTAGTTGCAGCGGAAGAAGAGTTGGTGTAGATCATACTTGAAGTCCATCGAACCTTTCACGAACGATCCCTTGAACCGAAGACCAAAAGCACAACCTCTCCATAGTTTACAAGCATACAGTCTTCACGATCCGGCAGCGCTTCGTCGTCCAGAGCTAATCGTCGCCGGAGAATAAGACGAAGAAGATTAGAACCACACCGGGATTCTAATGAGGACTAGAGACAGTTAGATCTAGCCCTAATTGGATCAACTAGAACTATAGAACTAGAGGAGGCTCCAAAACTTGTGTGTCCAAAGGGCCAAATCCTCAAGTATAGATAGGTTCGAGGGAGAGGGAGACGCACCCGGCACTATTTTTTTAAATAGTGGTGGTGTTTGGCTTATTTGGTACGACATTGCTAGGGACATAGTGGTGGCATTGGAAAATAGACGAGCATCACAGGTATATGTGATCCACAATTTGTACAAGGCACAATATAGTGCTGGCGTGGTATAACATGGAACGACGGCACTGTTGTATTTACTTTTGTTGAAGTGGTGGTCATATTTATATTATATTGTAGTTTACTTTTGTTAAATTTATTAAATTAAGAATATTGTTTTGATCAAATTAAGAATATTGTTTTGAATTTTATTAAAGTACTATTATTATTTTGGGTCTTTTATTTGTTATGTTTTTGCTAAAAAGGAAATTTAAATTAGTCTTATTATTTTGAATTTTATGAAAGTACTATTATGTTTTTGATAAATTAAGAATATTATTTTAAATTTTTATGTTTTTTTTTCTAAATTTACTTTTTCGTATTGGGCCAAGCCCAAATATTTTTAGGAGTCAGGGGGTCAAAACCAAGGGGCAACGCCCCCCTCGCCCCACTCCTCTCTCTCGCTTTGCCCGAGCGCGTTCGTCTCTTTGTTCCTCGCGTTCACCTTGCTTCCTCTCTCGCTGCTCCGATTATAGCATGTTCCGGCGGTGATGTAATCTCCCTCTCTCGTGCCAAAATTTGATTGGGTTTGATTTCATTTTGAGCTCGGTTTTCAGCGACGGCGGCGGCGAAAACAACGTACTGCTAGGGTTCGTCGCCTCCACCTTCATCCCATCGGTAGCATTGAGTACGGTGAGTTCATGTAAGTGCATCTAGTGTCCCTTAGTGATTTTGGTGTATTGAAGACTTATAGATTAAGGGACTAATGTGTTTACGAGTGTACACTGGTCTATAAGTCTATGAGGAGTTTGATATTTACAGAGAAAGTCGACCCCTAAAAATGAAGTTCTTCGACTGAAGACTTTGGATTTCTGAAGACTTTCTGAAGACTTTGAAAGTGAAGAAATTGGTGTGACCTTGAAGACTTGGTATTCATTCGAGGAACATGAAGCGTGAAGACTTTTGTTTTCGTAGTTTCATTTTCTCTTTCTTGAGTCATAGGAAACACCGTACTGTTAAAGGGGGTTGAGGAAATACTAAGGAAAATTTTCCATGTGATGCTCAACTCAAAATCCTACACCTACCAATCCCTTCGAGTGAAGCCATTGGAAATCTCATACAGTTCAGTCATATTCTTCAGTGACAGAGACGAAGTTCTTCTTGTCTCTGAGGAATTTGTTCTGACTGAGGAGTTAGGAATTCGCCAGTGCGGATTGCCTACACAGTGAGGAACATGATAGCCCTGAGGAATTTGATACTCAAATTTCCGACCGTTGCTGTGCTACGCGCCAGCTGTCCCAAAATATCTACCCACCTAACGGTCATATCATTGAAGGGCATTTATGTCTTATCATGTCGGGCTGCTCCCTAGGCTATAAATAGCCGCCCCCTACAACCACTAGTTGGTTGGCTGCTCCGAGAGAAACTGACACTTGTCATTTGAGAGCAACCCATCCTCCGAGGACTTTGAGCGAAAATCATCAAGTGAGGAAAACCCAAACCCAAACACCTACAAACCCAAAGTGATTGAGCATCACTGAAGAGATTGATCATGCGTGGATCCGACGCTTGTTACCTTTGAAGACCGTGCTTCTTCCAGACGGTTAGGCATCATGGTCTAGAGCATCCAAGAGGAATTGTGGATCGCCGAGTGACCGAGTTTGTGAAGGTTCGGAAGTCACCTGAAGACTTACCACGAGTGATTGGGCGAGGTCTGTGTGACCTTAGCTCAAGGAGAATACGGTGAGGACTGTGTGTCCGGGACTGTGTGTCCTCGGGTTTAAATACCTAGCCGCTCCAACCAGATGTACAACTGAGACAGCAGTTGGAACTGGTCTACCAAATCATTGTCTTCACCAAGCCTAACTAGTTCTATTTCCTGACCTCTTTCATTTCCTCATATCTGTGTTGTGCACTTATTCATATCTGTGTTTGAAGACTTTGACTGAAGACTTTCTCAATTTCCTCAGTTCAATTTCTTCAGTCTATTTGTCTTCATCCTGTGTTATCATGTGCTTATGCTTTCCGTACTCTATGCTCGTCTTCATTTCATCATGATGACCATGCTTGTGTTCTGTTATGTTTACTTTTGAGTAATTATTTCGCTGCAAGTAGTTCTTCGCTAAGGAATTTCCTCACCCGCAAATTCCTCAGTGAAGAATTCATAAAAATCGCCTATTCACCCCCCCTCTAGTCGATATAACGCACTTTCAATTGGTATCAGAGCAAGGTACTCCCTTGTTCTGTGTGATTTTGGTTTAACCGTCTGGAGTTTTCGTTATGTCGACCGCAGGTATGATCAAGGTCTCTGCTGGGTGTCCTACCTTCGATGGGATGGACTACCCCTACTGGAAGAATAAGATGCGAATGCATCTTGAGGCAATTGATAATGATCTCTGGTATGTTGTGGAAAATGGTGTTCCCTCTGTCACACCTTCTCTGAATGCTGCTGATGTGAAGAGATTCAAGCAACTCGATTCTCAAGCGAAGAATATCATATGTGGCCATCTGAGCAAAGGACAATATGGAAGAGTGAGTGCTCTGGAAACTGCTAAGCTTATCTAGGATAGGCTGTCCAAAGTCAATGAAGGAGTCTCAACACAGCGTGACTCTCGAGTTGATGTTCTTCGCAATCTCTTCAACTGCTTCAAAAGACTCGACAATGAAAATGTTCATCAAACCTTCGATCGCCTCACTGACATCTCAAATGAGCTTCAAGCACTTGGTGCCACTGACATCACCGACCATGAGGTGGTGAAGAAATTGCTGAGATCGCTTGATTCCTCATTTGATACTTTGGCATTGATGATACAAGAGCGTGCGGATTACAAGTCACTTGATCCCGCTGATATCCTCGAGAGGCTAAATACTCATGAGTTCCAGCTTGCTGAGAAGAGAGATCTATATGGTTCGAGCTATGGCAGATCACGTGCCCTGAAGGCCAAGGTCGTCTCTGAATCTGAAGGTGAAGATTCTGGTAGTAGCCTTGGTGATCCTGAAGAACTGAGCCAGGAGCTAGCACTGCTCGTGAAGAAATTCCAAAGGTTCTCAAGACGTGGTCGCTTTGGAAAAACCTCAGGGAGCAATGATTCCTCATCCAGTGACTAAAAGAAGAGGCTATGCCACAAATGCAAGAAGCCTGGTCACTAAATTCAAGATTGTCCTCAGTGGGAAAAGGAACCAAAGAAGAAGAAATACAAGGATTACAGTTCTGATGACGCGAAGAAGAAGAAGAAATCATCAAAATCCTCTAAGTCTTCATCTCACAAGAAGAGCAGCTCCAAGAAGGCTCGAGCATTCATTGGTAAGGAAATGGACTCTGCGGCTGAATCTGAGGAACATGAGGAAGAGGAGGCATCTGAGGAGTCCGAGTCTGGTGTGGCGAGTCTAGCTCTCGCTACTGCATTCGTCAGTAAGTCTATCTTCAACTCTGAAGAAAATGGCTTCACCAACAAGGCTGATAAAGGCAATGATGACTATGCTTCCACCTATTGCTTCATGGCAAAGGGTGCCAAGGTACTCAAATATACCTCCTCTGAATCAAGTGAGAATGAATCTGAAGAAAACCTCAAGCCCAGCTACTCTAAACTTGCTAAGATTGTTGTGAAACAACAAAAGGCTTTTGAAAAGGTTCAAAACATGCTTGACAAAAGTGATGATATGTTGGGTGAAGAAATGGATCGCACTAAAACCTTGACTGAAAATCTTCAGAGACTTCAGTCTAGGTTTGACAACCTTCAAGGTCATCATAACACTCTCTTATCTGATCATGAGAAGTTTTCTGATGAATTTCTTCAAAGAAAGCAAGATCTTGGAAAGCTAAGAGTGAGTTATGAAGATCTTCAGAAGGAGCGCGATTCATTACTTGCTCAACAAACCAGCGCTGCTCAGGAAGAATTTGTTCCTCCATGCTTGAAGTGCATTGAACATGAATCTGCTAATTCTTTACCTGAATGTTCAAATGCTTATAATGCTACAAATTCTTCAACTGTCTCTGCTATCACTAATTCCTCATCTGAGGACATTGCTAGTATCACTGATGATGCGGGGCTGAAGGAATTGTACATGACAGGCATGTACAAAAGCCTCAAAGGGCATCAGACTCTTTGTGATGTGCTTAAAAAGCTGATCCTCAACAGGAACCCTAGGAAAGAGGGTATTGCCTTTCAGAGGAAACTCAATGCTGATGGTACATATTGGAAGCCTGAGCAGTACCCCAAAACCTCATGGGTTGCTGCGAAGGGACCTCCAGTTGATCCATCCAATTTATCTGGCTTTACATGTGAATCTCCTCATTCTTCTGATGAGTCATTTGACCCCAACTATAAATTGTTCAAAAATCAGAATGGTGAAGTATTTGTTAGATATGTTAGCACTAACTGCAGGAACGGTTCCCCTATGAAGAAAATCTGGGTTCCCAAAAGGTGCCTTGAAAGTCTTCAGGTGAATGTCCTCATGACACCACATGTGAAGAATAGGAACCCCAGATCAAATTCTTCATATGGACCAAATTCTTCATACGGATCCAAGTCCTCATACGGACTAAATTCCCCACGTGGATCAAATTCCTCAAAAGGATCAAAGTCCTCATATGAACATCATCGTGCTAACAACTCTGTTTCACAGGGAAGAGCCAAGGGCTATGAATATGAGCATTATTCTTCTAATCATTATGTTCATAAGTCCTCGAAGAATTTCTCTGCTTATTCATATGCCTATCTAACTCCTCTTACGTGAAACGAAATGGACTGGCTTCTATGCCACCTTTCTCATATGGAGCTTGCAGAGTGATGAACTCTTTGCCACCCCTTCAGATGTGAGTGGTGAAGAAAAAGAACTAATCTCTTATGCAGGGTCAGGTCTCCGGACGTAAGTAAACGTCTGAAGAATTTGCTGGAGACCTGAAATTGCCTGAAAGGACGTAGGCTAATCATGAAGAAATGAACTCTCATTTCTCACGTCCTCACATTGCTTTATCTGTTCTATTACTTGATGAAATTGATCTGATGAATTGTGATGTCATATTCTTCACTGATGAAGTATATGAGTTCGTAAGTTGCACTAATTCATCTGCAGGATGATCAACCCAAAGCCACTGAGTGGGTCCTCGATAGTGGATGTACAAATCACATGACTAGTGACAAGAATCTATTGATGGATGCTCCCTTATCACCATCGCATCTGAAGCATATCATCTTCGCTGACAAAGGCAAATGTCAGGTATTGGGTCTAGGTAAGGTTGCAATCTCAAAGGATCGACACATGGACAAAGTCATGCTTGTCGAGTCCTTAGGATACAACCTCATGTCTGTCTCAATGCTTTGCGATCTTGATATGGTTGTTGTCTTTGGCAAGTATCGTTGTGTTGTGATCATGGAAGCTGACAATTCCAAAGTCTTCGAAGGCTTTAGGAGAGGAGACTTGTATATTGTTGATTTCTCTACAGGACCACAACCAGTTGTGTGCCTACTTGCAAAAGCTTCAGAAGGCTGGCTATGGCATCGACGACTTGGTCATGTAGGCATGAGGAATTTGCACACGCTTGCGAAGAAGAAGCATGTCATTGGCATTGAGAATGTCAAATTCCTCAAGGATCACTTATGCGGAGCCTGTGAAGCTGGAAAGATGACCAAGGCTAAGCATCTAGCGAAGACTGTAATGACCACTACTCGACCATTTGAATTGCTTCACATGGATCTCTTTGGTCCTAACCATTATTCTGCAGTTTCAAATGATGCATCTCAATATGGCTTTGTTATTGTTGATGATTACTCTCGTTACACATGGGTACACATTGTTACTTACAAACATGAAGTGCAGGAAGTCTTCAAACGATTTTCCTCGAGGGCTTCAACCAACTTTGGTGTGAAGATCAAGCACATCAGGAGTGACAATGGAACTGAGTTCAAGAATTCTGGTCTTGATGACTATCTTGATGAACTTGGTATTACTCATGAGTTATCTGCTCCTTATACTCCTCAGCAGAATGGTGTCGTGGAGCGCAAGAACAGGACTCTTGCTGAGATGGCTCTCACTATGCTTGATGAATACAAAACGCCTCGTCGTTTTTGGATTGATGCAATTGATACTGCGTGCCACATCATCAACAGAGTTTATCTTCACAAATTCTTCAAGAAGACTGCCTATGAACTCCTCACTGACAAGAAACCCAATGTGAGTTATTTCAAAGTCTTCAGTGCTAAATGCTGGATTAGAGATCCTCATCACAACTCTAAATTTGCACCGAAAGCACATGAAGGTTTTATGGTTGGTTATGGAAAGGACTCACACACCTACATAGTCTTCAACAACGTTCTTCACAAGGTTGTTGAAACTGTAGATGTGCGGTTCGATGAAACTAATGGCTCGCAAAGAGAGCACCTTCCTTCTGTAATAGATGAATCAGCACCTGAGGAATCTATCAAGTTCAAGACTACTGAGGATGTCATTCTGACTGAAGAATCTGCTGAAGAATTCATTCCAGAACATGAAGAACGTCGAGCTAATGCACCTGAAGAAAATGGTGCTGAAGAAAATGCTGATCAAATTCCTCGACGACAACCAGCTCATCCTCGCGTTGCAAAAGAAGTGCAAATTGAGAAGATCATCGATGACATTGAAGCACCAGGTCCTCTCACACGCTCAAGAGCTTCACATTTGTCTAACTTTTGTGGGCACTTTGCTTTTGTCTGTATCACAGAGCCCACTAAGGTAGATGAAGCATTTTTGGAACCTGAGTGGATTCAAGCTATGCAAGAAGAATTACATCAGTTCGTGTTGGAAATATGCCCTAGAGGCAATAATAAAATGGTTATTATTGTATTTCCTTGTTCATGATAATTCTCTATTGTTCATGCTATAATTGTATTAACTGGAAACCGTAATACATGTGTGAATACATAGACCACAACATGTCCCTAGTAAGCCTCTAGTTGACTAGCTCGTTGATCAATAGATGGTTATGGTTTCCTGACCATGGACATTGGATGTCATTGATAACGGGATCACATCATTAGGAGAATGATGTGATGGACAAGACCCAATCCTAAGCATAGCACAAAATCGTGTAGTTCGTTTGCTAAGAGCTTTTCTAATGTCAAGTATCGTTCCCTTAGACCATGAGATTGTGCAACTCCCGGATATCGTAGGAATGCTTTGGGTGTACCAAACGTCACAATGTAACTGGGTGGCTATAAAGGTGCATTACAGGTATCTCCGAAAGTGTCTGTTCGGTTGGCACGAATCGAGACTGGGATTGGTCACTCCGTATGACGGAGAGGTATCTCTGGGCCCACTCGGTAATGCATCATCATAATGAGCTCAATGTGACTAATGAGTTAGCCACGAGATCATGCGTTACGGAACGAGTAAAGAGACTTGCCGGTAACGAGATTGAACGAGGTATTGGGATACCGACGATCGAATCTCGGGCAAGTAACATACCGATAGACAAAGGGAATTGTATACGGGATTGATTGAATCCTCGACATCGTGGTTCATCCGATGAGATCATCGTGGAACATGTGGGAGCCAACATGGGTATCCAGATCCCGCTGTTGGTTATTGGCCAGAGAACGTCTCGGTCATGTCTGCATGGTTCCCGAACCCGTAGGGTCTACACACTTAAGGTTCGGTGACGCTAGAGTTGTTATGGGATATAGTATGTGGTTACCGAAGGTTGTTCGGAGTCCCGGATGAGATCCCGGACATGACGAGGAGCTCCGGAATGGTCCGGAGGTGAAGATCGGTATATTGGACGAAGGGTATTGGAGTCCAGAATTGTTCCGGGGGTATATGGCCAGCATGTCCGAAAGGGGTTTCGGAGGCCCCGGCAAGCGTTGGGGGGCCTTATGGGCCAAGGGGAAGGGGCAAACCAGCCCACTAAGGGGCTGTGCGCCCCTCCCAACCCCTCTCACGTAACCAGGAGAGGTGGGGGCGCCACCCCTAGGGCAGCCGCCCCTCCCGGCTTGGGGGGCAAGTTTCCTAGGGGGTGGGGGCGCCGAAACCCATCTAGGGTTTCCCCTTGCCGCCGCCTCCTCCTCTAGATCCATCTAGAGGGGCCGGCCCCCTCTCCCCTTCCCCCTATATATAGTGAGGGGGTGGGAGGGCAGCCATACCCTTCCCTTGGCGCAGCCCCTTCCTCCTCATACATCTCCTCCTCCTCCGTAGTGCTTGGCGAAGCCCCCGCAGAACCACAAGCTCCATTGCCACCACGCCGTCGTGCTGCTGGAGTTCTCCCTCAACTTCTCCTCTCCCCTTGCTGGATCAAGAAGGAGGAGACGTCCCCGGGCTGTACGTGTGTTGAACGCGGAGGCGCCGTCCGTTTGGCGCTAGATCGGATCTTCCGCGATTTGAATCGCCGCGAGTACGACTCCATCAACCGTGTTCTTGTAACTCTTCCGCTTAGCGATCTTCAAGGGTATGAAGATGCACTCCCTCTCTATTTTTGCTAGCATCTCCTAGATTGATCTTGCTGACACGTAGGAAAATTTTGAATTATTGCTACGTTCCCAACAGTGGCATCATGAGCTAGGTCTATGCGTAGAATCTATGCACGAGTAGAACACAAAGTAGTTGTGGGCGATGATTTGTTCAATTTGCTTGCCGTTACTAGTCTTATCTTGATTCGGCGGCATTGTGGGATGAAGCGGCCCGGACCGACCTTACACGTACACTTACGTGAGACAGGTTCCACCGACTGACATGCACTTGATGCATAAGGTGGCTAGCGGGTGTCTGTCTCTCCCACTTTAGTCGGATCGGATTCGATGAAGAGGGTCCTTATGAAGGGTAAATAGAAATTGGCATATCACCATTGTGGCTTTTGCGTAGGTAAGAAACATTCTTGCTAGAAACCCATAGCAGCCACGTAAAACATGCAACAACAATTAGAGGACGTCTAACTTGTTTTTGCAGGGTATGCTATGTGATGTGATATGGCCAAAAGGATGTGATGAATTATATATATGTGATGTATGAGATTGATCATGTTCTTGTAATAGGAATCACGACTTGTATGTCGATGAGTATGACAACCGGCAGGAGCCATAGGAGTTGTCTTAATTTATTGTATGACCTGCGTGTCAATGAAAAACGCCATGTAATTACTTTACTTTATTGCTAACCGTTAGCCATAGTAGTAGAAGTAATAGTTGGCGAGACAACTTCATGAAGACACGATGATGGAGATCATGATGATGGAGATCATGGTGTCATGCCGGTGACGAAGGTGATCATGCCGCGCCTCGAAGATGGAGATCAAAAGGCGCAAGATGATACTGGCCATATCATGTCACTTTATGATTTGCATGTGATGTTTGTCATGTTTACATCTTATTTGCTTAGAACGACGGTAGCATAAATAAGATGATCCCTCACTAAAATTTCAAGAGATGTGTTCCCCCTAACTGTGCACCGTTGCGAAGGTTCGTTGTTTCTAAGCACCACGTGATGATCGGGTGTGATAGATTCTAACGTTCGCATACAACGGGTGTAAGCCAGATTTACACATGCGAAACACTTAGGTTGACTTGACGAGCCTAGCATGTACAGACATGGCCTCGGAACACAAGAGACCGAAAGGTCGAACATGAGTCGTATAGTAGATACGATCAACATGAAGATGTTCACCGATGATAACTAGTCCGTCTCACGTGATGATCGGACACGGCCTAGTTCACTCGGATCATGTATCACTTAGATGACTAGAGGGATGTCTATCTAAGTGGGAGTTCATTAAATAATCAGATGAACTTAATTATCATGAACATAGTCAAAAGGTGTTTGCAAATTATGTCATAGCTTACGCTTTGGTTCTACTGTTTAAGATATGTTCCTAGAGAAAATTTAGTTGGAAGTTGATAGTAAAAATTATGCGGACTGGGTCCGTAAACTGAGGATTATCCTCATTGCTGCGCAGAAGGCTTATGTCCTTAATGCACCGCTCGGTGTGCTGAACCTCGAGCGTCGTCTGTGGATGTTGCGAACATCTGACATACACGTTTTGATGACTACGTGATAGTTCAGTGCGTAATGCTAACGGTTTAGAATTGAGGCGCCAAAGACGTTTTTGAAACGTCGCAGAACATATGAGATGTTCCAAAGACTGAAATTGGGATTTCAGACTAGTGCCCACGTCAAGAGGTATGAGACCTCTGACAAGTTTCTTAAGCCTGCAAACTAAGGGAGAAAAGCTCAATCATTGAGCATGTGCTCAGATTGTCTGAGTACTACAATCGCTTGAATCGAGTGGGAGTTAATCTTCCAGATGAGATAATGATGGTTCTCCATAGTCACTGCCACCAAGCTATTAGAGCTTCATGATGAACTATAACATATCAGGGACAGACATGATGATCCTTGAGCAACTCGTGATGTTTGACACCGCGAAAGTAGAAATCAAGTAGGAGCATCTATTGTTGATGGTTAGTAAAACCACTAGTTTCAAGAAGGGCAAGGGAAAGAAGGTATACTTCATGAAACGGCAAATCAGTTGCTGCTCTAGTGAAGAAACCCAAGGTTGAACCCAAACCCGAGACTAAGTGCTTCTGTAATGAGGGGAACGGTCACTGAAGCAGAACTACCCTAGATACTTGGTAGATGAGAAGGTAGGCAAGGTCGACAGAAGTATATTGGATATACATTATATTAATGTGTACTTTACTAGTACTCCTAGTAGCACCAGGGTATTAGATACCGGTTCGGTTGCTAAGTGTTGGTAACTCAAAATAAAAGGCTACAGAATAAACGGAGACTAGCTAAAGGTGAGATGACGATATGTGTTGGAAGTGTTTCCAAGGTTGATGTGATCAAACATCGCACGCTCCCTCTACCATCGAGATCGGTGTTAAACCTAAATAATTGTTATTTGGTGTTTGCGTTGAGCATAGACATGATTGGATTATGTTTATCGCAATACGACAATTCATTTAAGGAGAATAATGGTTACTCTGTTTATTTGAGTAATACCTTCAATGGTCTTGCACCTAAAATGAATGGTTTATTGAATCTCGATCGTAGTGATACACATGTTCATGCCAAAAGATATAAGATAGTAATGATAGTACCACATACTTGTGGCACTGCCATTTGAGTCATATTGGTATAAAACGCATGAAGAAGCTCCATGTTGATGGATCTTTGGACTCACTCATTTTTGAAAAGATTGAGACATGCGAACCATGTCTATTGGTAGATATGCATGAAGAAACTCCATACAGATGGATCGTTTGGACTCGCTTGATTTTGAATCACTTGAGACATGCAAATCATACCACATGGGCAAGATGACTGAAAGGCCTCGTTTTCAGTAAGATGAAACAAGAGAGCAACTTGTTGGAAGTAATACATTTGATGTGTGCAGTCCAATGAGTGCTGAGGCATGCAGTGGATATCGTTATGTTCTTACTTCACAGATGATTTGAGTAGATGCTAAGAATATTTACTTGATGAAACACAAGTCTGAATTATTGAAAGGTTCAAGTAATTTCAGAGTGAAGTTGAAGATCGTCGTGACAAGAGGATAAAATGTCTATGATATGATCATAGAGATATCTGAGTTACGAGTTTGGCACACAATTAAGACATTGTGGAAATTGTTTCACAACTAATACCGCCTGGAACACCATAGTGTGATGGTGTGTCCGAACATCATAACTGCACCCTATTGGATATGGTGCATACCATGATGTCTCTTATCGAATTACCACTATCGTTTATGGGTTAGGCATTAGAGACAACCGCATTCACTTTAAATAGGGCACCACGCAATTCCGTTGAGACGACACCATATGAACTATGGTTTAGAGAAACCTAAGTTGTCGTTTCTTAAAAGTTTGGGGCTGCGACGCTTATGTGGAAAAGTTTCAGTCTTATAAGCTCGAACCCAAAGCGGATAAATGCATCTTCATAGAATACCCAAAACAGTTGGGTATACCTCCTATTTCAGATCTGGAAGCAAAAGTGATTGTTTCTAGAAACGGGTCCTTTCTCGAGGAAAAGTTTCTCTCGAAAGAATTGAGTGGGAGGATGGTGGAGACTTGATGAGGTTATTGAACCGTCACTTCAACTAGTGTGTAGCAGGGCACAAGAAGTTGTTCCTGTGGCACCTACACCAATTGAAGTGGAAGCTTATGATAGTGATCATGAAACTTCGGATCAAGTCACTACCAAACCTCGTAGGACGACAAGGATGCGTACTACTTCAGAGTGGTACGTAATCCTGTCTTGGAAGTCATGTTGCTAGACAACAATGAACCTACGAGCTATGGAGAAACGATGGTGGGCCCAGATTCCGACGAATGGCTCAAGGCCATAAAATCCGAGAGAGGATCCATGTATAAAAACAAAGTATAGACTTTGGAAGAACTACTTGATGGTCGTGAGGCTGTTGGGTGCAGATGGATTTTAAAAGGAAGACGGACAATGATGGTAAGTGTCACCATTAAGAAAGCTCGACTTGTTGTTAAGATGTTTTCCAACAAGTTCAAGGAGTTGACTACGATGAGATTTTCTCACTCGTAGCGATGCTAAGAGTCTGTTGGAATTATATTAGCAGTTACTGCATTATTTATGAAATCTTGCAGATAGGATGTCAAAAAACATTGTTTCCTCGACGATTTTCTTGAGGAAAGGTTGTATGTGATACAACCAGAAGGTTTTGTCAATCCTGAAAGATGCTAACAAGTATGCAAAGCTCCAGCAATCCTTCTGACTGGAGTAAGCATCTCGGAGTTGGAATGTACGCTTTGATGAGATGATCAAAGATTTTGGGTTTATACAAAGTTTATGAGAAACTTGTATTTCCAAAGAAGTGAGTGGGAGCACTATAGAATTTTTGATGAGTATATGTTGTTAACATATTGTTGATCAGAAATGATGTAGAATTTCTGGAAAGCATACAGGGTTATTTGAAAAGTGTTTTCAATGAAAAACCTGGATTAAGCTACTTGAACATTGAGCATAAAGATCTATAAGGATAGATCAAAAACGCTTAATAGTACTTTCAAAATGAATACATACCGTGACAAGATTTTGAAGGAGTTCAAAATAGATCAGCAAAGAAGGAGTTCTTGGCAGTGTTACAAGGTGTGAGTATTGAGTAAGACTCAAGACCTGACCACGGCAGAAGAGAGAGAAAGGACGAAGGTCATCCCCTATGCTTTAGACGTAGGCTCTACAGTATGCTATGCTGTGTACCGCACCTGAAGTGTGCCTTGCCATGAGTTAGTCAAGAGGTACAATAGTGATCCAGGAAGGGATCACATGACAGCGGTCGAACTTATCCTTAGTATCTAGTGGACTAAGGAATTTTCTCGATTATGGAGGTGGAAAAGGAGTTCGTCGTAAAGGGTTACGTCGATGCAAACTTTGACACTAATCCGGATGACTCTGAGGAGTAAACCGGATTCATATAGTAGAGCAGTTATTTGGAATAGCTCCAAGTAGCGCGTGGTACCTGCATCTACAAGATGACATAGAGATTTGTAAAGCACACACGGATCTGAATGTTGCAGACCCGTTGACTAAAACCTCTCTTGTAAGCATAACATGATCAAACCCTAGAACTCATTGAGTGTTAATCACATGGTGATGTGAACTAGATTATTGACTCTAGTAAACTCTTGGGTATTAGTCACATGGCGATGTGAACTTTGAGTGTTAATTACATGGTGATGTGAACTAGATTATTGACTCTAGTGCAAGTGGGAGACTGTTGGAAATATGCCCTAGAGGCAATAATAAAATGGTTATTATTGTATTTCCTTGTTCATAATAATTGTCTATTGTTCATGCTATAATTGTATTAACTGGAAACCGTAATACATGTGTGAATACATAGACCACAACATGTCCCTAGTAAGCCTCTAGTTAACTAGCTCGTTGATCAATAGATGGTTATGGTTTCCTGACCATGGACATTGGATGTCATTGATAACGGATCACATCATTAGGAGAATGATGTGATGGACAAGACCCAATCCTAAGCATAGCACAAGATCGTGTAGTTCGTTTGCTAAGAGCTTTTCTAATGTCAAGTATCGTTTCCTTAGACCATGAGATTGTGCAACTCCCGGATACCGTAGGAATGCTTTGGGTGTACCAAACGTCACAACGTAACTGGGTGGCTATAAAGGTGCATTACAGGTATCTCCGAAAGTGTCTGTTGGGTTGGCACGAATCGAGACTGGGATTTGTCACTCCGTATGACGGAGAGGTATCTCTGGGCCCACTCGGTAATGCATCATCAGAATGAGCTCAATGTGACTAATGAGTTAGCCACGGGATCATGCGTTACGGAACGAGTAAAGAGACTTGCCGGTAACGAGATTGAACGAGGTATTGGGATACCGACGATCGAATCTCGGGCAAGTAACATACCGATAGACAAAGGGAATTGTATACGGGATTGATTGAATCCCCGACATCGTGGTTCATCCGATGAGATCATCGTGGAACATGTGGGAGCCAACATGGGTATCCAGATCCCGCTGTTGGTTATTGGCCGGAGAACGTCTCGGTCATGTCTGCATGGTTCCCGAACCCGTAGGGTCTACACACTTAAGGTTCGGTGACGCTAGAGTTGTTATGGGATATAGTATGTGGTTACCGAAGGTTGTTCGGAGTCCCGGATGAGATTCCGGACATGACGAGGAGCTCCGGAATGGTCCGGAGGTGAAGATCGGTATATTGGACGAAGGGTATTAGAGTCTGGAATTGTTCCGGGGGTACCAGGCTATGGCCAGCATGTCCGAAAGGGGTTTCGGAGGCCCCGGCAAGCGTTCGGGGGCCTTATGGGCCAAGGGGAAGGGGCAAACCAGCCCACTAAGGGGCTGTGCGCCCCTCCCAACCCCTCTCACGTAACTAGGAGAGGTGGGGGCGCCACCCCTAGGGCAGCCGCCCCTCCCGGCTTGGGGGGCAAGTTTCCTAGGGGGTGGGGGCGCCCAAACCCATCTAGGGTTTCCCCTAGCCGCCGCCTCCTCCTCTAGATCCATCTAGAGGGGCCGGCCCCCTCTCCCCTTCCCCCTATATATAGTGAGGGGGTGGGAGGGCAGCCATACCATTCCCTTGGCGCAGCCCCTTCCTCCTCATACATCTCCTCCTCCTCCGTAGTGCTTGGCGAAGCCCTGCCGGAGAACCACGAGCTCCATTGCCACCACGCCGTCGTGCTGCTGGAGTTCTCCCTCAACTTCTCCTCTCCCCTTGCTGGATCAAGAAGGAGGAGACGTCCCCGGGCTGTACGTGTGTTGAACGCGGAGGCGCCGTCCGTTCGGCGCTAGATCGGATCTTCCGCGATTTGAATCGCCGCGAGTACGACTCCATCAACCGCGTTCTTGTAACGCTTCCGCTTAGCGATCTTCAAGGGTATGAAGATGCACTCCCTGTCTCTCGTTGCTAGCATCTCCTAGATTGATCTTGGTGACACGTAGGAAAATTTTGAATTACTGCTACGTTCCCCAACAGTTCGAGCTCAACAACGTCTGGGAACTGGTCAAATGCCCAGATCCTCGCAAGCACAATATCATTGGCACAAAGTGGATCTACCGCAACAAGCAAGATGAAAATGGCCTTGTGGTGAGGAATAAGGCACGACTTGTAGCTCAAGGCTATACACAGGTTGAAGGAATTGATTTCGATGAAACTTTTGCACCTGTTGCTAGACTTGAGGCTATTCGCATATTACTTGCTTATGCTAACCATCATGATATCACTTTATATCAAATGGATGTGTAAAGTGCATTCCTCAATGGTAAGCTTGAGGAAGAAGTATATGTTGCTCAACCCCCAGGTTTTGAAGATCCAAAGCATCCTGACAAAGTCTTCAGACTCAATAAGGCCCTCTATGGCCTCAAGCAGGCCCCTCGGGCGTGGTATGATACTTTGAAGGAATTCCTCATGAAGAAAGGCTTCAAACCCGGTTCACTCGACCCCACTCTTTTCACTAAATCTTATGATGGTGAACTGTTTGTGTGCCAAATATATGTTGATGATATTATCTTTGGCTGTACTGACCAACGTTATAGTGATGAATTTGCCTATATGATGAGTGAAGAATATCAAATGTCTATGATGGGAGAATTGAAATTCTTCTTAGGTCTTCAAATTCGTCAACAACGCAATGGCATATTCATATCTCAGGAGAAATACCTCAAGGACGTATTGAGGAAATTCGGCAGGCAAGATTGCAAAGGCGTCAAAACTCCTATGCCCACAAATGGCCATCTATGCACTGATGAAAATGGTATTGACTTCGATCATAAGGTATACCGCTCCATGATTGGTTCTTTATTGTACTTATGTGCATCTAGGCCAGATATAATTCTTAGTGTTTGCATGTGTGCCCGATTTCAAGCTACACCGAAGGAATCACACCATAAGGCTGTGAAGCATATTCTTCGATATCTAGCTCACACACCAACACTTGGATTATGGTACCCCAAGGGCTCAGCTTTTGATCTCATTGGATATTCTGACTCTGACTATGCTGGTGATCGTGTGGACCACAAGTCAACATCTGGCACATGTCATTTCCTCGGACAATCTTTGGTCTGTTGGTCCTCGAAGAAATAGAACTGTGTATCACTGTCTACTGCTGAAGCTGAGTACATTGCTGGTGGTTCTTGCTGTGCGCAATTGCTGTGGATGAAGCAAACTCTCAAGGACTACGGCGTCAACGTGAAGAATGTGCCTCTCTTCTGTGACAATGAGAGTGCCATCAAGATTGCTCACAACCCAGTTTAGCACTCAAAGACAAAGCACATTCAGATTCGTCATCATTTTCTTCGTGATCATGTGTTGAAGGGCGACATTTCTATTGAGCATGTGAAGACTGAAGAACAGCTAGCCGATATCTTCACAAAGCCCTTGGATGAGAAGAGATTTAGCAAGTTGCAGTGTGAGCTAAATATCTTAGAATCTTCGAATGTTCTTTGAAAAGGACACTCATCCTAACACTTATGCAAAATTGATGACTTAGATGTGCAACACATGAAGAATAGTTTTTCTTTAATCAATGAAGAATAACACTCTAAGTGTGAATAAATTAACGAAGAATTTGATTCTCAGAGCCCTACGACAATTGTACGCGGTGTCTGAATTCATCATTCTTATACGGTGGGTCACGCCACCACCAAAAGTTGAAAATCTTCAATTTGAGTTTTTCCTCAGTTTTGAAATTCCTCAGTTGTTCAAATTCTTCAACTTTGCATTGTCTTCACTTATTCCGTCGTTTTTCTTCATTGGCTATATATATATATGAGTTTATGTCCTCTACAGCATTCACTTATTGCTAATTCTTCAAGTTGCTTTTTCTGCTAAGTGAATGTGATCGGACCCTTCCCCCTCTATGCTATACTCAACCCAATCTATTCACAAATTCTTCATGTGCGTTCTATTTGAAACTCATTCAAAATCTTCACTGTGTCCTTGACAGCTGAAGAATTTGCGAACGGAACGTTAAAACTTATCTTATCCAAAACTTTCGGTTTTGCCGCTCAAACTGTTCCGCATCCCACGATAATACTTTCTATTCACCCACGATCTCACATGATCTCCACTTCTCGGTACGTGGGTGACACATGTCAAGCGAATGAGAAGGGTCAGGGGCACGTTCGTCCAAATTCTTCGGATGAACAGTTTTTTCATCGTGGCTGTAAATACCCCTCCCCTTCCTCACTTCTCTTTTTACTCCGCTCGACCTCACTCCAGCTCGAGCTTCTCAAACCCTAGCGCCGTCGCTACTTCATCGTCGCCGGTGAGGAAGAGCTTCACTGCCTCGACCTCGTCGCCGTCGTACTCGCGCCGGCCGCGGATTTCTTCACTCCGCCGTCGCCGTAGCTGTCTTCCTCTACCGAGTTAGGGCGTGGAAGATCTGCACTGACGAACTTCACATCTCCACATCCCAGTTCGTCATGTTCTTCGTCCAGGGTAATTAAAAGTTACTTTTACTGCCCTCTTTGATTCAAATGATTTCTACAAAATCTTCAAAGGTGTTATTCTTCAGATTCTCACACACTAAAACACCTCACATGTCATCTGCTCTTGACTCATTTCTCTAAGCTGCATTTTTCTTCAAGATTCCTCAATTGTATGGATTTTTGATTTGTACAACTCTGGAACCTAAGACAAAGAACGCTTAGTGAAATTCTTCAAGACTCATCTGGTCAAATTCCTCAAACTTGTTCTTTTTACAAAACCTTCTGAGAACGCATATGACCTCTCCAAATTCCTCGCAACTATACTCTGTTCACAGGTACTCATGTCCGCTGCTGAATCACTAGGTTCTCCTCAACTTAACTCATTTGCAGCGTTCCTCGAAGAAAAGTTGCATACTTCTTCAGAGAATTCCATTGTTCAAATTCCTCATCTAAAGA
The DNA here is from genome assembly GCF_002575655.3 of Aegilops tauschii subsp. strangulata. Classification (NCBI taxonomy): domain Eukaryota; kingdom Viridiplantae; phylum Streptophyta; class Magnoliopsida; order Poales; family Poaceae; genus Aegilops; species Aegilops tauschii. Next base: position 601,125,337 of record NC_053037.3, read on the forward strand.
AAATGGCTGATGGAAAGAAGCCACAAAAGGGAGGAAAGAGGCCTGAGGTCAATACTGCTTTTGAAATCCCCGATGACATATATGCTGGGTACTGCACACCCCCCGAGGAGGACAAAAATCAGTGCAAGGTGCGCATTCAAAAGATTGAGAGGAGATGGGCACGGGAATGGAGGGAGTACAGATATGTTACTCCCAAATACATGAAGAAATTCGTTGTTACCCCTCCATGCTCAAGACCTCCATTGGCACCTGGCCAAATAGCAGATCCCACCAGTCTCAAGCGCGGTGAGGACTATCCTGAAGAATGGGCCAAGCACCAGGCCAAATTGGCCAAACAGGCAAAAGATGCAGTGAGGAAATTTAATGAGGACTCTGCTGCTGCTGCTGCCACTGTTGAGGCCTCTGCAAGCAAGCCGAAGAAGGCCATGGCAAAGAAGCCTGCGCATAAGCCAAGTGCTTCACCCTCAATGCCCTCACGACCCAGTTCCTCAGCAATGCCCTCACGGCCAGTTTCCTCAAAGCCTTCACGGCCAACTCCTCATGCTACTCCTGCTCCTCCAAAGTCCTCAGCTCCTCCGACAAAGTCTTCGGCTGCTCCGACAAAATCCTCTGCACCTGTGCATCTTGCCACGTGCCAAAGGACTACAGGCATCTCTATTGCCTCAGGAGCTTCTGCTAGTTCCTCAGCTGCTCCTAGTTCCTCAGGTGGCCCCTCTCTGCTGAAGAAGAAGACCACTGCTGGACGAGGTTCACGCCCAAGTCCTCACAAGAAGCAGGTTGCCTTCCAAGTGCCCTCTGATGATGATGAGGCTGATGATGATGAACTAGCCGAAATCATCAGAGACAGACAAGTCAAGGCCGCTAGAGCCAAAGGCAGCAATGTGCCTCTTTTTCTGGATCCGAAGCTGGTCCTAGACTTCATTGACTTATGGCACAAGGATCCCAACACGCCTTTGCCGGAGATGAACCTCACTCCTGGTCAAAGTCATGTTTTGACTTCCTTCATTGAAGAAGAGAAATGGAAATTTGAACAAGGAAGAAGAGTGAAGAAAGCGCAGTACAAGAAACAGCGCTTTCTGAAGCAAAATGTCCTGAAGCTTTCCCCCGAAGAACTCGTTGCCTTGCAAGCTGAGATCAAGCAACTGAGTGATGAATTTGATCGTTACTACGCTGACTGGCTTGGAGCCAAAGTCCGTTTTGTCAAGATGACAGAAAAGTTCACTCCAAATGTTGCAGCCCCAACGCAACAGGAAATTCCTCGGGCTGAAGCATCTGCTCAGCCGACTGAAGAAAATGCCAGCACTGCTGATGACATTCAGACTGCTGAAGAAACTCAAAGCACCAGGGCTGACGACTTCATTCCAGCCGCTGAAGAAATTGCCAGGGCATCCACTAGTGGTGCGCCTGAAGAAAATGAAGAAGTTAGGACAACTGCATCAGTTGTGCCTGAAGAAATTCAACCAAATTCCTCTGCTCCTCCTGCGCCTACCCCAACTCCAATCCTTCCATCTGCATCAGATGTGAAGAAGACCAAGGCTGCAGAGTGTGCAGCAGTGAAGAAAAGGAAGGCATCAACTTCATCAGATTCTTCAGCTCCGAAGAAGATGAAGCCTTTGACCAGCTCGTTTGCAAACCCAATTGATGTTGTTCCGATCTCAACCATGCCATCAAAGGACCTTGTTCCTTTTGATGAAGATTATGTGATCCCCAGCAGATCTGATGAAGACATTCCCTCTGCTGCTTCCTCAGAGCAGATGGATGAAGAAATTGAAGTAGATGCAATCTCTTCAACACCAGTTGTTTCTTCGCCTATGCCTCAGTTTACTGCTGAAGAGGCCGGCGTCGAAGAAATGGAAGATGAAGATGTGGACATTGGTTGTACCACACCAGTGCTAAATGATGACTTTTGGGAAAGTCAGCACCCCAACTCTCCACTCTTCACACCGTTGCAACAAATTCCTCAGTCCCCAGTAACTACAGTACAAATGGGATCTGATGAACCACATGCCACACCGTCTGTCCACGAAGAAATTCCAGCCACTAGTGCTGAAGAAAATGAAAATGGAGAATTGAAGACCTAGGCTGTCACTGAAGAAGAAGCTGAAATTCCTCAGCCTGTGGAACCTGAGATTGCTATTCTTGAGGTGATAATGCAATTGACTGACACTCCTCGGCCCAAACCAAAGGATCCATTCTCAAAGAAGCAGAAATTCAAGGCTGATGACTTCTTTGGCGAGCACGTGTTCTTCACTGACTATAATCCCTATGACTCTGCTCGGCTTAGAAGGAAGCGCTTCTGGACCGCCAGCCAGGCCAACTTCTATTCTTCACTGCTTTTCAACAAGGACAAAGTCTTCGACCATGAGCATATTCCTCATGTGGACATGGAATCACTGCCTTGTTTCACCCCTGTCCTCAGTGTGCTTCATGACGCAGGCCTCCTCAACTTTTGCACTGACATAGTTGATTGGAATGAAGAGCTCATTCTTCAATTCTATGCAACGCTGCACATCACAGGCGATGCTGATGACATCAACACCTGGGTTTTGGACTGGATAACTGAGAACACACATTTCAAAGCACCGGCCTCTGAATTACTTCACGCCCTGCCCATCAGTCCTCCACCTAAAGGAGCTCGTTGCCTATACCAAGAGCCTGAGCTGGCTGCTCATTATATGCAAGTGCTTATGAAGCCTCTGAAATCTGGTCAAGCCCCAAGGACCAAATTCCTCATGAAGGAATTGCTCTATGTGCCAAGAACAGTCTATCGCATTCTGATGAAGACTATGAGTCCAATCAAAGGCCATGAATCATCTAATGAGGAAATTGTTGGCATCATGAAGAATCTGCTATTCAACATCATGCATGGCATTCCTGTCAATTATCACGATTTCTTCATGAGGACTCTGGCAAATGTTGCACTTTCTCCGTTTGAGCTGAAGCCTTATGCACCGTGGATTATGAGATTCCTCAGAACAAGGTCTTCACTCAACTACAAGGCTGATTTTCAGAATCACCTCAGCTACTTGCCCCCGATTGAAGTCCTCAAGCGGACCTATTCCTCAGCTGATGAAAAGGGCAAGGCACCAGCTGTTATTGATGAAGGCATTCGTCCATTGGATGGTCAGTTTCGCAAAGCTGCATCTTATTCCACCAATGATGACTCTGCCACCCATGATTCTGCTGCCAATTCACCCAAGTCTACTCCTCAAGCCACAGCTCCAAGAGTGATGACTGACCATGAGCTGCTTCTTAGTCTTCACCAGAAGGTGGATCGAAATCATAAATGGGTTAAGCGTCAGTGTGGTTCTATTCTTCACAACATGACTGCTACTCACAATGCAGTGAAGAAAAACCATTACTACCTCCATGAAGTCTTCAGTCGCACCTGGGCTATTCTGTCACATGTATATGGTGAAGAAGATCTGAAGAAAATGGGTCTCAAGGAAGATTTTGACTGGTCTGCTCCTCCACCGAAGAAATACAAGAAGGTCGAGGTTCCTTCCTTGGTGGCCAGCTCATATTCTTCATCGCGCGAAACCGACGAGCATGAAGACTTGGACGACACTGCGGCAGGCCCTACATGAACACACGACCCCAACAACGCTGGCGCTCCTTCATCAACTTGATTTTCTTCAGGGGTGTTAGTCCTCATTTTTCGACCCTTTTGTTCATTTGATGACAAAGGGGGAGAAATTTGAGTTAGTCTTCAAGCGGGTCTATCCTATATGGGCATTTTTTTTGCTAAGTTGCAACTCTTGTTCTTCTCATGACTTTGCTGGATCGAGTTGTAAACTTAAACTTTATGGTGGCCTGATACTTTTGCTGTGGTTTTCTGCATGCTTATTCCTCATTAATGTTATGCACGCATGCTTAATTACATCAGTCACCATATTTCATCATGCATTTCAAATTCTTCATATTATGTCAAATGCGTGTATGAATTACAAGATATAGGGGGAGATCTCCATGATTCTAATCTTCAAGTGTGCATTGCTTCAAAACCAAATTCCTCACTATGCACATCTTCAGGGGGTTCTTCTATATCTTGCAATCAAATTCCTAAATATCAGTATTTACACTTCATATGTTTATCCCCGTTGAAAACTTAACCTATATTGTCATCAATCACCAAAAAGGGGGAGATTGTAAGTGCATCTAGTGCCCCTTAGTGATTTTGGTGTATTGAAGACTTATAGGTTAAGGGACTAATGTGTTTACGAGTGTACACAGGTCTATAAGTCTATGAGGAGTTTGATATTTACAGAGAAAGTCGACCCCTAAAAATGAAGTTCTTCGACTGAAGACTTTGGATTTCTGAAGACTTTCTGAAGACTTTGAAAGTGAAGAAATTGGTGTGACCTTGAAGACTTGGTATTCATTCAAGGAACATGAAGCGTGAAGAATTTTGTTTTCGTAGTTTCATTTTCTCTTTCTTGAGTCATAGGAAGCACCGTACTGTTAAAGGGGGTCGAGCAAATACTAAGGAAAATTTTCCATGTGATGCTCAACTCAAAATCCTACACCTACCAATCCCTTCGAGTGAAGCCATTGGAAATCTCATACAGTTCAATCATATTCTTCAGTGACAGAGACGAAGTACTTCTTGTCTCTGAGGAATTTGTTCTGACTGAGGAGTTAGGAATTCGCCAGTGTGGATTGCCTACACAGTGAGGAACATGATAGCCCTAAGGAATTTGATACTCAAATTTCTGACCGTTGCTGTGCTATGCGCCAGCTGTCCCAAAATATCTACCCACCTAACGGTCATATCATTGAAGGGCATTTATGTCTTATCATGTCGAGCTGCTCCCTAGGCTATAAATAGCCGCCCCCTACAACCACTAGTTGGTTGGCTGCTCCGAAAGAAACTGACACTTGTCATTTGAGAGCAACCCATCCTCCGAGGACTTTGAGCGAAAGCATCAAGTGAGGAAAACCCAAACCCAAACACCTACAAACCCAAAGTGATTGAGCATCACTAAAGAGATTGATCCTGTGTGGATCCGACGCTTGTTACCTTTGAATACTGTGCTTCTTCCAGACGGTTAGGCGTCATGGTCTAGAGCATCCAAGAGGAATTGTGGATCGCCGAGTGACCGAGTTTGTGAAGGTTCGGAAGTCACCTGAAGACTTACCACGAGTGATTGGGCGAGGTCTGTGTGACCTTAGCTCAAGGAGAATACGGTGAGGACTGTGTGTCCGGGACTGTGTGTCCTCAGGTTTAAATACCTAGCCGCTCCAACCAGATGTACAACTAAGACAATAGTTGGAACTGGTCTACCAAATCATTGTCTTCACCAAGCCTAACTGGTTCTATTTCCTCAACTCTTTCATTTCCTCATATCTGTGTTGTGCACTTATTCATATCTGTGTTTGAAGACTTTGACTGAAGACTTTCTTAATTTCCTTAGTTCAATTTCTTCAGTCTGTTTGTCTTCATCCTGTGTTATCCTGTGCTTACGCTTTGTGTACTCTGTGCTCGTCTTCATTTCATCATGATGACCATGCTTGTGTTCTGTTATGTTTACTTTTGAGTACTTATTCCGCTGCAAGTAGTTCTTCACTAAGGAATTTCCTCACCCGCAAATTCCTCAGTGAAGAATTCATAAAAATTGCCTATTCACCCCCCTCTAGTCGATATAACGCACTTTCAGTTCATCCCCTCCACTTTATTTTATGTGCATTGCTAGGGTTCATCCCCTCCACCGATTTGATTTCCATCGTCAGGGTTTCAGTAGAAACTACAATTGAATTAGAATTAGAATGTCAATTGACAAAATTAGGATGGGTAGGCAAAATTAGGAGTACTTGAGAAAAAATTATGCTATGGCAAGTCAGTACTATACTTGACAAAAAAATTATACTATTCCAAGTCAGTGCACTTGACATTTTTAGTATACTTGACAAAAAAATTGTGTATCTGTTATGTGGAGAATAAAAGTTCACATCTGAAAATGAGGAGAAAAAGGAAAGTAAATTGTCGTTTCCTATATGTGTGAATGGTCTGCTCATAGTGAATATCAAATGATCTCGGACCTTGAAGACATGAGTTTTGACAAAATGCATGATCTGCTAGATGTGAACTTACACTGCAACATGCATTGACAACATGAAGCACGACTGAACCTTCAGGAGAAATATAATGAAGTAAGCATCATGATTTCTTATAGAAACTTGTTATTATTTTGCTCAATTTTCAAATGCCCACACTAGTTCTATTTTGTTGTTATCCAAAGGTAGTTATGCATATATGTTATCATCATCTTTAAACAAATTTGGTTGTGTAGAAACTGTCATATATATAAATATAACCATTCATTATTAATGATTTCAAACATTTGACTTGTTAGGTGACGGTATCCTAGACTAGGGGGTATTGACCTAGTTGGCACATGCATGTTTCTCGGGCTGGGCCAGTGGGCCCTCATTCTCATCAAGGTGGACTCCAAAAGCTGCACGCTGGGAACATGATTAAGACTGCATCTGCCGAAGACTTGACGTACACTCCAATACTTCTCCTACCGCCTCCATACGCATCCCCAGATACCGACTATGTGACCCTAAATTCCCTGCATGGCGTGTATATAAGCCAAGGGGTTTAGCCCGTCGAGGGGACTTCAACACAATTACATTCACCTAGCCCTAGAGTTAGAACACAACTCACGATCTCGAGGTAGATCAAGCTTGTACGCGATACATCTTCATCAATATAAACAAGAACATGACATAGAGTTTTACCTCCATCAAGAGGGCCCATACCTGGGTAAATACTGTCTCCCTTGTTCCTGTTACCATCTGTCCGAGATCCACAGCTCGGGACCCCCTACCCTGAGGTCTGCCGGTTTTTTGACACCGACATCAGGAATATGTATGAAACCCATCTCCAGCACCCGTCGAGCAGGAGCCATATGACATGGACATGCTCAACTGCAAGCTGGTCACGTCACATGAGAGTACAGTCAAGACCCTCAGAGAGTTAAATGACTCCCTGTGAAATGAGAGGGATCAGATTATCGATAATAATTCTGATTTATACGCTAAGATATTGAAGCTCAACTACGAGAAGGATAAACTGGTCGCCGAGACGGATGAGCTAAAGAAGGACATACAGCTCCTAAAGGCCAAGAGGATGCAACTAAAGACAGAGAAGTCCATTACAGAATGGAGGGGCAGAGCAATAGGAATAAGTTATGTGAGATGAAGTTAATTCTTCGGAGAGAGATGTAATGCATGTGTAGGTAGTTTGGAGATATTGTGATTGAAGTTGATCACTCTTGCTATTAGCTAGTATAGTACCGTTTGTGGAGTTATCACTACGTAGTTTAGAAGTACTAACCTTTTGTGAAACTGAATCTAAGTTTAAATGGCTGCATATATACTAGGTTTAAATTGTTGGGTATATTTTTTTATTAGCAAAAAATCTAATTGCTGGCGTTGGCACACACTTAACACCTTAGCTACCACGAACATATTGTTGGCATTGGACACATGGCATGCCATCAGTACTCACAATACTACTTACGTTTGTGCCAATGCCACCAGTAAAAAAATCACGGGCACCATATTGGTGGCGTTGGAGCCATACGCCAGGAAGGGCAATTTTGGCACGTCATAGCTAGGCTTTTCTGCACTAGTGTTAGGTCAATTCAATATGATCGTTCTTCCAACGTCATATTCTCAAAGTAGTTTTAGGACTATTGTTACACTTAACGATGTCCTAAGATCCGAAATATATGATCACTGACAGCTCTTGAGCTAGTCTTAGAGGAGAGACTAGGAATCTAGTTTTATCATTTATCATTCCACACGTGCATATGATTTCTTTCACTGAATCGCACATTCCAGGATCATAGCAGTTATAGCATAGAATATAAACTCTTAATTATAAATATGGAAATATAATAATACAATATTATTGCCTCTAGGCATATTTCCAACATGGTCGTCGGCAAAATATTGGTCCAATTGCCTCCAACTCGATGGCAAGTCTCAATGGTGGTGTGGGAGCCACCCTGAAACCCCAAACCCCTTACCCCACCCCATGTTCAGGTCGTGGGGGCAGCAGGGGAAGTCCTCCATGCGGTCTGTGACAAGGCTGGGCAGTAGAGGCAGTTGTTACACCAGCTCACTTAACCCCGCCTCCTTACCCTCCTCGGATGTTGGACACTGTGATGGCCCTACCCCATGAGACTCTAGCCATGCCCTCACCCTAGGAATTTGATAGAAAATCCTCCGTCACCATTCCTTCGAGTAGTAGAGGAAGCCAGTGGCAGCTGTGGAGTAGCTAGTGCTTAGGTTATGTAGAGGATAGGTGATGGGTGATGTCTACTACGCAACCTTCTTCTTGTAGACGTTTTTGGGCCTCCAAGTGCAGAGGTTTGTACGACAGTAGCAAATTTCCCTCAAGTGGATGACCTAAGGTTTATCAATCCGTGGGAGGCGTAGGATGAAGATGGTCTCTCTCAAGCAACCCTGCAACCAAATAACAAAGAGTCTCTTGTGTCCCCAACACACCCAATACAATGGTAAATTGTATAGGTGCACTGGTTCGGCGAAGAGATGGTGATACAAGTGCAATATGGATGACAGATATAGGTTTTTGTAATCTGAAAATATAAAAACAGCAAGGTAACGAGTGGTAAAAGTGATCGTAAACGGTATTGCAATGCTAGGAAACAAGGCCTAGGGTTCATACTTTCACTAGTGCAAGTTTTCTCAACAATAATAACATAAATGGATCATATAACTATCCCTCAACATGCAACAAAGAGTCACTCCAAAGTCACTAATAGCGGAGAACAAACGAAGAGATTATTGTAGGGTACGAAACCACCTCAAAGTTATTCTTTCTGATCGATCTATTCAAGAGTCCGTAGTAAAATAACACGAAGCTATTCTTTCCGTTCGATCTATCATAGAGTTCGTACTAGAATAACACCTTAAGACACATATCAACCAAAACCCTAATGTCACCTAGATACTCCAATGTCACCTCAAGTATCCGTGGGTATGATTATACGATATGCATCACACAATCTCAGATTCATCTATTCAACCAACACAAAGTACTTCAAAAAGTGCCCCAAAGTTTCTACCGGAGAGTCAAGAAGAAAACGTGTGCCAACCCCTATGCATAAGTTCACAATGTTACGGAACCCGCAAGTTGATCACCAAAACATACATCAAGTGGATCACGTGAATATCCCATTGTCACCACAGATAAGCACATGCAAGACATACATCAAGTGTTCTCAAATCCTTAAAGACTCAATCCGATAAGATAACTTCAAAGGGAAAACTCAATCCATTACAAGAGAGTAGAGGGGGATAAACATCATAAGATCCAACTATAATAGCAAAGCTCGCGATACATCAAGATCGTATCGCCTCAAGAACACGAGAGATAGAGAGAGAGAGAGAGAGAGAGAGAGAGAGAGAGAGAGAGAGAGAGAGAGAGAGAGAGAGAAAGAGATCAAGCACATAGCTACTGGTACATACCCTCAGCCCCAAGGGTAAAGTACTCCCTCCTCGTCATGGAGAGTGCCGGGATGATGAAGATGGCCACCGGTGAGGGATCCCCCCTCTGGTAGGGTGCCGGAACAGGGTCGCGATTGGTTTTTGGTGGCTACAGAGGCTTGCGGCGGCGGAACTCCCGATCTAGGTTATGTTCTGGAGGTTTCTGTATATATAAGAGGTTTTGGCGTCGAGAACAAGTCAGGGGGTCTCCGGGCTGTTCACGAGGTAGGGGGCGCGCCCAGGGGGTGGGCGCGCCTCCCACCCTCGTGGGCAGCCCGGGACTCTTCTGGCCCAACTCTTTTACTCCATGGCCTTCTTCTGGTCCAAAAATAAGCTCCGTCAAGTTTCAGGTCAATTGGACTCCGTTTGGTTTTCCTTTTCTGCGATACTCAAAAACAAGGAAAAAACAGAAACTGGCACTGGGCTCTAGGTTAATAGGTTAGTCCCAAAAATCATATAAAATAGCATATAAATGCATATAAAACATCCTAGAAGGATAATATAATAGCAGGAATACTTCATAAATTATAGATACGTTGGAGACGTATCAGCATCCCCAAGCTTAATTCCTGCTCGTCCTCGAGTAGGTAAATGATAAAAGAAATAATTTATGAAGTGTGAATGCTAGCAAGTGCATAAGTTTGATAAATGATAGTTCCAATCACTTTTTCTAGCATCATTATATGTCATAACAGAAGCTCATAACATAAAGCTTCTCATGATCAAGTAACAAGCTATTCACATGTTAAAGCATAGACCATAAACTTTCTTGAAAACTAACAAACTATGTTCTCAGTCATCAAACAATTGCAATTCATCTTATTTTCAGGAAGGGTCTATGTAAGAGCTTTGATTTAGCAAATCCCACATGCTCAACTATCATATAGTCTTCCATGATTGCTACCACTCAAAGCATATTTTTAGAACAAATAGCATCGATCGAACACAGAGAAAGACATGGGCTTAATGTTTCGCCGCCCAACTTATTTATCATATAGATAATTGTCAACAATAATAATTCATGATCAAATATATTTGAATGGCCATATATGCTTAGATCTTTCTCCACCACATGATGCTTGCCAACTAAAAAGTAGGTTGGAATGAGAAGGAATACTACTGGCTCTTGCATAAAAGTAAAAGATAGGCCCTTTGCAGTGGGAAGCAGGGATTTGCAGAGGTGCCAGAGCTCGAAGCTTTAAAACGGAGATGAAAATAATTTTGAGAGGTATGCTTTCATTGTCAACATAACGACCAAGAGTTCCCAATATCTTCCATACTAGATACATTATAGTCGGTTCCCAAACAGAAAGGAAAAGATTTTACTCCCCCTCCACCAACAATCACACTCCACGGCTTGTCCGAAACAACGGGTGCCGTCCAACTATCAACAATCCTGGGGGAGTTTTGTTTAAATTATTTGAAATTTTGTTTTTGATATTTTGATCATAGGACTGGGCATCCCAGCCATTTTCTCATGAATGATGAGCGGAGTCCACTCATCGTGAGAATAACCCACCTAGCATGGAAGATACTGACAGCCCCTAGTCGCTACATGAGCGATGCGGGCATACAAAACAGATTATTATTTGAAGGTTTAGAGTTTGGCACATGCAAATTTACTTGGAACGGCAGGTAAATACCGCATATAGGTAGATATGATGGACACTCATGAAAGAAACTTGGTTTAAGGAATTTGGATGCACAAGCAGTATTCCCGCTTAGTACAGATATTTTGGCTAGCAAAGGATTCTAAATAGCAAGCACCACATATTATATTTTGCGGCAAAATTTATGCTAACTTTCCTTGAAATATCGAAAGGGACATTTTTACGAAAATTCATTGAATTGTGTCTCTCATAGAACTAAAGAAAATATTTGACACAATCATATTGCTTTGTGGATCAGTATGAATTTTTGGATGTGTTACAATGTACTTTTATGTGTTTGTGTATACTTGCCTATTGTTATAAACGTTAGTGTATTAAGAGCTCTACAGAGTATATGCCTAACTAATATCTTTGTAGATATTTTTGGAGTATGATTGTCTATCTAAAATGTAAGCAAATTGAAAAGTAGAATAGATAAGATGTCTACAAGTATCCTGAGATCACTATAATTTCTTATTATGTAGTCCTTCATGGACAAACATAGCTTTCATGATTCCACAATTAGCCGCTAGCACATGTAATTCATACCTGGGATCAAACATGAATTTTGTGCTACAAACTTATATGATAAATTAGACTTCCTCTTCAGTTGTGTGTGTGTGTTGGGGGGGGGGGGGGGGGGGGGGGGGGGGGGGGGTTGTTACGGTCCTTATACCTGAAGCGAGACTTCAAAGGCGAAAGTCGCCACTATAACACATACGTGTCATAGCCATCACTCAAACTCCAATGCCCAAGCCGACCTCAAAGGTCACGGTTGTAGGAGGCCTAATGAAGAGCTCCTCCCCAGCGCTAGGAGTGTAGCGAGCACTCATGCGCCCTTCATCATGGGCTGGCCTAACAAGGAGCAAGCGCTCGCTTGGGGTTTGCAGTGACGCCAGTTTTCCCGGTTTGCTGACAATTGTTGACCCGTCATGGTTGATTGGTTGACCATTGACATTTTGAGAAAATGATTTAAAAAAATAAGATTCATAAAAGAAGTTCACGAAGTAAAACAAATCAAGGGTACAAAAAGATTTAATGGATTTCAAGACAAGTTCAGAAATTCAAAAGAGTTTGTGCTTTAAATCATGAAATCGAAAAAGTTGACGGATTAGAAAAAGTTCATCAAATTTGAATTTTTTTAACTAATTTGAAAAAATAGTTTATGAATTTTAAAAAAATTGCGGCTTTTGAAAAAAGTAAATTGATTTTGAAAAGTCATGTTTTTTTTAAATCACGGATTTTAAAAAAGTCATCGATTTTCATAAAAGTTCAGAAATTTGAAAAAATCATTGATTTGAAAAAAATTCAAAAATTTTGGTAAAAGTTCACAAATTGCAAAAGGTTAGTGGATTGAGAAAACACAGGAATTTGGAAAAAAGATTATCAATTTTAGAGAAAAAATATATATTTAAAAAATTCCAAAAAATAAAAATCATAAATTTAATTTTTTATGGATTTGAATATATTCATGCATTTGAAAAAGTCCGTGAATTTAGAAAAAATGAAAAAAGAAAAGAAAAGGGCAAATAAAAACCATCCGAAAAACAAACAAACTGTTTAGAAGCTTCTAAAATGTTTCCCAAACTGGTAGGGGTAGTTTCTGGCCAAATCCTATTCGGCGCCTTTAACGCCCGATACAGTTGATTCCACAAACGGGCGCATACCCCTCCAACGCGCTAGGCCGGCCCAATTTACTTTTTGTCCTGTTCAAAACTCGCAAAAAAGGTGCGACCCTGAGAATCGAAACCGTGACTTATATTGGTTAGATGCGAGGTCTAGAAACCAATAAGCCAAGGTACATCCGCGGGACGTTCTATCTATTCTTCTTCTTCACTCGTGCCCCAAATTGTGTTTTTTCTTTTTCTTTTTCTTTCCTATTTTCCTTTATCTTTATCTTTTTTCGTGTTCCTTTTCGTTTTTCATGTTTATTTTCTGTTCGTTTTATTTTTCTTTTTCCCTTTTCAAATTTGATGATATTTGTTTTCAAATATGTGACCTATTTAAGGTTTTGATGAACCTTTTTGTAAAATGGTGAACTTTTTCAAATTTGGTGAACTATTTTGAAAGTCGACGAACTTTTTTTCAATTTGTGAGATTTTTTTCAAAGTCGATGAAATTTTTTTCAAGTTCAATGTACTTTTTTCAGAATTGATGAACTTTTTTTCAAAATTGATGAACTTTTTTCAAATTTGATGAACTTTTTTCCAAATTAGTGAACATTTTTTTAATTTTTTGCATGCTTTTTAAAAAATCGATGAACCTTTGTTCAAGGTCAATGCATTTTTTGCAATTTGTTGAACTTGGATGAAATTTTTATAATCTGTGATTTTTTTATTTGGAATTATTTTTTTCTGAATTCTTGATTTTTATTATAAAAAATTAATGCTCAATAGTTGACCCCACCAAGGGTTGACAGGTCAACCAGAAACCGATCGATGGTGTTTCCTAAACGGCGCCCGTGGCGCCCGTTCCTTCATTAATTTCCAAACGGCGCACACCCCTCGTCACGTTGATGAACTTTTTTTCAAAATTGATGAACTTTTTTCAAATTTGATGAACTTTTTTCCAAATTAGTGAACATTTTTTTAATTTTTTGCATGCTTTTTAAAAAATCGATGAACCTTTGTTCAAGGTCAATGCATTTTTTGCAATTTGTTGAACTTGGATGAAATTTTTATAATCTGCGATTTTTTATTTGGAATTATTTTTTTCTGAATTCTTGATTTTTATTATAAAAAATTAATGCTCAATAGTTGACCCCACCAAGGGTTGACAGGTCAACCAGAAACCGATGGATGGTGTTTCCTAAACGGCGCCCGTGGCGCCCGTTCCTTCATTAATTTCCAAACGGCGCACACCCCTCGTCACGTTTGGGCCGGTTCATTTCACCTTTTTTTCTGTTTTCTAAACTGCAAAAAAATGGGCAAAAGCAGGGATTCGAACCACCGTTTCCGTAGTTCTGCGATAGGCGCAATAACCACCCGACCTGCTCACATACGTGTGATTAAGTACATGTTTTTCATTCATTTCTTCTTTTTTCAGCTTCATTTGTTTTTCTTTTCTTTTTTGCTTTTTCTTCTATCCTTTTTTCATATTCGCCATAAAATTCTTCAAATCGATGAGTTTTTTTTCAAACTTGTGAACTTTTTCTTAAACTCATGAGTTCTAAAAAACGATAAACTTTTTCCAAATTTGACGAACAAATTTCAAATTTGTGGAGAAAAACAGAATCAATGAACATTTTTCAAATTCAATGGAATTTTAAAAAATTGGATGATTTTTTTCAAATTCGATGAACTTTTTTAGTTCAACGAACTTTTTTCATCTTTTTTCAATTTGATGAAAAAAGTTCATCAATGATTTTCAAATTTGATGAACTATTTTCAATTCGACGAACTTCTTTTTCAAGTTCGATGAACTTTTCTTCAAATTCGATGAAGTTTTTTCTAATCGGTGAACTTTTTTTCAAAGTTGATGAACTTTTTTTCTAAAATTGTGAACTTTTTTCAGTTTTTTTTTCAAAATTGATGAATTTGTTTCAAAAAATTTATGAACTTTTTCCGTTTTTTGTGAACTACTTTTTAAATTCATGAACGTTTTTCAAATTCAACAGACTTTCCGTGTATAGGGGCAACGTTTTTTGCATGTTCACAAACTTATTTCCAAAATCTGTGAAGTTTCAGTTTTTTAAAAGAAAATCGTGTATGGGCAGTTAGTTTTTAAGTGTTGGAGGTGCATTCGATCACTAGTAACAACATGTCATAGCGGTTAGCCGAACGCCTGTAGATAGAGAAGGGGCGAGTTCGATTCGTAGCGGGAGCGTAATTTTCTGAATTCTATTCGAGATTCAGCTTCCAACTAGGCTTCAAAAGAGCAACCCACTAAGCTTCCCTGTAGGAGCTCCCCGATCGATCAGGGAAACCGGGGGAAGCGGATGCGTCGCGAGCGATCACTTCGCCTTGGTCTTGGGCCGGCCCACGTACTCAGGCGTGTGGGTGCTGATTTGGTCTACTGAGGTCTCTTGTTTCCGTTAGTAGACGAAATAGCAAAGGTGCGGTCGAGCGTGTGATTGCGATGAAATACTTTTGGGCGGGGCATTACCGATACTAAGATGAAATTCGAAATGAGAAAGGGCTTCAAGCCTCATGCTTTCCTGTTTTATTTGTGAAGGAAAAAAGTGAAATGGGCCGAGCTCAAGTGAAAGAGGGGGTGTGCGCCAGTTTGCAATATGTACTCTAAAAGTGAAATGGGCCGAGCTCAAGTGAAAGAGGAGGTATGCACCAGTTTGCAATATCTTATATTTACTAATTGGAAGCACCAACCGAGGCATCATGTTAGTCCCAGCAAAACATAATAAATTAACCGTTAGATATGCTAATTAGACATCCGTTAGATATGCTAATTAGACATCTAAAACCGTTAGATTAAGTGCCTGAAGGAGTCCTCACCATGTGTCCCACGTACATGGTCCTTTTTCTGACAATATCTCACGTACATAATTAGAGGCCCTATATGTTGATTATGAAGTAAAATCGAGGACAGCCGTGAGCCATCATAGTTTGCGTAAGAAAAAAAACCCAGCCGTTAGATAGCGGAGCACTTGATAAATCCGAGTACAAGGGTCCACATCATCTTCCTTGAGCGATGCTCTCCTTCTTCGTCCCCTCGCTTCGCCTCCTCCAAGAGTCCAAGCCAGCAAAGTAGTCTCGCAAGCATCGATCAAACCTCGGTTTTGCTTCAGTCGCCAATGCCTCCATGGAGCAGCTCGATGGGGATGCGTCACTATGGCTTCGATCTGACCGTTTAACCCATTAGTCATGTCCGTGCCTTCTTTTTCCTACAGTCATCCCCGACGCTTCCATGGCGAAGCTCGACAGGGAGGGTGACCTCCGGCGCGTCTCCACATTAAGAAGTTGCTGTGTTAGTTGTTCAGCTAGAAATTTTATCGGTAATCATATCAATCTTTATTATTATTTTCAATATAGTCTTATATATATATATATATTAATTGGAGGCACCAAACGAGCCATCACAGTAATCCACATCATTAACCCCATGTGTTAGTTGATCTATGTAATTGATCTATCTTAACCCCATGATTTACGTTACTTTTATGGAGAAAAAAAGAGCCAACCTACACGTAACAATGATATTTTAGTACCCTAAAAGAAAATTTGATATTTGGTAATCTAAAACACCTTATGTTACCTTTATGGAGAAAAAGAACAGCTAACCTGCAAGTAACGACCCTTCAAAAAATAACCTACAAGTAACGATCTGTTATTCAATATATGTAAAAACACTTTCCGAGCATTATATCTAATTAGCTATTAACCGTAGGATTATTGGATTAGGTGATGATTTTTTTACAGTAAGGATGAAAAGATGACAAATATCAATCTCTTTTCCGATCTCTCTCTTAATCATGTCTCCAGCTCACGCCGCTGCTGGCTTCTATCAATTAGTTAGGTCAATCGAGGCTGGCTTCTACATGCTTATCTCGCCGGAAAAGCTTCATGCCGATCGTACTGGGAACGAATCAAACTAGCTTTGCTTCATCACCGTTGACAAGTCAACGCTGCATGCCAGTATGATCAGGTTTCTTTTTCCATCAACCATATCTCTCACGTGCTTGTCTTAGCAGACGAAAGGAATCGATCTGAATTACCTGTACATACGTATGCACATACATAGTTACATACAAGCATATTTAAGTGGGATCAATCAAGATTATCTTCTGCTTAGGAATTGACCTTGGCTGTGTGTACATGTCTTCTTCATAGACGAAAATTAAGTTCTTATTAGACGTGCGACATGAGTCAGGAGCTGTGCCAATAGTCCTCTCTTTCTCTATTTGGACAACGTCCGTCCGGCTCCTTCTCTTTTTACGATTGTCGCTAAACACGATGATCTTCTTTAACTTTTCCAGGTGGGGACTCAGCTTGCACCACTGCGCAGAGAGCTGTGCCAATAGATATATGTAAATTCTACAATCATGAATTCATTGAAAATAATATATATCCTTTTAAGAATATATATTCTTTTTCCACATGATAGGAAATACACACTGTTGCATGTTCGCAACAATTTAAAACTGTATTCAATTATTATTTCAAATTCCATAGCTTATAAATATTGCACGCAACAAATATTAACAAAACTATAACTCATAAACATCTACTTAAAAACTGTCTAGCCCGTGCGAACGCACGGGCTGAGGACTAATGTACTATAATCGGCACCTGAAGCTGTCAAATGTGATTTGGGGGAGGGAGCGGTCCACGGCGGCCATGGGGGACGTGTGTCACGTGCGCCCGAATGCTTCTGATCTGGGCTTTGGAACGTGTTGCGTGCCTTCGGATGTGTGGGCTTTCCTTTGTTGTCCCACCGCACGCGATATAAGCGTCGTGCTGAAAAAATTCTGTTTTTTGCGCAGCCGCTCCGGGCGCTCCAACGGAGACGTAAAAAATGCGCGCGCGGCATAAGTAGTTCAGCACGCGGAGCAAAACGGCATCGCGTGCCGCTTATTTCGTGCGCTCGCTTCCGCGCGCTGCACACTCGAACGCCCGCGCCGCACCCTCTTCGCAGCGCTGCTTTCGCCCCGCCCGCGCCGACGCCAGCGAACTCGCCCGATGGACGGCCACGCCGACATCCCCCTCACCCTTTCCTACACTCGCGACCCCTCCGCCGCCGCCGCCGCCACCGCAAACCCTAGCGCGGGGAGCTTGGCTTCGCCTCCGCTAGTGCTCCTCCAAGCACCGGTCTTGCACGCGGCCTCTTCATGCCGCCACGGACGACCTCGACGTTGGGTGGCGTCGCGCCGGCGCCTGCCGTGGAGCCACGTGCCCCCCTCTCGAAGCTCCCAAATGCGGCGTGGGCGAAGACGGGCAAGGTGTCCGGGAAGAAGAACAAGGCGGCGGACGGCTCCTCTATGCAGCCAAAGAAGAAGCTTGCAGGGCGTGCGACGGATGTGGCGGCGATCGAAGCGCCGGCGAGCTCTCTTGTTGCGCTGGCGGCCGATGCGCACAAGGTGTTCGATGAAATGCCCACAAGGTAAAATTTTGCCAACTTTTTGGTGTTGTTGTTTTTTGAATGCATACATATGATATATAGCTTATTTGCTTTGTTGTATATACTTTGTAGTTTCAATGATGAGACATATATGTCAACTACGGGTGTTGTCTCCAACAATTCTCATTGGTCTCAAACCAATGATGTGAATTTCGATGATCATGAGTTTGAGGTGGACGAGGATGGTGAGGGTAAAGGAAGAGCGGGCAACTACACCATGGACGAAGACATCTTGCTATGCAATACATGGTTGCAAGTGTCGAGGGATGCCACCGTTGGAGGGGATCAAAGTAGAGATGCATATTGTATCCGGATGAAGGAGCACTTTGATCTACACAACAAAAGTGGAATTGACCGCTCGGAAAGATCTCTTCGCTCCCGGTGGTCGACAATCAACCGAGATTGTCAAAGGTGGGCGGCCGCACTTAAGGCGGTTGACACGTTGAACCCAAGTGGCACTAATGATAGAGATAGGGTAAGTGCCATTTCTTTCATGATTCTTCCATGTTCATCATGCTTCTTCTTGGTGTTTCAAGTGCTAACTTGTTCTTTTGTTTGTAGCTCACTATTGCACAAAACTTATTTCAAGGAGAGGAGAAGAAGACCAAGAAAGGGAAAAACAAGAAAGGGAGACCATTTACCTTGCCTCATTGCTATGATGCGTTGAAGGATGATGAGAAATGGAAGCCCCATGACGGTGTCGATGATGAGGAGAGCAACAAACGCAAGCGAACTATTGATTTGGATGATGAGGAGGAGGAGGCATCAAGTGATGACGCCAAGAGAAGCCCTACACCAAACTCGGTTGCGTACTCCAAGCCAAAAGGACCAAATGGATGCAAGAAAGACGGAAAAGAAAAGAAGAAGAGTTAAGGAGATGACAAGCTAAAAAATGCTATGAAAGCTATTGTGAATGCAAGAAAGGAAGCGGACGAGGTGAGGAAGATGGCAAGGAACCAAGATGCGGCAGCCGAGGAGAGGAGATTGGTGGCTGAGGAGAGGAGGGTGGCGGCCAAGGAGAGGAATGTGGCATTGGAGGAGAAGAAATTGGCCATGGAGGAGCGGACTAGATTGTTGGAATGGGAGAAGTACTTGTTCTTCATGGACACATCTACCCTCGATGAGAAGCAAAAGGAGTACGTCAATCTTGCCCGTGAAGAAGTCTTGGTCCAAAAAAGAGCCATGGTTGGCATGAGCGGCATGGGTGGCATGGGGGGCATCGGTGGTTTCGGAGCTACCGTGGGCGGCATGGGAGGCATGGGTGACTTTGGAGTTACCATGGGGGCCATGGGAGGCATCGGTGGCTTTGGAGCTACCACGGGAGGCATGAGTTTTGCGTCTTTCATGGGAGGCACGGGAGCACCTTCAGATGACATGGGTGGACGCATGTCTTCCGGTGTGCCTCACACATTTTCGCATGATGCCGGTGGAGATCTTGGCAACGCCTTCCGAGCTTCCCATGATGATGTGGCGCGAGACAATGAAGAGGAGGAGGAAGAATCGGAGGACGAAGATGAGGATGAAGAATCGGAGGACGAAGATGAGGATGAGGCATGATTGTTGATGTGTCATTTGTTTGTGTGAACTTTTATGTCATGAACTTGGTTCGATAATTTTAAACTTGGTTGGATGATGATGTGGGCATGATTTTGAACTTTTATGTCATGAACTTATTTGGGTAATTTTAAACTATGTTATGTCTTGTTTTGATGCTGAAAATATCACCATAAGCGTCGGTTGCTCGCGCGCGCTGTAGTTTAGCGTGTCTGCTTAAGCAGCGTGCGCGTAATTTTTTGCAGCGGCCGCTGAAACCAGCGCACCGCGACACGTAAAAACTGACTATTCCGACGCTGTAAAAGGTTTCTTACCACGCCGCGTGTTGCGCTCTGTTGGAGATGCTCTAATCCTACTCGCATGCGTGCAACGTAGGTATGCACGTGCAGTCCAAGATGCGACCGCTGACGTCGCAGCCGGTGCCGTGCGTTGATCCTCGACTGGAAAGATCGATCATGCATTGAGAACGACGAAAACGCTCATCACGGCAATAATGTCGTGCATATACGGTTGCCAACAACGGGCGTGGTTTGTTTTATGAAAAAGTCCAAAACAAACCTTCAATTTACAGGCGAAAGCTAAATCAAACCCCGAACTCTCAATCCCTGAAATCAGCACATCAAACTCTCTAATCCCGGTCTATTTTAAACCTTGACAGGACATAGCCGGGATTTGCTGAATTGGGCCGACCTAGTAGCGCAGTTGCTCGCGCGCGCGCACTAATCTGGTTTTTCTTAGTTTCTTCTTTTTTTCTTTTTCTTTTCTTTTTTCATTTTTACACATGTCTAATTTTTCTCAGTACCCAATGTACATTTTTAACGCACACATTAAATATTTTTGGATAAAATTTTGATATTATCAAATACATTATGTACATTTATAAATTAAATGTTTTCAAATTTTTTTAAATACATGGTAATATTTTTCCAAATACATGTTTTACATTTTCTTAATGACAATAATTTTTTTCTAAAACTACACAAACACTCTTTTACATGGTTCAACATTTTTATATTTGCATACGCTTTTTGCAAGGACATGCCACATATAGGGGCTGTTTGGTTCCTAGCCAAACCTTGCCACACTTTGCCACAACTAACCTTAGGCAAGTTTGACCAAATTAGGTAGGTGTTTGGTTCTAGCCACACCTAAGGCAAGAATTTTTTTATGAGCAGTGAACCCCACATGTTATAGACACAAGAAATGTGGCAAGATTCTCTTAGGCAAGCCAAAGTGTGGCTAACAATTTGAGCAACTCAACTAAGGCAAGTGTGGCAAGTGTGGCAAAAATCATGTGGCAATATATGGCAATGATAGTCACAATCCAAACAGCCCCATATTCTGTTCAGGTTATGACACATTTTTTTTACATCACGCAAACATTTTTTTACATTCTAGACACATTCTTTTGAAAATGTCAAAAACACATTTTTTGAAACTCGTGAACATTCTTGAAATGTTACATTTTTTTGAATGTATAAAACATTTTTTTGAATCACACAAATATTATTACACATTGTATAAACATTTGGATTTGCCCGTACATTTTTTAAAACTTGTGATATTTTTTAGATGTCACAAAATATTTTCAGGTTTCAGAAAATGTTTATGTATCAAAAAGTGTCCGCACTTTAAAATTTTGTTCAAGTTGCAGAAAAAATTTATGTTTCAAAAAGTGTTTGCACTTTAAAATTTTGTTCAGGTTTCAAAAAATGTTTATAAAGGTGTTCTCTTTTTCAAGAATTATTACGTCGCCCGTTAAGAAAAAGAAAGAAATAATTTTTACGTCGAGAGTTAAGGAAAAAAACTCGCTTCATGTATGGTGGGCTGGCACAGTCAAGTCCACTGCCAACAATCCGAAATATTTTTTAAATACATTATTTATGAAATTCCAGAAACAATATTTAAAAAATGTGATACAGTTTTGAAAATACGAAACAATTCTTTTTAAATGCTAATAGAGTTTCAAAATTTCAAACAGTTTTTAAAAACAGCAAACGAATTGAATTTGTGCGAAAAATAAAAAACAGAAAAATTTTAACTTCTGAATAATTTTAGAAATGTGCGAACATTTTTTAAACCTCACAAATTCTTGTTGTGTTATAGTGGGCCGGCCCAAATTCTTGTCCGTGACAGAGCTGGAATCCCGGCTGGGATTGTAGTATTCCCAGTGTGCCCAACAGGTCTAGGGTCCAAAATAGACCGGGATTCTAAGTTCAGAGTGCCAATTTCCGGGATTCGAAGTTCAGGGTTTGATTTAGCTTTCGTCTACAACTTCAAGGTTTATTTTGGACTTTTTCCTTTGTTTTAATGGTTGCTCAAGGTTCGTTGCACCCGGTAGGACCAATCACCAATGAGCAATGGCATCCACCGGCTCCTTAGCCTCGCCAAAATAAGTGTGCTCGCAGATTGATTAACTAGTGTCTACCCCAGCACGTGGCACACCGGTCACCACAGAACGTGCAGAAAGAAAAAGGTTACGAAAATGGTGTAATTAACTAATTATACGATGAGGGACCATATCACTTTGCGTACGCTGGTCAAAGAATTGCGGAGATGATGAATACTTTTGCCCATCACCAAGCTTGAGCAGTACGTATGCCAGACGAACCACTTGTGCACAATACATATAGAGTAAAACGATAAACATCTCAATGAAATGAAGATGGGTAGATGAATCAGAAGCCGGCCACGTCGCTCTCTCCTTGAAACCAAAAGGTTTTCTATGAAATGACGTCGGGCTCTCACTCATTGCTCGGTTTACAATATTATAAAAAACTGTGTCGGTGGGTGAATCAGCTAGCGCAGCCCAACGTTGACGAAGAAACCCAGTCGTGCGCCTATTTATATACCCGGAGCATACGACACGAGAGGATTCAACCATGGAAGCCATGGCGTCATCGTCGTCGGCGGCTAAGCCTAAGCCCAGCACCACCCTCCGCGTGGCCGCCTTCAGCGGCTCCCTCCGCAAGGGCTCGTGGCACGGCGGCCTCATCCGCGCGGCCGAGGAGCTGTGCGAGGAGTCCATCCCGGGGCTGCAAATCGACCACGTCGACATCTCCGGCCTGCCCATGTCCAACCCGGACCTGGAGACGGACGACGGCGACGGCTTCCCGCCGGACGTCGAGGCGTTCCGGGACAGGGTCCGCGCCGCCGACTGCTTTCTCTTCGCCTCGCCCGAGTACAACTACTCCGTGACCGCCACGCTGAAGAACGCGCTGGACTGGGCGTCGAGGGGCACGCACAAGTGCTGGGCGGACAAGGCCGCGGCCATCGTCTCCGCGGGCGGCAGCTGCGGCGGGGGCAGGGCGGCGTTCCACCTCCGCCAGATCGGGGTGTTCCTCGACATCCACTTCATCAACAAGCCGGAGCTCCAGGTCAGGGCGTACGAGGACCCGCCCAAGTTTGACGCCGACGGGAACCTCGTCGACGCCGAGACGAGGGAGCGGCTCAAGCAGGTGCTCCTCTCGCTGCAGGCCTTCGCGCTCCGGCTCCAGCACTAACTAGCAGGAGCGGAGGACTGAGCGAAGAAGAAACTTGGCACCGTGCGATTACCTAAACGTTAATCTGCATTTTCCTTTGCGTGTTGGATATGTAGGTACTTTTGACTATTTCACTTTCTTTTAGGGGTTACTTTTCACTTTTGTTGGGCGGAATACATTTTGCTCTGTATTCGTGCACCAGTCTTTATGTGGTTCTGTAAGAAAGAGTAAGCTGCTGTAAACAGTGTGTTTGTAAGAAATCACGCAAGTACCCTTTTTATAAACGTTTCGTTAAGTTTTACTCGACTGGTTTAAGTCTCGGTCAACACTGAGATCTGTCATAGAGAGCCGTGCAAAATATAAGTTTTCTCTTCCTTCATTCCAAAATCTAATGCATATTAAGTTGAAAAGTCAAATATTTGTCACGCACTCCCCATCGGCAGTCAGAGTCATGCCTGATGTGGAGGCGGACAGAGAGGCTGTCCAGCCAGAGGACCATGAGGAGGATTGGCGTGAAGAAGAAGATGATGAGGAGCGGGTCCCAACTGCAGAGACGACTTAGTCGTTTGGTGGTGTGTGTGTGTGAGTGACAAGTGGGCCCGAGGCCAAGGGGTGCTATATGTAGTCAGGAAAGCCAGTGTACTGGACACGCTGATGAGAAAAGTCCTGTTTCGTCTATCTCTCCCTCGTTCTGCATCTCACCTACCCTCTCTTCCTCCTCCCAATATCTCACCTATCTCTCTCGATCCCTCATCCCTCCTGTTCTTACAATATTTTATATATTTGACCAAGCTTAAAATATGAAAATATATGTCATGGCGAATCTATTGATGTTGATTATGTATTGTAGTTTTTGATTTTTGCTCTCAAAATTTAGTCAATTATAGAGAAGTTTGGCTTTTCTGAAAATTAATAAACTTTATATTTTGAAATGGAGGTAGTAGTTTCACAATGGCCACTTATTTTTAGAAGGCTAGCGACTATGTCAAAAACGGGGCTATAACGGTCATATAAAGATCAGCAACAAAGACGAGGAGAAATACGCCGATAGGGTCACCTTGCTTAGAGCATCTATAGCTGCAGGTTGCAAATCCAGGCCCTCAAACGCCCGCGGACGTGTCCGGACACGTCTCATTTGGTGGCTTCCACACACGCATCCCTCATATCCGAGCCCTCAAATCTATACAAACCATGCAATGCTATGTACATAACGGGGAAGGGCGGAGGAAATCACAATTTCCTCGCCGGCCCCTTCCCCTTCTGGTTGTCGGTGCGGCTGTGCCCCTCCTCCGTGTAGGCGTCGACGTGCCGAGGCGTGTCGTCGTCGGAGCTGGAGGAGGAGCCGTCCGCCAGGTCCGAGTCCGAGCTGCAATGCATGCCCAACATCCTGCGGAGAAGGCTGTCCTGCTCCTTCGCATGGTGGATTGCCTTCGCCTTCGCCGCCGCCTCCTTGGTTGCCTCGTGCTCCGACATCTCGATGGCGAGTCGGAGCACCACTAGTAGAAAAAGGGCCTAATGTTCAGCTCATTAGTCCCGGTTGTATTTGAGCCGTCACTAATGTGACCATTAGTGCCGGTTCCAACGGCTAGGCGGGCCGCTCTCATTAGTACCGGTTCGTGCCGAACTTTTAGCATCGGTTCGTGCCACGAACCAGTACTAAAGAGAGTGGTGGCAGGTAGAAATGTCAGTCTGGGGCCCCTCCAGCACCTTTAGTGCCGGTTCGTGGCACAAACTGGTACTAAAGGTCGCCCTATATAAACCCTTCGTCCACCCGCGATCGAGCTCACTCTGTTTTTCCACTTTCCCCTCTCCTCCCTGTTCTTCCCCTACCTCGAGCTCATCACACATTTTGCCCAAAATTTGTCAAGATTTGAAGGCCTCCATCCATTCAAGTGATCACAAAGGTAAGCAACTTTGTCATTTCATCTCTCATTATTAGATTAGCTCTTGCAATGCTTTATATAGTCATTAATTTGTGGGTTTTAGTAATTTGGGAGGAATTATATGTGGTAATTTATTTGATTTATATGCAATTTGAGCTCAAAATAACTCTTAGTTTGCATATGTAGGTGTGGTTTACTTAGTGCCTTCACGTGTCCGTCCTAACCACCGTCGATCATCCGCACCGCCCGGTCGCTGGCACCACCTTGTGGGGTGAGCCTCTTGTTCTTATCTTTTTTGTATAAAAAAAATCATGTTTGTGTGATTTAGATATATAGTTACTTGTATAATTATCTTACCCGTACGTTGTTTGTTATACGTAGTGCCATGGTTTTGATATCCGTCCCCGTCGGCCCTCGTCCGGGTTATGATTCGGATGTGGTATATTTATTTTATAACTATTTTGTTGCATTTCGTGTTTATCACAAATTATGCCCATCAAGTTGACATAGATATTTTTATCTAGGAGGTATGTGAACCGAAAATTCCAACCGACCCTATTGTCGAGAGGTTAAATTTAGTTGAAAGAGAAGTAGTATTTGAAAGAAAAATTGAAAAGAATTGAGGGGGAGAAGATGGAATTGGAGTTGCATGTTGCCGATGCCGTCGATGATCACAAGATCAAGATGGAGAAAATGCGCTTGAAGATTAGAAAGATTAGAAAATATGCCATTGATAGTGAGGCTTGGTATCATTATGTTGTTGGATCAATTGTTACCTTAGTTGCGATCTTGATCGCATTTGTTGTTGCATTTAAATGCTTTAGCTAGAGAGTTATTTGTATATATGTTGCATTTAAGTGTTGTATGAACTTTATGTATGAACTTGTATTAATTTGGTCTATTCGGCGCTGTGTAATGAAGATGAGCCGGCAATGGATGTACGATGACCGATGCTCTCCCCAGTATGTTGAGGGCGTGCATACTTTTCTGCTTGCAACTGAGGTAAACAAGCGGGCGGATGATTTTATGCCTTGTCCATGTGCTGGCTGTAAGAATGGTCACAATTACTCTAAGTCAAGAACCATTCACATCCACCTGTTTGAGTCTGGTTTCATGCCCCACTATAATGTTTGGACCAAGCACGGAGAAAGAGGGATTATGATGGAAGACAATGAAGAAGAAGAGGACGACGACAACTATCCTGGCCATGGGTTCCCTAAATACGATGGTACAGGGAAGAAGCTGAGCCGGCAATGCGGGAAGAAGCTGAAAAAGAGGCATCAGATGAGCCCGCTGATGATCTAGGTCGGGCCATTGCCGATGCAAAGAGAAACTGCGCAAGTGAAAAGGAGAAGAAGTTGCAGCGCATGTTAGAGGATCACAAGAAATTGTTGTACCTGAATTGCGAAGCTGATAAGAAAAAACTGGGCACCACACTGGAATTGCTGCAATGAAACGCAGAGAATGGTGTATCTGACAAGGGATTTGGAAAGTTGCTGGTAATGATAAAGAATATGCTTTCAAAGGACAACGGATTGTCCGAGAGTACGTACGAAGCAAAGAAGGATGTCTGCCCTCTAGGGTTAGAGGTGCAGAAAATACATGCATGCCCTAATGACACTAGTAGGAAAAGGCTACTAGCAGCGCGGGTAAAATGGCTACTAGCAGCGCGGGTACCCGCGCTACTAGTATCACGCCCGTGCCACCCACGCTACTGCTATTTCGTACCCGCGCTACTACTAACGAATTAGTAGTAGCGTATCTATCATACCAACGCTACTAGTATCCTAAATACTAGTAGTTTTTTCCCACGCTACTACTAACTTATTAGAAATTAAAAAAAATCTATCAATTCCATTCTATCACACAATTGCCGTATCTTACTATCACAGTTCCTCATTGTAGAGGCAACTTGTGTATAATTCATATCTTTTACATAAGTAAGTGTAAACACAATGATGTGCGTGTCAGCTACCTACGTAAGTGGTTTTTGCCATGCAAATTCAAAACTTTACCACTACTTCTAGACGTCAGAGACTGAGACATGTTGTCATGGTCCGATCCAAAAATTGGCTCACTCGTCAATGCATGGCACCTTCCCGGCCTGATCTCGCGGCCTACAGCTATGACGAAGCACAGCGGGCAGCCTCGACGAGCCACACTTGACCGATGGCAGCCGCTGCCTTGAGTTGTGCCGCCGTCACGTCCCTCGCCCTCGCCCTCAGCTCAAGCAGGCCCCGGTCGATGTCGGCCTCATGCCACGCCACCTGCGGATGGAGGAAGCCATCGTACATGTGCCCCGCACCCTGAAATCCGAACACCATTAAGATTCAGATTCAGAATTGGCCACATACTGAATCAAGTATATCTGAAATGTTGATCACCTCTCGGGCTCGGGGTGTCTGATCGACTGCTTACCCGTGTGCTGAGGGGTGCCAGAGGTAGATGACGAGCAGCAGCTTCGCCTCTCCGTACATCGGTAGCCATGACACCGTCCAGTCCACGAACCTCTCGACGACCGTCGGCATCGCCACCAGAACCCTGCAGCATTACCAACAGAGGTTCAAAAACTTCAGATTCTTCAGAAGAATGACATGAAAAAATAATGTGGTGCATGTCGATAAAAAGACAATCAGTGAAAAAGACAAGGAGCATACTAACCCCTTCAGGCAGTGAAAATATAATGTAGAGCAGTAAAAGTGGAACATGGCTCAGCATTTGCATTGATAGGGACAAATGTACAATTGGGGATCCGGTTACTCATTGGAACATATGAGTGAGCTATCTTCTGAAACTTTACTTGTGCAAAGGCTGCTAAGTTGTGAATATCATTGCACCTAGATATATCTTTGTAAGACATGCACAGATCCGGTTACTCAAGGAAATAAGTTCATGTAGGATTTTTTATGAGCATTAGCCTGTGTTGTACACTTAATTAGCGCCCAATGCGGTGTTCAAAGTTAGGAGAACTCCAAATTACATAACTCCTCATAAATTCCTAAAACAAAATATGGAAATAGCTAGTCCGAAGGCACATATAAGAACAAACAAATTTGTATGACGAAATGATGCAGTGGATCAATCTCATAATACATCTCTAAAAGTGACACTTGAATTCTCTCATCTCCTTGTGAGCAACCTACTATACTTACATTTTCTAGAATGCCATGGTTTTGTGGCAACAGGGTGATAACTAAACGACCCAGAAAAACATGGAGTGATGAATCAATTCAATATCTTCAGAAGTGGATACTCTAGTAGACCTGCAAGAGCAGATATGGTAGTAACTAAAATCATATAAAGATTCGAGGTTAAAGATTATAAATCCAATTTGTCATTAGCATAAAAATATTAGTTCCATGAAGAAGTTTGTCGACAGATATTTTCTAGTGTTTCTAAGACAGTGACTGAAACATCATGAAAGAAAACACGTTTCTGCATTTTAATTAGGGGGGAGCTTTAGTTCTAAAATACTGGAACTGTGACTGAAAGATCATATATACGATTAGAAAAACAGACCAAAATCCCCGCAGAAAAAAACAGACCAAAAAAATTAACTTCCTACTTACAGTGGCAATAAAATCTTATATGAATGTGTTATAATAAATAATGCTAACCATGAAGTCTTCTTCCATATAACAAAGGAGTGACGAAAACAAAAAACCTGTAATTCAAGTACGACATGCAGTTAGTTAATTATTTGCATGTCAATAGTTCTAACGTCTAGCTACAGATCTTCAAAGTAAAGATTGTGAACTCTATTAGACATGATTATATCAATTAGACCAAATAGAAAATAATTCAATATGTTGTATATCCATTAAACGAAGTTCAATCTATCTTCTGATTATTAGTGTTTCAGTTAGGTGATTAGTCCTTCTACGGCCGCCGGTTAATAGGTGAGCCATGACTTTTTACAGTAAAAAATGCAAAGGAAATAACAGGTTACTCCATTGATCTAACTAGTAGTGAATGAGCTAGTGTAGGTTACTCCATTGAATGAACCCAGCTGGTGTATATATATGGACGCAGCCACCACCAGTGGATACAGGTTCTAGTCAAATCAGACTCACCTATTAACCGACTTGGACTACAAATTCCTAATCCTGGTATTATACTCCTACCAACGCAGCTAGATAGCTAGGACAAGTCCTAGTCGGACTCAAGTTAGTATTTTTCCTAATCTAATTATACGGCCACGTTGATCACACCTTACTAATTCTGGCCGGACACCAGTAACACAAGAAAAGCAAATCGACTCAAGCTAGTTTTCCTAGACTACTACACCGATGTAGATTTGTAGACTAATAAGTTTGGATTAAGCTGTTTACTGCCACTGTACGCAGCCAGGGTAATGACCAAACTAGCATGTGCATGCTGGGAGGGAGGGGCCGGGGTTACCTGCAGCTGCAGGAAGATGGGTGGGAGGGCGCAGCATTCAAGGAAAGGGAGGTCCGTCCATGGCTTGCTTCCTCCTCAGGTGGTTGTCGGACGAATCCTCGGGTCGGTCTAGGGTTTTCTTCTCCTGCACTGCAGCAAAGAAAAGGAAGGGCCACCCTCACATCATCACCAACACAAGAGAAGAGAGCAACCAACAACATGAGCAGAAGCAACCCAAAATCGAAACAAATCCGAGCACCTTGACGATGGTGCTCCATGGCTTGGGCACCCCGACAAGGTTTTCTTCTCCTGCCGCAGAGAAAAGGAAGGAAGCAGTGGCAGGGCGACTGGGGAGACGCAGGCGACCTCCGTCGCTTCGCGTGTGTCCTGGCCGCCGGCTCACCCGCGGGTTGATCTGGGACTGGGAGGGAAGGTGCGGGCGACGGATGCAGGGGAGAAGGAGAGGGAGAGGCTGGGGATCGCCGGTGGGGAGGTCGCCGGGGTGGTGGTGGGCGGCGGCGGCGGCGTGGGATGGGAGGGAGACGAGGGGTGAATCGGGAGAAGAGAGGAGGTGGAAGGGATCTGGATCGATGGTTGGGTGTTTTTTTTTTTTGAGACAAACAGTGGTGTGGGTGGAGTGGGACGGTTGGTGGGGTGGATCGAGGGTGGGTGGTGTGGGAATATACTAGTAGCGTGGGCATCTGACCTGCGCTACAGCTATTCACAAAGTAGTAGCGCAGGTTTATAACTCTCGCTACTACAATGGCATGTCCCGGGGGACACGGCAGAGACCACTTAGTAGTAACGAGGGTTAAAAACCCGCGCTACTACTATCAACTTAGTAGTAGCGAGGGGTAAAAACACGCGCTACTAGTAAGTAGCAGTAGCGAGGGGTATAAACTCGTGCCACTAGTAAGCGTCTGTGTGGTAGAAAATAGGCTTTTAGTCCCGGTTCGCAAAGGCCATTAATCCCGGCTGTGCAACCGGGACTAAATATGCGCGACTAAAGGCCCCCCCTTTAGTCGCGCCTCTTACTAACCGCGACTAAAGGCCCGTCCACGTGGGCGCCAGGAGTCCGTCGGGGCGGAGGACCTTTAGTCCCGGTTCTCGTGGCTAACCGGGACTAAAGGCCTCCTCCGCAGGTTTAGGGTTTTAGCCCCCCTAAACCTGGTTTCTTTTTAATTTGTAGTGTTTTATTTCTTTTATATTTTATTTTGTGTTTTATTTTAATTTTGATGAAGTTTCAGTACACATATTCTACGCTACTATATACATGCATATGAAATTTCAAACAAGAAGAATTCAAGAGGAATATATAATATATATTCAATCTCGGGTGACCATATACAACTTCGAACAAGTTTCCATACACAATTAGGATGGATGACCATATACAACTTCGAACAAGTTTCAATCTCGGGTATGCATATAAATTTCTTCGTCCTCGGTATAGTGTTCTCCTTTAGGATTGATGACTTCCCTCATGAAAAATCCTGCTAATTCATCTTGAATTGGTCGGAAGCGAGCTTCTGGACTAAGCCTCCTCCGCAAGTTATCCGTCGCCTTCCGCACGCTATCCGATGCCTTCCGCTCAGATGTGTGTCTCCGGATGTTCTCACAAACATAGTATCCACATAGATTGGTCCCCGGTGGCTGCTTATCCACATTAACTAACCTTCTAAAATCTAGCTCATGTTTGAATTCACCGACAATTTCTTCTGAGAACCGTCTCCAAACCCTACAGGGCAAAGAAAATTAAATGAACAAGGGAGTTATTAGTTACTTGATATTAGGAAATGAACGAAAGAGACCGATCGATATAGAGCTCAAATGATTGAAAATAATTACTTTTGCAGCATTTTTCTCATGTCGGCCCAACGCTTTGAATCCGAATCCATAGAGTCCATGATTAGAACTCTGGAGGTGTGAAGTTCAATATTTAGCAGAATCCAGTGGAACCTGCGGACACGTTACATGCACAGTCATGCATAACTCATCGATTAGACATACCATGCATGGAGTAAACAAAAGAGAATGGGCACAAGAGAGAAACACTCACCCAAAATGGTAAGGAAATAGAATATGACTTTTGAGTTGATGCTTTCTAAGAAACTTGTACAAGTCTTTCTCCACGTCTTTGGGGTGATTTTGTAACACATGTCCATTAACGATATGTGGGTCAATGAACCCAACATCATGGATGTTTCTTATTTTGCATTCCCAAATCTTCAATCTGCATAATAGCGTACGCAACAATATAGTTAGGACAATATATATATATAGTGCAGGCAATGAAGAACGAGATGAGGTAGAAATAAATCACTTACAGAACGTAGCAACTCAGGATAGATTTGTCGAGCTTGCGCAGATTGAACAGCTGGAACAATTCACTCATATGAACTTGTACAGAGTACCGTTTGGTGTGATGCTCCTCTGTAACATCCGCATAAACATATTCTTTGCCGGCCCATGTTATGAAATGCTTGTACCAACGTAGCAGATTTCGCATTTGTGGTGGTAGACTCTTTTCCCGCGCAGGCTCGACGAGAGGCCCATTCCGCACATATTGTAATGCTATCTCACATGCTGGCGCATCCTCAAGGTCTAACGAGGCACGAAGAGTCAAACCCATCTCAGACGCTTGTTTCATGGCACTCGCTACAGTCAATCCAAGTGCTGCCGCAGCTGCTATGATCTCGGGGTCCTCTTCCGGACCGGCTTTCACTATGAGCGGGGGGGGGGGGGGGGGGTCGATTGTTTATTCTGCATCCCGAGCTGGTCAACTTGTTTTCCGCTTTTTTTACTTTCTTCTTTCTCCTCCTTCAATATTTCTGCTTGCCTACAAAGTTCATGTCCATAGTCGTCAGGCATATTCAGCTCGGCTTGGGACGGTGTCGTCAAAAAATCCTTAGCCCACTTCTTTTGCTTCTCAGTGAATACTTGCTTGGGCTCAGGCTCTTTTATCGCCTTCGTATCCGCCTTCCATTTCTCATAATGAGCAGACGCGGCCAATTTGGTTTCAGCTTCACTAAGTTCCCAAGGCCTTGGGAGGAGAGGCTTCAGTGATGGCTCCGGTACCGTTGTGGTCTTAGGTACATAAGGGTCCGGGTTAATAGTCCAGGAGCGGGTTTCCTAGCTGTCCGCCTGCTTCTGCTTCTTCGCCGGAGGTGGATTGGGGGGCGTCGTACCCGCCGGAGGAGGATTGGGGGGCGTCGTACCCGCCGGAGGAGGATTGGGGGGCGGCGGCTGCTTACCCGCCGGAGGTTGTGGATCGGGGGACGGCGTCGAATGGCGTGAAGGAGGTGTAGGTGAACCACCACGACCACCACCGCCGCCACCACCACCACCACCACCACCACCACCATCGGAGGGGGGTGGACTTGTTAGCCTTGGCGCCTCGCCTGGAAACACTATGTACTTCTTTTTCCATAGAATGATCTGGCGCTTGACATCTCCAAGTCTTCTCTCCCCTTCGGGTGTAGCTTTGTCAATCTCCAGGTCCTCAAACTCTTGGACTATGTCTTCCACCGTGACACGAGCATAGCCATATGCAATGGGGTTGTTGTGGTGGAGTGCTCCAGGTGTACAGGGTAAAGCACTGCCGGTAGCTACCTTCGTGGAAACGTTCCCCACGGGATAATGCAGATCACATTCTTTCATTTCCTTTACATCATCCACGGGGTAGTGAGGCTCCGGTGCACGAATCTCGATCGTCGGTGCATTAGCACCAGGCGGGGCATCCGTGGAAGCCACGCTGCTTCTCCGCTGCTGGCTTCCGCGATCCGCTTCATGATCTTCATGCGGCCCTGCAGCCGATTTTTCTTTTACTAGTTCATGCACGGTCTGCTTCAACTCATGGAGTTCCGATGCAAACTTCGCCAAAAGATCTGCATCCCGGTCCGTCTTTCTCTTACGGCTTCTGTAACAGTACGGGTCATTGTCCTGGAAAACCCTACTTTCCACGGAATTCTGCCTTTGCCTCGTACATGTCCTCCGTGTTCATCATTCCCGAGGGCTGTTGTCAGTGCGTCTTTCTCTCTGTTGAACTTGATCAAGCCCTCTTGAGCTTGGGTCATTGCGTCAATAAGGGCTTGGGTGGGAGCAAACTTTTTCTTCCGGTGAACACACACCCTTGTCTCCGGGTCTAGCGATCCCCCATGCCCGTACCACCAGCTTTTGGCCCTTGGGTCCCATCCCTCTGTACCTAGAGGGATTCCTTGCACCCTCAGGTCCTCCTCCATCTTCTGCCACTTAGGCTCCGAAAGGCGGTATCCTCCTGGCCCCATAATATGATGGTACTTTTTCTTACTCGCATTATCCTTATTTTTTCGATATTTCCTTGAAATGCTCCGATTTCTTTTGCCTCACAAATTCTGGCCAATCATCTTTCGGTTTCTCATGTTGTCCATTGAAATCCGGAGTCTTGCCCTTGTTGACATAGTCACGGAAATTTTTCTTGAAGTTCCGGAATGCTTCGGCCATCTTCTGAAGAGCGAACTCTTTAACTAGCCTCCTCCTCTCACGTCCACCCGGAACCTCGTTACCGAATTCATCGACTTTGTTGTATTCCGGAGGTAGAATGAAATGTTCCATAAGCTTTCTCCAGCAATCCTTTTTCGTTCTCTTGTCGACAAAACTGAAACCAAGACGTGCCTTCTTTGGCTCCTTCCATTCCTGGACGGTGATCGGGACGTTGTCTCTAACAACGACTCCGCATTGGTTGATAAACTTTGAGGTGTGTTGTAGGGGCTTGCCGGTTTCACTGACAAAATCAATGGTATATGTTTCTCCTGTTTTCATCGCCTTGGATTTGCCACGCTTTGTCGTACTCGATCCGGCCGAGGGCTAAAAAAAGAAAGAGAGTCGCGCGCGTTAATACATATGTATTCACATTTCAGTAAGTTTGTATCACGAGAGGCTCAATGTATATATATACCTCGCCGGAGGTGGTTGCTACTTGCAATTCGAGATCGTCGTTTGTTGACGGTTGACCTCCGTCGACAATGTCCGTTCCTTCACCTTCTTGATCATCGACAATGTCTGTTCCACCGTCAAGGTTCAGAAAAGAAGAGACTACATCCTCTTCTTGCTCATCTTCTGAGCCCGGCACATAAGGAATCTCGTTGTTTATGATGCCCATTAAATAACGTTCAGCCTCCGGATCCCTAAGCGGCTCGGCTCTATTGTCCGCCATATGTCACTCCTGCATGTAGTAAAAATTAATTAAGTATAAAGGAATTAAAAAATAAGATTAAGGGGACATAGAGGAGGAGCAGTGACGGTTGAATGATTAAGAGCTATTAATTTTTGCTTTCATTTCAGCCATTTTTGGAAAACAACAAAAACAGAAATACTTTAGATGTCAAACTGCATGTATAAGGTTGAAAACATGTGCCAAATGTTTCACTGAACATTTTGAGGTATTAAACATAATTTTTGGATAATTATTTAATTAGTTATGCCATTTTCTTTTTCCTTTTCTTTTATGACCAGAACAGAAAATTGATGTTTTTTTGGTCAAATTTATACAATTATTCCCAAATAAAATACCATTGTGTATATTTTGTTAAGACAAAATTTTAGAGCTCAAGTTTGCTCAGTTTGAGTTAACAGAATTCAAGTTATGAATTTTGCAAGTTTCCATTTTTAGTTCCCTTTTCTGTATTTAATTATTTAGTACAAACATTATTGCAGAAGCATGTTGAACTTTTTCTATAAACAGAAACTGCTCAAGTTCCTGAATGTATAGAAATTTGAATCACTCAAATTGGAGAATTTATGAATTAGTTATGGATTTATGAATCTATAAACAGAAACTGCTCAAGTCCCTTTCTCTCTCTCTGCTCTCTCTCTCTCTCGCTCGCTGACGGGTGGGCCCCACGACCCCGAGCGCTCTCCTTCTCTCTCTCTGCTCTCTTGCTCAATTTTTAGTTTGCCCACGCGGCGGTGACCACCAGCACGGGCACGCACGGTGGCGCCATTTCCGCACGCGCGCGAGGCTGGCAAGGCGCGCATCCAGTACGCGGCGACGAGGAGGACGGCAGGCGGCGGCGGGCGAGAAGGCGGGCGAGAAGACGAGGGCGAGAAGACGACGGCAGCGGTCCCCTCTTCTTCTAGGCACGCGAGGAGGACGGCAGGCGGCGGCGGGCACCTACCGGAGACGAGGGCGGCGCTGCGGAGAAGACGAGGTCCTGGATGCGTTGGGTCCTTAGCGCGGAGAAGACGAGGGCCGCGGAGAATATATAGGGCAAGCCTTTAGTCGCGGTTGGGGACACCAACCGCGACTAAAGGTACCCTTTAGTCGCGGTTGGTGTCCCCAACCGGGACTAAAGGGGTACCTTTAGTCGCGGTTGATGTCACGAACCGCGACTAAAGGTTTTTTCGCGCCGTTTTCGTTCCCGCGCGGAAAGAGCCTTTAGTCGCGGTTCGTGTCACGAACCGCGACTAAAGGTCCTTTTTCAAATACTTTTCATTTTAAAATCTTAAAAATACAAATAATATATCAAAAAATTCAGAAAAATAAAACTAATTCATTTTAAAATCTTAAAAATAGAAATAATATATCAAAAAATTCAAAAAAATAAAACTAATTCATTTGAAAATCTTAAAAATACAAATAATATATCAAAAAATTCAGAAAAATAAAACTAATTCATTTTAAAATCTTAAAAATACAAATAATATATCAAAAAATTCAGTTCATCGACCAAATACCTTGTTTTGTTCTACATCATCGACCAAATACGGCAGGGCTGTATGATGGCGATACCGATTTTTTTGTTCTACATCCTCGATCCCTTGAAGGTTTGACAAAAGGTTTGATACATCATTCAGTTCATCGACCAAATACAAATCATCCGGATTCGCCATCGTAAGTTTTAATTCACATGATCCATTCAACAAAGTTTGGTACAATAAATTATTACACATCAATTCTTCCCTTGTGTCCCTGCTTGCTTACGATTGTGCCGTATCCATGGAGCATCCTCATCATTTAACTTAATGCTTGGGTCAGTGTTCACTTTGAAGGGCGGAATTTCACCAAACATATTATAATCTTCTGACATGTCTGTCTTGTCCTCCACTCCCATGATGTTTTTTTCCCTGAAAGAACAATGTGGCGCTTTGGATCATCGCATGATGTACTGATCGTTTTCTTATATTTCCGTTTCCTCGGTTTGCTACTCATGTCCTTCAAATAAGAAACCTGAGCAACATCTTTGGCAAGGACGAATGGTTCGTCAAGGTAACCAAGATCGTTGAAATCCACCATTGTCATTCCGTATTGCTCGTCCACCTTTACCCCGGAACAAAGGGACCTTAAAGGAGGGTCCATAGTCAAGTTCCCATATCTCCTCTATGTAACCATAATATGTGACCTTTTGCCCATTCTCGGTTGCTGCATCAAAGCGGACACCACTGTTTTGGTTGGTGCTCTTTTTATCTTGGGCGATGGTGTAAAATGTATTCCCATTTATCTCGTACCCTTGGAAAGTCGTTATAGTCGAAGATGGTGTCTTGGCCAACATGTACAGCTGATCTCCAACATCATTGTCATTCATTAAATGTTTTCGCAACCAACTGCCGAAAGTCTCCATGTGGGCCTTTCTAATCCAAGATTCAGGCTTCCCCGGGTTGTCCGAGCGTAAAATATTCTTGTGTTGCTCGAAGTACGGAGCCACCAAGCTGGAATTTTGCAGAACTGTGTGGTGTGCTTCAGTCATAGAATGACCGTCCATACATATCGTTGATTTCCTTCCGATCGTGCCTTTTCCACTTAGTCTCCCCTCGTGCCGCGATTGAGGAATACCAATCGGCTTAAGGTCAGGAACATAGTCAATACAGAACTCAATTACCTCCTCATTTCCATAGCCCTTGACGATGCTTCCTTCTGGCCTAGCACGGTTACGAACATATTTCTTTAATACTCCCATGAACCTCTCAAAGGGGAACATATTGTGTAGAAATACAGGACCGAGAATGGAAATCTCTTCGACTAGGTGGAGCGGGAGGTGCGTCATAATATCGAAGAAGGATGGTGGGAACACCAACTCGAAACTAACAAGGCATTGGACCACATCGTTCTGTAACCGTGGTAGATCTTCTGGATTGATTACCTTCTGAGAGATTGCATTGAGGAATGCACATAGCTTCACAATGGCTACTCGAACATTTTCCGGTAGGAGCCCCCTCAAAGCAATCGGAAGCAATTGTGTCATAATCACGTGGCACTCGTGAGACTTCAGGTTTTGGAACTTTTTGTCCGCCATGTTTATTATTCCCTTTATATTCGACGAGAAGCCAGACGGGACCTTCATACTGCTCAGGCATTCAAAAAAAATGACCTTCTCTTCTTTGGTAAGAGCGTAGCTGGCACGACCTTGAAACCATTCCGGATGCCGGTCATCTGGGTCTTTCAAAAGTTGCTGGTCCTGCCGTGCTTCCTTTGTATCATTTGTCTTCCCATACACGCCCAAGAAGCTTAGCAGGTTCACGCAAATATTCTTCGTAACATGCATCACGTCGATTGCAGAGCGGACATCTAGGACTTTCCAATATTGTTGCTCCCAAAATATAGATTTCTTCTTCCACATGGGTGTGTGCCCGTCAACTCCCCGCGGAACTGATTGTCCGCCAGGACCCTTTCCAAAGATGACTTTCAAATCCTTGACCATATCAAATATCTCAGCACCAGTACGTTCCGCAGGCTTCGGCCGGTGATCTGCCTTGCCGTTGAAATGCTTGCCTTTCTTTCTTACGTTATGATTTCGGGGAAGAAATCGATGATGACCCAGGTACACGTTCTTCTTACAATTACCCAAACGTACACTTTCAGTCTCATGTAAGCAGTGCGTGCATGCATTGTATCCCTTATTTGTCTGTCCCGAAAGGTTACTGAGAGCAGGCCAATCGTTGATGGTTACAAAAAGCAACGCTCGTAGGTCAAATTCCTCTTCTTTGTGCTCATCCCAGACACGTACACCAGGTCTGCCCCACAACTGTAAAAGTTCATCAACTAATGGCCTTAGGTACACATCGATGTCGTTGCCGGGTTGCTTTGGACCTTGGATGAGCACTGGCATCATAATGAACTTCCGCTTCA
The DNA here is from genome assembly GCF_002575655.3 of Aegilops tauschii subsp. strangulata. Taxonomy (NCBI): domain Eukaryota; kingdom Viridiplantae; phylum Streptophyta; class Magnoliopsida; order Poales; family Poaceae; genus Aegilops; species Aegilops tauschii. The sequence continues at coordinate 601,163,981 of NC_053037.3, forward strand.
TGCACAACCAAGGAGCAAGGTTGTAGATGCATAGAGTCACGGGCCAGGTGCTATGGCTGGAGCTCTGCTCGCCAAAAGGATTCATGCCATTAGTACTTAGACCAAATCTTATGTTCCTTGCGTCAGCTGCAAAATCTTTGAACTCTCTGTCGATCTTTCTCCATTGCGTTCCATCAGCGGGGTGTCTCAACTCCCTGTCGGACTTACGGTCCTCTTTGTGCCATCGCAACAACTTGGCATGCGCTTTGTTCCTGAACAGACGTTTCAACCGTGGTATTATAGGAGCATACCACATCACCTTGGCGGGAACCCTCTTCCTGGGTTTCTCGCCCTCAACATCGTCACTAGGGTCATCGCCTCTGATCTTATAACGCAATGCAGTGCATACAGGGCATTCATTCAAATTCTCGTATTCACCGCGGTAGAGGATGCAGTCGTTAATGCATGCATGTATCTTCAGAACCTCTAAACCTAGAGGGCAAACAACCTTCTTTGCTTCGTACGTACTGGCGGGCAACTCGTTATTCTTCGGAAACATATTCCTCAACATTTTCAGCAAATTTTCAAATGATGAGTCAGCTACACCTTCCCGTGCCTTCCATTTTAGCAAATCCAGTGTGCAGCCCAGCTTTTTCAGACTATTATCGCATCCTGGGTACAGCGACTTTTTGTGATCCTCTAACATGCGATCCAAATTCTCCCTCTCCTTGTCAGTTTCGCAACGTCTCCGTGCATCAGCAATGGTCCGACCAAGATCATCAGCGGGCTCATCATGTGCCTCTTCTTCACCTTCACCTAACCCTTCCCCACCTTCAGCATCATCCTCCATGAAAGTATCACCGAAATGATCATGATAGTTGTCATCGATATCATCCCCTTCTTCATCTTCTTCCATTCTAACCCCTCTTTCTCCATGCTTGGTCCAACAATTATAGCTTCGCATGAAACCGTGCCGAAGCAGGTGCATGTGAACGTCTCTTGAGGAGGAGTAACCCTTCTGATTCTTACAGACAACACATGGACAGATAATAAAACCTCGCTGCTTGTTCGCATTTGCCACTACAAGGAAATCTTTCAAACCCGTAGTGAACTTGCCGGAGAGTCGGGTACCGTACATCCATTGCCGATTCATCTGCATTATTATTATATAAAGTATATAATTAACCATCATGCATTTGTTAAACTAACTAGCTAGAAATAATACAAATTAAACAATGAACTACACACATGCATATTTTATCAATGACACATGAAAGGTTCAAGTTGCTAACCGCGATCGCGGAGGAAAAATAAATGAGAAAGCTCAAGTGTGGCTCGGACACTTCATATCATGTTTGTTTCATGCTCTCGGGCATTTCATCGAACACCTTGTGTGCATAGGAGGAACCAAAAGCAAACCCACCACCCCCCTTCTGAATATTGTGAATAGAAGTGGCACCAATTGTGGCTAAGTGAAGTGAGCTAAGTCCTATATAGGGATGGGCCTTTAGTCCCGGTTGGCCTGGCCAACCGCGACTAAAGGCCTTTGGGCCAGCCTGAGGACCTTTAGTTCCGGTTGGCCAGGCCAACAGGGACTAAAGCCCCTCCCGTCCGCCAGCTGTCGACCGAGCGCGCTGGGCCCAGATAGTTGGTCGCGGGTCTCCTCCCGAACCGCGACTAAAGACCCCTTTGGTCGCGGTTCGATTATTTTGGGGACTAATGGGGGCGTATGGAAGCCTCTTTTTCTACTAGTGGTATAAGCTTTTCCCTAGTAGTGTGACTGCATCCTCTACCGCGGTGAGTACGAGGATTTGAACGTGTGCCCGGTATGCGGTGCATTGCGCTATAAGATCAGCCGCGATGACCCTGGTGATGTCGAGGGCGAGCACCCCAGGAAGAAGATTCCTGCCAAGATGATGTGGTATGCTCCTATAATACCACGGTTGAAATGTTTGTTCCAAAACAAAGAGCATGCCAAGGCGATGCGATGGCATAGAGAAGACCGTAAGAAAGACGGAAAGTTGAGAGTACCCGCTGACGGGTCGCAGTGGAGAAAAATCGAGAGAAAGTACAGGGAGGAGTTTGCAGGTGACGCAAGGAACGTATGGTTTGGTCTAAGCGCAGATGGCATTAATCCTTTTGGGGAGCAGAGCAGCAACCATAGCACATGGCCTGTGACTCTATGTTTGTATAACCTTCCTCCTTGGTTGTGCATGAAGCGGAAGTTCATTATGATGCCAGTGCTCATTCAAGGCCCTAAGCAAACCGGCAACGACATTGATGTGTACCTAAGGCCATTAGTTGAAGAACTCTTACAGCTGTGGAATGGAAAAGGTGTACGTGCGTGGGATGAGCACACACAGGAAGAATTTGACCTGAAGGCGTTGTTGTTTGTGACCATCAATGATTGGCCTGCTCTTAGTAACCTTTCAGTACAGACAAACAAGGGATACCGCGCATGCACGCACTGTTTGGATGATACCGACAATATATATTTGGATAATTGTAGGAAGAATGTGTACCTGGGACATCATCGATTTCTTTCGAGCAGGCATCCCGTAAGAAAGAAAGGCAAGCATTTCAAAGGTGAGGCGGATCACCGGATGAAGCCTCGCCACCGTACTGGTGCTAATGTACATGATATGGTCAAGGATTTGAAGGTAATCTTTGGAAAGGGTTCTGGCGGACAACCTGTTCCGAATGACGCTGACGGACGCGCACCCATGTGGAAGAAGAAATCTATATTTTGTGACCTGCCTTATTGGAAAGACCTAGAGGTCCGCTCCGCAATCGACGTGATGCACGTGACGAAGAATCTTTGTGTGACCCTGCTTGGCTTCTTGGTGTGTATGGGAAGACAAAAGATACACCGGAGGCACGGGAGGACCAGCAACGTATGCACGGAAAAGACGGCATACATCAGGGTCATGCCAGCTACGCTCTTACCAAAGAAGAGAAGGAAATCTTCTTTGAATGCCTGCTCAGTATGAAGGTACCGTCTGGCTTCTCGCCGAATATAAAGGGAATAATAAATATGGCAGAGAAAATTTTCCAGAACCTAAAGTCTCATGACTGCCACGTGATTATGACGCAACTGCTTCCGGTTGCATTGAGGGGGCTTCTACCAAAAAACTTTCGATTAGCCATTGTGAAGCTATGTGCATTCCTCAATGCAATCTCTCAGAAGGTAATCGATCCAGAAATCATACCAAGGTTAGAGAATGATTTGGTGCAATGTCTTGTCAGTTTCGAGTTGGTGTTCCCACCATCCTTCTTCAACATCATGACGCATGTCCTAGTTCACCTATGCGAAGAGATTAACGTTTTGGGTCCTGTATTTCTACATAGTATGTTCCCCTTTGAGAGGTTCATGGGAGTCTTAAAGAAATATGTTCATAACCGTGCTAGGCCAGAAGGAAGCATCTCCAAGGGCCATGAAAATGAGGAGGTCATTGAGTTTTGTATTGACTTTATTCCTAACCTTAAGCCGATTGGTGTTCCCGAATCACGGCATAAGGGCAGACTGGATGGAAAAGGCACGCTAGGAGGGGATCAAATAATATGTATGGATGGACATTCTCTCACTCAAGCACACTACACAGTTCTACAGAATTCCGCCTTGGTGGCTCCGTATTTGGAGCAACACAAGAATTTTCTACACTCCAAACACCCGGAGCAGTCTGACGACTGGATTACACGTGAACAAACGGGGACTTTCGCCGGTTGGTTGCAGACACGTGCCACGCATGACGCCGCTATTGAAAATGACTTGTACTTGTTGTCCTAGTTACCATCTTTCAATATAATGACTTTCAAAGGGTACGAGATAAATGAGAATACATTTTACACAATCGCCCAAGATAAGAAGAGCACCAACCAAAACAGTGGTGTACGCTTTGATGCAGCAACCAAGACGGGAAAGGAAACATATTATGGTTACATAGAGGACATATGGGAACTTGACTATGGACGTGGTTTGAAGGTCCCTTTGTGCCTTTTCCATCGTCCTAGCCAATGATGTGGCGCAGGTTTTCTATGTGAAGGACATGTCTACCAAGCCGAGAAAAAGAAAAGATAAGAAAGCGAATGCATCATACGATGAGCCAAAGCGCCACATAGTTCTTTCAGGGAAAAGAAACATCGTGGGAGTGGATGACAAGACAGACATGTCAGAAGATTATGAAAAGTTTGATGAAATTGCTCCATTCACAGTGAATATTGACCCGAGCATCCAGTTAAATGATGAAGATTGTCCATGGTTATGGCGCAAAGGGACACACGCGAAGAAAAAGTTTCACACCCAAAGATCACACTCTGGGATGTGATCGGCTTCACTGTCATCACTTTCTTCTTTAGTGAGTTTCCGAACTTATGTATCTAGAAAGTGCCGCTTCGAACAAACCGGAGGGAATCTTTGTAATAGTTAGGGTACTTATGTGTTTTGGCATTTGAAACACGAAGAAATTTTATGTGCAAACAAATTCTTTCATGCATTTACTGATTTTTTCAGCTAAATGACCCTGAAAATTGAAAAACACTTCAAATGAACTCTGAAAAGGTTGAAAGTTGGCATGGTATCATAATTTCACCCACATAGCATGTGCAAAAAAGTAGAGAGGGTTACGGCAAAAACTGGATGCACTTCGTGTACAAAATGGACAATCTCTTTCGAAGTATCAGGGTTTCGGACGAAAACTCATCTGTTACAAAGGCATTTCATTTTTTAAATAACCTAAGTATTACCAAATTGAATACAATGATAAAAACAGTAATATTAAACATAAGAAAAAAGAATCACTAGAAAATCTATTTTTAAAGTTAAGTTATTCACAAACTAGTGATTCACACAAATTTCAAATAATTCAAATTTAAACTATTCATTTGAAAACTACTGGCACTAACAGAAATTTTTTGAACCTAAAGAAAAAAATATTCACAAATAAATTCTAAATACAGCACAAAACAACTCAGAAATAAATAAAAGAAAATAACTAAAGTAGAAAAAAAAAATAAAAAAAGCCCGCCTACTGGGCCACAACGGCCTGCATACGACTAGAAACCCAACCTCTAGTTGGGCCAGGATGCAGGCCCGCAAGGCCCAATGGGCCCACAAGGCAGAGCGGTAGAGTTAGGCCCAAAAGCCTGCTATAGAGAGGAGTTCGATACCTCACCCGCGCCGGGGCTTTTAACAGGTGTGGCCGCTCTTCGCTAGGCGAGGTGGGACTAAACTTCCACACCCCAACTGCGCCAGCGCACCCACTTTAGTACCGGGTCGTGGCTCCAACCGGTACTAAAGGTGGGGTCTTTAGTACCGGTTGGTGCCACCACCCGGTACTAAAGGGGTGCGCCTTCCCGCCACTTGGCCTAGCTAAAACAGGCCTTTAGTACCGGTTGGTGGCTCCAACCGGTACTAAAGGTGCCTCCTATATAAGAAACACTTCAAAAAAAAATTCAGTTTCTCATCTCCCACTTCTCTCTGCTTCGACATCGCGCCGCCGCCCCGTCCCGCGCCGTCGCCGCCCCCATCGCGTCGTCCCCGTCGACTCCGCGCCGCCCCAGTCCTCGTCGCGCCGTCCCCGTCAACTCCGCGCCGCCCCCGTCGCAGGCCCGTCCCCGTCGCCGCACCGGCCTGTCGCCGTCCCTTCGCCTTGCTGTCGCCGTCGCCTTGGACCTCACCGTCGCCGTCACCTAGACCTCGCCGTCGCCGTCGCCTCGACCTCGCCCGCGCTGTGAGCCCCTCTTCCTCCTCTCCACCCTCCATTCGAAGCCGCCGCGCCGCCGGCGCCGTAGGTGCACACACGCGCGCGCGCGCACACACACACTATTTGTTCATCTTTTGCACTAGATTCTGTTTTTAGTTTTTAGTTTTTTCTGTTTTTTATACAAAGGTTTTAGATGAATTAATTAATTAGATTAGATTAATTTCAAATAGTATATAGAAATGTTAGTTATAATGTCAAAGGTTTTTTCTGTTTTTTATACAAATGTTTTCTGTCAAATAGTATAATGTCAAAGGTTTTAGATATATTAATGTTATAGAAATGTTAGTTATATAGAAATGTTAGAAACGTTATAGAAATGTTAGAAATTTTAGAAATGTTAGTTTTAGCTAGATGAATTAGATTAATTTCACATTGTTAGACGACGATCGATGTTTTTTTAGTTTCTTATAATTTTAGTTATAGAAATTTAGAATTTGCATATAAGAAATCACAATCCTATCATTTAAAAAAATGTTACTTTTGCGGCATATAGTATTTGTTCTCGACGATGCCCGGCCCGCATCCTCGCCGTCGACACGTTCGTGACGACGTCCTGCTTCAGAGGACCCATGCCCGGGACTGGGCTCCGCCGGGCTGGCACTGGGAGGTGCTACCTTCAGGGGCTCGCCGCTTGGTGAGGAACCTGGCCCCGGGTCCCGTCGTCGACCCTGAGCTCCTTTGGTGGCGTTCGCGTGGGCCACATTCGGTGTGGAGGGAGCCGGCCCCGCCGGAGATGGTGCGTCGCCGTGTCAGGGAGGAGGACGAGCACGTCCGTCGCTACATGGCTGCTATGGACGTCAGGTTCTCCAATACCTGGCAGGTTCTTTGGGGAGATGACTGGAGCTATGATCCTGTGATGGTTCCTTCACTTTGGGTGTCCACCGCCCGCGCCTCAGGAACCGCGAGTGGCCTAGATTATTCTGTATTATTCGATATTTATTAGCTAGCCAGCTTGTGATGTATTCGATATATAATATTCGAGACGATGTATTCGAGATTATATATATTTTCGAGATGATGTATTCGAGATTATATTCGATGATGCATATTATGTACTATGATTCAGTTTTTCCTTATTGATTGCATGCATTGTAATTTGAATACTAAATTGTTTTATATTTCTTCTGGATTGGTTAAATAAAAGCTATGACGGACAATACCGGCAGAGAGGGAGAAGAGGCCCTGTTCCAGATCATACGCTCCCCTCGCGGGCCAGATGATCAGAATGAAGAATATGACGGCTCCGAATATCTGAACAATACCGGGGAGGGTGATATGATATTCGATCGCGACGACCGAATTGATGAAGTCGTGAACTATGATTATGATGACGAAGAAAATGTTGATCTTGAAATAACAGAGACCGACGAGGTATATTTATACAAGCAGGCATCTGGTGATCATCACATGTTTTAAATGATTTGTATATATATTAATGAATCGATCTTTCTTATTTCAGCCCTCCAGATCGAGCAAATCTTCTACAGGCTGCAGGACAGTGCGAGGCCCGGCCAAAAGGTTGAAGGAGGGCGTAAAGTACAACATCGATGCCATCAAACCTAATGGCGAACCAAGCGAGCCAAAGAACATTGTGAACAAGTTCGTTCGTCAGTGCGAAGTTCTTGTGAAGGAACAACTCCCGATCTCCATTCAAGAATGGAAAGAGCCAGCAAAGCCACGTCCAGATCTTACTTTTGTCGACCAAAGAGCAAAAGATCGGCTTTGGGGATCTCTCATGGAACATTTCACCCTACCAGATCATTTCATAGATGCAGATGTGCAGAAAGTCAAGGACGCTGCTCTTAGGAAGATGGCAATTGCATTCAGCAACCACAAGAAAACTATATGGGCCAAGTACGCCGAAGGAGAAAAGAAGACTCCAGAATTGACGGGAACACTGGAGAAGCAAAGAGATCACTGGCCCGCTTTCGTGAAATTCAAGGAATCGGAATTATCTAAAGGAACGGTCAAGAAAAAACAAGGCCAATGCCGAAAAAAGGAGCAGTTCCATAGGCTAGGGTCAGGTGGGATAAGTCTGTGAAAGAGATGCTGGCTGCAGAGGTCACTCCAGTTACATTGAGCTGGCCCCCCAGGTGCAGAACTTGGTTCTATGCGCATGGGGGGCGTTGGACCCAAAGACAGGCCAGGTTTCGAAGAAGGCATGTCTTAAAGGAGCCGAAGATAAGTTACTTGAAGCAATAGAAGATGCTCGAACGGGGGTGTTCACGCCCAATAGAGAGAACGACGAGCTTACGCGCGCCCTGGGAAATCCTGAACACCCGGGAAGAACACGAGGCAAGGGCGTTGTTCCGTGGTATGAGGGCTTTTCGGACTGGAACACCGACTACAGAAGCCGTGCGAGAAGGAAGATGGAGGAGGAGAAGAAGAGGAAGCTGGAGGAGGAGCAGAGGAAGCAGGAAGCAGAACGCCTTCAAGGCCTAGAATCAGCGCACGCGGAGTTGGCACTCAAATTCCAGCGGCAGCAGCAGCAGATCGACTCACTTAGCCAGGAAAGGGGGTCTCAGCAGCGGCAACAACTAGCGGATGATCCAGCATTGGATAGCACCGTCCCATCCATGCCGAGAAGCAGCATGGGTTCTGCCCCGGGCGACGCACTGCTCGATAGATACCCGGTGGATGACATCATGGAGAACACTAACTGTTTGCTACACTTCAAAATGAAGAACATATCCATGAAGGTGGCGGACGCCGTTGCTTATACAACCCCCCCCATGCAACCTTCCATTGCAACCCGGTTCCACCCGGCTATGCTCGTGTCGTGGTTGATGAGGTGGTGGACCAATATTCGGGGCTAGAGCTTGACATTCCTGGAGGTGATGAGGAGCACACACTGGGAGAGGCCATACATCGTATCATCCTATGGAGAAAGGATTGCATCATCTTTCGAAGGCCACCAACACCGTCAGCCGACTCCTCCTTGAAGTCCGCCACCGCATTAGCAGACTCCCGCTCCTCCAAGTCATCAGTCTGCACCGCCTCAGCAGAGTCTAGCTCCTTCAAGTCCACCAACGCGTCAAGCCACTCCTCCTCCTCCAAGTCCAGCACAGCGTCAGGCTACTCCTCCTGCTTCAAGTCCGCCAACCGTCAGGCCACTCCTCCTCCAAGTCCGACACCGCGTCAGGCCACTCCTCCTGCTCCAACTCAGCCATGTCAGCCGTCTCCGCTGCCTCAGCAATCGCGGAAGAGAGCCGCCGCAGCTCTGGTGCGTAGCGGTACAAGTCGAGGTAGTACAGGAGGTACAGGCGGAGGCAAGCGATTTCAATATGGTCCAAGCCTCGCGCCTCTTCCGCAGAGGCCTTACGACATGACCGACGAACAAAACGCAGCCATAGTAAAGGCCCAAGTGGACGCCAATTTTGGACCGAAACCGCCACCGCCGCCAAGGGAGAAAGTGACCCAGGAAATCATTGACCACTTTATTCGTATGGCTAGAAAACCAGCTCCCAAGCCTGTTGACTCAGACTATGAGCGCCAAATCAGAAAGGCACATCGAGCACGACTACAGAAGGAGTCGAGCTCGAGCTCGAGCCAAGCAGCTGCCAAAAAAAGCGGGAAAACCGTTCCCCAGCTGGGAGAACAGGCGGTGCAATCGATCCCCCCGCTCATTGTACCAACACATGTGAGTACCGGCGTTGATCAGCTGGTAATAACTGACGACCATATAAGGCAGGCTAAAGAGATCAAATGCACTGTAGAACAACTCCTAGGCTTGGAGCCAATGGAAACTTTTAAAGAGGAGGAGCTAAAACGAAAATATGTCCGCGGCGAACCTCTGGTCAAGCCTGAGGAGGTCAAGAAGCTCTCAACAAGAATGTATGAGTTGCATCAATGGTACATGGAAATTACCAAGACTACCAATGGAGAGCCCCTCATGGTGAAAGTCAACGAAGATCATTACTTCCATCAGCTAGCTCTGTCTGTTGAGTATTCAGAACTGTTCCAGTTATTCAATCAAGACGCACTCGACAAATCTATCATTAGTTGCTATTGTCTGTAAGTGATTTCTTTCTGTAATTTAAGTCTCAAGATAGCCGTGTAGTGCTCTCGTTGATCATTAACTGTAATTATCCTCACTAATTTTTTGTGGTATTATGCAGGATGAAGATGTATGAAGTGAAAAAAGAAGGACACTATGGCATTGGGTTCATTGACCCTAACACCATTAATGAAGAGACATGGTCATATGAATGGTATAAAGCAGAAGTAGAGAAAAACATGCTAGAGTTCTTGAAACGCCTCAATAGCAATCCAGATATACTACTTCCTTACAACTTCAAGTGAGTCACACTGTCTTCTACTATAAATTCTATTTTTCTTACTAGCTAGATGTTAATAAGTGTATAGGGTTTAGGGTAGTTGATGAGTGTTATGCACATGCCCGCTTAATTTATACATGCAAACGCATGCAGTTACCACTGGATCTTATTAATCATTAAAGTTGAAGAAGGAACAATTGAAGTACTAGACTCACTACTTAAAGAATCTATGGACTACTCAATCGTGAAGGGGATAGTCAACAGGTAATTTCAATCATTATTGAACTATATATGTCAGCCTCTCACTACTAGAAAAAGGCCTGCTAGTGGCGCACCTATTTTGACTACTAATGGCGCACTACAAGTGCGCCACTAGCACCACGCCATTAGATTTTAATATTAATGGCGCACCCCTGGTGCGCCATTAGTATACCATATACTAATGGCGCACCAGGGAGTGCGCCATTAGTATATCACACAGTGCGCCATTACTATCTGACTAAGAAAGTGCGCCATTACTAACAATTTTTTTTCAAATTTTTTTCAGAATTTTTTTTTCAATTTTTTTTTCATTTTTTTCTTAATCTCGGGTCACTATGGCTTAATCTCGGGTCAATATGCTTAATCTCAAGTCAAATCGCACTAAGTGGTCAAACTTCTCAGAAGGTCACCCATCCTCACACTACTCCAGCCCGAGCATGCTTAACTTCGCAGTTCTATCCAACCCCAGCACCACCTCACTTAACAGGCACTTGTTGATATATCTATCATATCAATCCTATTAAACCTTGTTGATGTCTATGACTTTGTTCATGTTCATGAGTATGATGAAATTTTGAAAAATATTTCAAACTTCCTGGTCATATTACGTATCATTTTTTGAAAACAATTCCCAAAAAAAAAGTTTGAAATTTTGTCCATTTTTTCCCCTCTAGATCTTAAAAGCCCTGTAACTTTTTTTCTGTTAGGTTTTTGAGGATTTTGAAAATGCTTAACGGGGTTCCCCAACAAGTAGACCACATATCACATGGAAAACTTATTTTCTTTTATTTTTTTGACATTTCCATCATTTTCTTTTATTTTTTTAAAACTGAAAAGGCGGTCCAGGGAGAGTGCATTCGGTGGAATTTTTGGGCCAAGTTAGAACTAGTAATGGCGCACCACACACACGGTGCGCCATTACTAGTTTTGAAAAAAAAATATAAAAAAAAATTGAATTTTTTTTACAAAAGTTACTAGTGGCGCACCATGGATGTGGTGCGGCATTATCCCCTGGTGCACCATTACTAGTTTTGAAAAAAATTAATTTTTTTTTACTAGTGGCGCACCGTGGATGTGGTGCGCCATTAGTATTTGGACACTAATGGCGCACCAACACATGGTGCGCCATTAGTATATAGTAGTGGCGCACTACATGTGTGGTGCGCCATTAGTGTTCATATTATCTATAGCCTTTTTTCTAGTAGTGTCTTTAGTTCGTCATTTCCTGATATCAACTAATTAATTACTCATTTATTCATTTTCTTTGCCGGCGGGCAGGGCTTGGCAAAAGTTCATCAAAACGGTTCCAGGCGAATGGAAACCAAAGGTGTATTGGTTTCGACCCAAGGTAAGTAATTAATTATAGTACTAACTAGCTATAATCTCTTTAATTCTAGTTTCAATGCCATTAAGTATCATGCTTGATTAATTATTATCTGATTGAATTCTATTCTCGTAAAGGCCATTAAGCAGGCGCCGGGGACTGATTTATGTGCATACTACGTTTGCGAGAACATTCACATGATGGCTTCCCAAAGGAGCGTACCTGATACAGCTATGGGTACATTTGCCAGAATACTATTCACAGTTTTTACATCATTATATATATCTAATCACACAACGACTAATACATATGCATATTGATCTCCTTCTTAAAAGTTCGATAAGGTGTGGGAAAAGCTCCTACCAACGGATCGCGTACGAACAATTCAAGAGGAAATAGCGGGATTTTTGCTCGACCAGGTCATAGATCCCAAAGGAGAATACCATTACCCGCTACCGCAGTAATGCCTCAATGTAGGAGAAATTGTATATACCAAATTGTATATATGTATACATGTGTATGTGTGTGAATGGTGGTGCGAGACATTCGATGATATATATATGTATATATGATCGGTTCTACGAGAAATTCTATTTATATATATACTAATGTGTATAATATGTAGTATCTAAAATACCAGCAAACGAAAAAGAATTAAATGGAAAACACAAAATTAAAGAAAAAAGAAATCATGAACCCCAAACCCCCAAACCTTTTAGTACCGGTTGGTGTTACCAACCGGTACTAAATGGCTCCCCTCCCCCGGCGCTGGCACGTGCCACGTGGTGGCTCTTTAGCGGCGGTTCGTGCAGAACCGGTACTAAAGGGGGGGACCTTTAGTCCCCACCCTTTAGTGCCGGTTACAGAACCGGCACTAAAGAGCCTTACGAACCGGTGCTATAGCCCGGTTCTGCACTAGTGCACCGTGGCATTCTTCCGGCGGAGGCGCCGCGCATACGTCTCCGTTGTCTTCAGAGAGCGGCGAAGGACCGACGCGAGGACTGCGGCCTCGGGATCCACCGACACGCTCAAGGGCGAACGGCAGGCCGACATCGCCTCCCCCATCTGCCTCGCCCGCTGCCGCTCGCGCCGAGCTTTATGTGCCTCGGTTCTGTCGCCGGCCATCGGATCGAAGGTAGGGGATCGAAAATGGAGTGGACGGAGATGGGAGTGAAGTGAATTTCAGATTGACCGATGTCTAGGATTTTTCGGATGTGGGGATATTTGTGGGGTCGGGTGGGCCGGGCTGACATGGCGGGCGTGCCTGGACTCCCCCATATCCGCCCCATATTTGGGCTGGATATGAGAGGTGTCAGTCAGCCCACGCCTTTGAGCTCCGTTTGAGAGGGCCGTCTAGATCACAAAATTGTGACCAATCAGTGACCGAACGGACCGCCCGGACGTTTGAGATGCTCGGATGAAGATGCTCTTACACGGCTGGAGGACACTGCACGCAGTCTCGACCAAAGTTTAATTCCCCGTGTCAACGCAAGCGACCTCCAATCCACTTGCAACGACAATTTTTCTGCTCTGTTTCGTTTTTATAGTGGCATGTACAACATAGAAGTACACAACATGCACACCGTCACGATATGTACACACTCACGCAACACTTGAAGACCGAAATCACAGATTGTTTGGAAGAAACGTCACCTCCCACTGAAGGAATTTTTGCCTTAGCAAGACACACATGATGTCAAACCTGGAGATTGATTCTAGCTAGGCTAGGGTTGAATCCACCTCCTGGTGTTTTTCACTCTGTCGTTTTTTCATAAGAGGAATTTTGGATTCTGGTACAGGTAGAGTAATACATATCTGATTACTTATTAATGCCCTCTTCTCCAAAAGTATCATGCCCTTTCATTCGGGTAAGTGGTTGAGAAAAAACAAAGCAATTTTGTTCAAATTTAGTATGTTGTTTTGATACTTTGGATTTAAACCTGCCCTGAATTTGGTTTCTTGTTCAAAATTATATAATGACCGTCAAAATGGGGTAACTGACTTGCAAGTGATTGGCAAAAGTAAGTAGGTAAGACCAAAATCAAGTCTTTTTAGCCACATGAAAGGGTCTGCACACTGAATCGCACTGAACACATAGGGTGGCCAAATATGGTGTGTGTCAATTATGCAAGAGGTCCCCGCCGCCGCCCCGAGATCTTCCTGTCGCCGCCCTGACCCGCTTGCTGCCACTGTGTCACCCCTTCGGGCCGTGGCGCCGTGGGCCGCGGTCCACTCCATCGTCCCCGCGCGTCAACTTCTTGTGGTATGCGACGCGCCGGCTCCCTTGGCGCAGGAACACCACCGTCCGCGCCGGTCTTTGTCATGATGTCGGGTTCTTCGCCTACTTCGACCATCGCCGCCGTCGCCGCTCTTCTTTGGCCACCGCCGCTGCTACCCCCGTAGCCGCCGCCGCCCGTCCACCCCCTTCTTCTTCGTCCAGCACCAACCCGTCGCCAGGGTCGCCGTCATCGTCCCCGACAAGTTCGTCTACTCCGACCACTGTTGGTATCGGCCCCACGCCGATTGGCGCCACAACCATCGTCGAGTCGCCTTCTCTACTAGCCCCTCTAACTCCTCGACATGGCGTAGAGCTCGTGCAGGTCCCTCGTCTACGCATGTCCGATGCTGGCAACACCAATGTGTACTTTTGTCCAGGACGTGTTCCCGGGCCTGGCAAGCCCGGCGCGGCGCTTCGTCAACTCCATCTTCGTCCGTCTACGCATGGCCGGTGCTGGCAACACCAATGCGTGCCTTCGTCTACAACGTGACCTCGGGTTTGGCAAACCCGGCGCGACGCTTCGTCAACACCGTCTTCTTCCCTGTACACCACTACTTCGACACCACTGAGCCCATGACTAACTCGGCGCCTCCTTGCGCCCGCGGCTCCACGGTGACTTCCTCGACTCCGGCTACCCCGACTCGACATCGACCACGGCATTCTTCGCACGGCTACCTCGACCAAAGCTACACCACCCTACGCTCTCGCCTACATCGACATCGGCACAAAGGGCTACCGCCTTATTTGAGCAACCTCGTCAGTTTCCATGTTGAGTATAATGTTTACTAAGGAAACATAGGATAGCGTAGGATTTTTCCATCTTGCCTTATACTCCTTATATATATGCCCACGAGGCTCAAGCAATAACCAACGATTCCACCAATCCCCTCCCTATCCCTTTTAACACCTACCCATTCAGGTCAGGTGCCCATGGGCGCGCCGGATTGCGGGGTTGACATGAGTGCAACTCTTCGGATATTTATTACAAGCAGACTGCTTGGAGTAGCATCGTCTTTTTATTCACGGAAGTACACGAATACACGAAGTAAATTGTGCTCCAATACACGAATTTTTTTGAAAAAAGAGGATGACCCCAACCTTTGCATTAGAATGATGCATGCAGCCATATTTTTAAGTAAAGTACGTAACAAAGTCTGAGGTTCAAATATGGCTCACAAACGGAGCAAAACAAAAAAGGAAAATAAAAGATGCCACAGCCTGCAAAAATAGCGACAGGCTATGATGCCTACACACCTAACCTATTAGTGTTTAAACACGGATCATCTGAATGGAAATGCAGATAAGTAGGTAGCTGTGATGCAAAGTCTCTTCGATCTTCAGTCAGTCCTGCTTGTGTTGGAGCCTGAGCGCGAATGCCTGCAGCGAGAGGAGCACGAGCCGCTCCCTGGCTTGGACGTCGATGAGGTTCCCCTCGCCGTCGAATTTGGGCGGGTCCTCGTACGCCCTGATGTGGAGCTCCGGCTTGTTGATGAAGTGCAGGTCAGGTATATCCCGATCTCACGCAGGTGGGTCGACCCCCAGTCCAGCGTGTTCTTGAGAGAGCCGGTGACGGAGTAGTTGTACTCCGGCGAGGCGAAGAGGAAGCAGTCGGCGGCGACCCTGTCGCGGAATGCCTCCACGGCCGGTGGGAAGCCGTCGCCGCCCTGTGTCTCAAGGTCCGGGTTGGCCATGGGCAGGCTGGAGATGTCGACGTGGTCGATGCGCAGCCTCGGGATGGACTCCTCGCACAGCTCCTCGGCTGCATCATGCATACATGGCACAGTGAGCACTCATTAGTGCACGTAACCACATGCAAAATGAAATGTGTGTATGTACCAGCGCGGATGAGGCCGACGTGCCAAGAGTTGCTGCGGACGGAGCCGGAGATGGCGGCCACACGGAGGACGGGCATTGCCGTCGTCGACGCCGTCACGGATCCCATGCTTAGATCTTGATGGTTGCCGTGACAACCTGAGAGTGGGTGGCTGCTTGGTTTACTGATGTGATGTGGAGCTCGATCAATGACTGGTGTCCGGTCGTGGTGGAGGAGACGGCTTAAATAGATGACCAAAATTGATCTCAGCCATGTCATTGTGAACGTCAGAGTTGCTGGCGTGACCGTTTTGTCTGGTTGAACAAATAGAGTGAGTCATTTGATCCACTACCGTTAGAGGAAAGGTATGAGAGCGTCATCGATGGCATCATTTTCTGATCAATTGCTAGTTGCCTAATCTAGTACTAACAACATGATTAAGTTTCTGATCAATTGACCCGCAAAAAAGAAGTTTCTGACCAACTGGTAGTTGCCTAATCTAGAACTAAAGTTAGTATAAAGTTGGGACACTTATTTTGGGACGGAGGTAGTACTAACTCCCTCACTTTCAAAATCTTGGGTGTATTAAATTTTGCATGCAATCTCATAATATTAGGCACGTCAAAATAAAAAGGCATGCAGTTATAGGCTCACCTACTATCGCTACTTTTCTGAAGAAAAAAAATGCCAATAGGCCTCTCGTGCAGTTAGAGATTGGATCGGTCAACCAAGTAGGTCAAAGGAGATCCCTCGTACTATGCCTCACCTAATGATCGATGCGTCAATTTTCATGCTAGCGACTAGTACGCCTAATAAAATGGGAAGGAGGGAGTAATAGGCAGGCTCGTGGATGCATGTCTAAGCACTGCACGTGAGTATATGGCATTTCGAGCAAGGCAGACAGCAGCCGGCGTTAGTATTCAAACCTCATCGATGATGTCACTCGCGCGACTATGCCTGCCTTTTTTATGGTTTACTCCTTCACACATTAAATTACAAGTGTTTTAGGGATACACACGCCCGCAGGCGGATCTATTAGCTAGACAAACCGGCCAATATCTATATACTAAAAAAATGTACAAAAGATGCATGAATTGATGGCATAATACAAAATGACAAAAATGAATGATGTTTTAGTGTATACAAAAAATGTACTACGTGCATGGACAACGTACACAGAAAAACATAAATATGAAACAAAAATGTTAATCATGTACGTAAACCAAACAAATGCTAAAAAGATACAAAACAATGTTCTTGACGTATACCAAAATAATGTGGAAGGTGTACGTAAAAAAAAAGTAGACATAAAAAAACATATTCTAAAATTTTTATTCATGCATTTGAAAAATGTTAATATTTATTATAAAAAATGTTGATAGTGTATAAAAAATGTATAATGTGTATGGAAAAAGTTGACATCAAAATTGAAACCTTTTTAAATGCATAAAAAATTTATTTTAAATGAATACCCAAAATTTATAATGTGCATAAAATATAAAAAATATATAACATCATGCATTTAAAAACATGTTATTGTCTGTTTGAAAACTTTTAAATTTATATTAAAAATTGTACCACATGTATACGAGAATTTTAGATTTGTGTTGGGGAGAAACCCAGAAAAACTAAGAAATAAATGGAATAAAAACGAAAAAAATAAAAGAAGAAAACCATAGATAAGCTAGTGAAAAAAAGAAACAAAAAATAGAAAACCCAAGAAAGAATAAAAAACAAAGTATAACGAAGAAAACCAATGAAGAAATAGAAAAATGAAAGAAAATAGAAAAAATGGAAACAAGAAAAAAGAACAAGCACAACAAATCAGACTGGACGAATGAACGCACGAACGACAAACATGCTACTGGGCCGTCCATAAGCGGAGGGATGCTATTACCCGCGCGCGCGTTAGAACGATCGATTTCCGACAGCGTGTTAGGAACTCAAGTTTCCTTGTAAAGAAATCAGGGTGATGCTAATTAATCAGGCATAGCGGGCCCCCCACCGGTTAAAATCACGGGGCAGAGTTTTATATATGGAAGGAGACAATAGGCCCCACCATTGAAATCACGGTCAGAATTTTGTGGATGGTCTGGACATGTGGGTGGACCCTGCGCCCTTTCCGACAGTGTCGTACGCGCGATGCCCAGGTCGGGCGTTGCAACGCGCGGCCGCGTGTGAGCCTTTTCGCCATAAGCGTGGGCGCAGCAGGGCGCTTCAGTCCTAGGGAGCTACCATCTTGCTATAAGCGAGATATGGCTCTCGTGTCACTCGATTCGCACATTGCAGAATAATGAATGATGGGCCTTGTGCATGTCTCGGCCGGTACTAGGCCAGGTATTCTTTGGACGCACCTATGTCCTGCCCGCTGTGAATCGCTACCGTCGCCTGCAGCTTCTTAGTAGTGGGCCAGCCCAGTTATGACATGGTCCCGCCACACTGACATCCCGTGTGTTCTTCTTTTCTATTATTTTTATTTCAGAAAATAAAAAATATATATTGTAAAATATAATAACTGCAGTGTCAGCAAAGGTGAATGCAGTGTACGAAAAATGTTCGCCCCACTTTTAGAATACCATTCCAAAAAAAATTATTAGCAATTAAAAAATGTTCATGTGTTTCAAAAAATATGTATGCAACTTCAATAAAATTTATATAATGTAAAACCATTGTAATTCAAATAAAATTTACATACCACTAAAAAAACGTGTTGTTACATTTAGAAGAAAAAAATGGCCCCATCTTTCAAACAAAATGTTTGTGACGTTTCTGAAAAAACGTTGATCCAATGTAAACAAAGTCGCATAGTTCAAAAATATTATTTGTGTCTTAAAAATAATGTTTGAATGTAAAATAAATAACACATATTCGAAATAATTGTCAAGACACGAATTTAAGGAAAATGTGAAATCATATATTTAAAAATGTTAAACGTATATATACAAAAAAAGAAATGTATACAACAAATATACAATGTGTTTAAAAAAAGTATACATGAGAACATACATTTTGTAAGAATGTTACACATGTCCCCGCAAAAAAAGAATGTTACACATGTTTTAATATATAAATTTTAAAGTAGTACCATAAAAAATTCCCCGCGATATACGAAAAATGTACAACGCTTATGAGAAATGAAGACATGCGTTAAAAAATGTTTGCAGTCTTTACAAAAATTATTTCCATCGAAAAATGTACAATGTGTATTTGGAAAATGTATGTGTGTATTCGAAAAGTGTTCAAAACCTGTGATTTAGAAATTGTAAATCATTTTTTGCGAGAAATAAAATGTAAATCATATATTTGAAAAATGGTAAATGTGCATAATGCTTTCTTCACGTGTGTACTCTAAATATACATTATGTACTGAGTAAAAAAGTAGGCATGTGTTAGAAAAAAGAAAACTCAATGAAAGCCAACAAAGAAACAGAAATAAAAAAATAAAACCAAAGAAAACCATGAAAAAAATAAGGAAAACCAAAGGAAATCAGAGAAAGAAATTAAACTATAACAAAGGAAACCCCAAAGAAAACCGGTGAAAAAGAAAAACACAAAAAGAAAAAAGAAAATAACCCGAAGAAACTAGAGCAGAGCGAACCTACAACGATACTAGTGGCATCGAGCAACCTGCGTTAAGGGGTCAGCCCAGTAGTCACCCGCCCGTAGACGATTATCATGTTTTATTTGCCATTTTTATAGATTAAACTTAAAGGTAAATTGCTCAGTTTTTCAACAATCCAAAAACTTGATGTGTATAGGAATTTTTCTCCGATTCCTTTTAGCACGACCCTCAAAGCTCCTCCATTTGAGGTGTGAATTATATGTGTGCAAGGGTAGTACTTTGGCTAACCACCATGAACTGTTGTCACACCTCCAAGGGCAAGCCAGAGGGTACTCTTCCTCACGAGCAAGAGAAATAATTCGAAGCTACAGATACCCTCTTCAGAGGTGTTGTTCGGAGTGTTCTTGTCGATAAGATCGGCAATCCTTTCATGACCATTCAGGTTGGTAAGGATATGTTGGATGAGAACAAGGCCAAGTTTGGAGTATCGAACGCAGGAAGTGAGTTGTATGTAATGGAACAACACATGACTACAGGTGGACTGCTGACCACTCTGTAGTTGAGCGGGCTCATGAGATACATTCACTTGCCAATGAACTTAGGCAAGGAAATTGAGCATTTCAATTTTGTGTTATCGTACAAATTTATTGCCGAAGGCATCATTGCATGGCATCCTCCCTCGTGGAGAAATTTTGCTACTTATCTGAAGCACAAAAGATAGGGATATTTGTTGTCAGTCTAATTGGTATTCTTGATATTAAAGAGAAGGCAAGGGCGAATGGCACACATGCTCATTTCCATGAAGGGAATTCTAGTGCCAACTTGGTGCAAAAGAATAATTTGTAGTCCCACAAGTTCAAGAACAAGAAAAACTATGAAGGCAAAGGGAAGTTTGAGGGAAAGAACAAGGTATCACAACCTGTCAACTTCAAGAAGAATAAGAAGGATACCTTTAAGAAGAAAGAAAAATGACATGTATGTGAAGAAGATGGGCATTGGGAAAATGGTTGCATGGACCGCTTTGACTGACGTCGGCATGGAACAGTGACAATACCACTAAGGTTGTTATTGGCGATGTTGAAATGAAAAATGCGGGTATGGTAAATTCCCTACCATTCTTTTAGTATGCCATTCTCCTGATTGGTGGATTGACACGAGTGAAAATATACATGTGTGTGCTGATATATATATATTCATGGTTTCTTCTTATCAGGTCACAAGAACTACATCCTAGCTAATGTGAGATGGGTCACATTCTTCTATTCGTGTTGTTGGTATGGTCGACCTAAAGTTTACTTCAGGAAATATCTTGTTGCTGAAGAACATGTAGCATGTCTCTACTACAAATAAGAATCTTGTCACCGGCTCCATCTTTTATCAAGATGGCCATAAATTGGTATCTAAGTCCAATAAGGTTGTATAATGTGGACAATTTATTGGTAAAAGGCTATGGGTGCAGAGCTAGTCTTGTTCCGCCCGTGTTCCATAGAGTTCTATACTAAAGTTAATATACTCATATTTTTAATGAATCTGAATCGAATGTTTGGCTTTTATGACTTTTTCATATTAACTTTAGTTGCATGACGCGGCTAGAAAATTTGAGTCTAATCCCGAAATTTACTGTTCTCAAAAGTTCTAAGTGTAAAGTATGTGTGAAAGCAAAGCAACCTCGCAAGTACCAAATGACTGCTGAGGTGAGGAACTATACGCCATTAGAATTGTGAGATGAATGGTGTGTTGAAAAAGGGTGGAAAAAGATAGTTAATGACTTCTATAGATAACTCTACTAGATATTGCATGCTATGTATGTTGAAAACAAAAGACGGGGCGTTCCACTACATTAAAATCTGTGAAACCAAAGCAGAGAATCAACTTGATGGAAAGATCAAAAGGCTTAGGTTGGATCAAAACGGAGTGTATTTTTCAACGGGTTCAATTTATTCTAGGAGGAACATGGTATAATGCATGAGATGATGTCTCCCTATTCTCTCTAATCAAATGGGGCTAGCAAACGAAAGAATCACACTCTAACTAATTTGGTTAATGCCATGTTGGGCGGTGCGATACTTTCCAAGGGATGGTGAGGGAGCTATGAAGACTGCATGTCATGTCCTAAGTAGAGTTCCCATAAAAATAGTTTACCCCATTTGAGGAATGGGAAAGAAAAATACTTAAACTCTCTTACTTAAGAACTTGGGGCTTCCTGGCGAAAGTCAACATGCCGATTCCCAATAAGTGTAAGCTTGGACTAAAAACCTTTGATTGTGCTTATATTAGTTATATGCTTTCTATAGCATTGGCTATAGATTTTTAGTTGAAAATTTTGAGGTACGTGACATGAATGTTAGTACAACTATGAAGTCAAATGATGCAGCTTTCCTTGAGGATATTTTTCCTGTGAAAGATATGCCTAGCTCATCTAGTCAGGGATAATGCATAACTCATGAACCCTCTGCTCCACTAGAACATTATGAGATCCCTGAAGAGGATCAAAAGAGCAGGAGATAAAGGACCGCATGGTCTTTCAGTGAGGATTTCATTGTGTACCTCATGGATGATACTCTCACTTACATTTCAGGAGTTTATGCGTCTCCTGATGTTGACTACTGGAGGGAAGTTGTACATAGTGACATGTATTCCATTATGGCCAATGGGACATGGGAGGTCATTGATCGTCCTTATGGGTGTAAACATTTAGGATGTAAATGGGTCTTCAAGAACAAGCTTAGGCTCGATGGTACTATTTATAAATGCAAGGCTCGACAAACTACACTTGAATGTGACTGCATTGATGGTATCTCTCACCTCGCTATTACTAAGAAAAAAAAATCAGCCCATAGAATCGCGCAAAGGTATGCTCGACCAAGGACGACAATAGGCCGTGTTTTCTCAGTTTGCGAGAGAGTCCCACTCATTCAAACGGCCTAGTTAAAATTTTAACAACGTATTTATATAACCTTATGAGGCTCTCTCTAAAAAAATTCTTAGATTACTTCAACAGGGTTGTCCTTAATTTAGGGCGCAATTCTTGTAGTTGGTATATTTTTAGTGGTATGAAATAATATGGTCCATAATTTTACACACACACACACGGATGAACATATGCACTTAAATATTATTGTTAAAAGTGGTAACATGTTCATAAACATTTAATGTACTATTTTTGGCTACATGAATCAAAACATGAACCTAGATTTTTTTCCCTTATATTTTTCTCGAATTATGTGATCAACCAAGTAAATTTAAATTGATGTATGTGATTGGCGTCTTGAATGTTAGAATCTCCTCACTCTACATTGACGAATTTTTGCTTATTGCTACTATCAGTAAATACTAGTGGTAGAATGGTCGATGTGCCGGCACTCTTGTTCAATTTTAAATAGCGCGCATATATCTTTTAGCAAGCACTAGAAGTAATAACTATTTCATAAAACTTCATAATAATGTTTAGCTACCAAAATATATAGCAGCAATTCATTCTTCTAAAATAGAATTATATTATCAAGAACACACGCACTAGTAGAAAAAGGGCCTTTTGTCTCGGTTCTAGAGGGCCTTTAGTCCCGGTTATGGAACCGGGACTAAAGGGTCGTTACTAAAGGTCCCCCCTTTAGTCCCGGTTCTTATACGAACCGGGACTAAAGGCCCTCCACGTGGCTACTGCCTGGAGGTCCACCTTTAGTCCCGGTTGGTAACACCAACCGGTACTAAAGGATTTTTTTTGAATTTTTTTTCCCGATTTTCAAATTTCTGAATTATTTTAACCTCTAATCTCTAATCACCCCTCATCACTGCTCAATTTAATCTCTAATCACCCCTCATCATTCCAAATCATCTAACTTCCCGGACGGTCACCCATCCTCCCACTCCCCCAGCCTGAGCACGCTTAACTTCCGGGTTCTATTCTCCCTCGTTTCCAAGTCTGCACTTGTTGTTTTCCTCACAATAGTAAGATGTCAATCCTATTAACCCTCAGGAGTTTAGCTTGAGCATGAAGTCACACATTTCACTGTTTGAGTTTGAAATTATTGTTAAAGCAATAATTATTTAGTAACACTAATATTTCTTGAATAAGTAGTTTGACCATAGTTTGACCACAGTTTGACCAGATTTGACCAAAATTCAAAAAAACTGAAATAATTATTTAGTAACACTAATATTCTTGAATAATTATTTAGTAACGCTAATACTTCTTGAATAAGTAGTTTGACCATAGTTTGACCAGATTTAATGATTTTTTTTTAAAAACTGGAATTTGAGCATAACTTTTTTTCCTTTTGGAATTTGAGGATTCTAAAAATTTGCAAACAAGCCGTAGGATGTCAAAATCGGATGCGGATTTTCGTGCTGAACATTTTGATATATTATAC
Organism: Aegilops tauschii subsp. strangulata; assembly: GCF_002575655.3. Lineage (NCBI taxonomy): Eukaryota > Viridiplantae > Streptophyta > Magnoliopsida > Poales > Poaceae > Aegilops > Aegilops tauschii. The sequence continues at coordinate 601,187,607 of NC_053037.3, forward strand.
GTTTTTTCTGACATCGTATGCAAAAGTTATAGCCGTTTTACATTTTCCCTACACTTTTTGCAAAACATGTCCAAATTTAAGTTTTTAAATTTTCCTAACTAGTAGATGTGGTGAAAGAACATGCGGTGCCCCCATGTTTGGTTTTGGTAATTGATGACAATCTCTATGGACTAATTGTTGCCTTGAGTTATATTTGAAGGATTTGTCCATAGGCATTTCTTGAAGTTCATGTGTTGGTTTCAAGGAGTTTATGTGGTGATCAAGGTGTTATTAAGGAATTATCCAAAGATTGGTCATGTGATAATTGAGCTTATTGCAAGCATGTCTTGGAGAAGAAGATTGTGTGATCATTCATGTATATCTTCAAGACATCATCCAAATGAAGAGAGTTGAAAAGATTCAAGGTTGATCAAGACTAAGTCAAGAGTGAATCAACTTGATCAACTCACAAAGAGTAGAAGATGTACCGAGAGGGATCAAGCGATTCCATGGTGTGGTAAGCATTGTCAATTACGCTTTGTGTACTAACCCATGATCTTCGTGAGAGTTCTTTGTGGGGTTAGGTTGCGGTGTGCAAGTTCAAGTGAAGCATCATGAAGAGATCAAATGCTTGAAGCTTGCCGTCCATTGTGGTGACAATGGACTTGTGAAGATGTTGCGGTGTGCAAGTTCAAGTGAAGCATCATGAAGAGATCAAATGCTTGAAGCTTGCCGTCCATTGTGGTGACAATGGACTTGTGAAGATGTGCGGAAGAGTGGCTCACCCATAGTGGAGTATGGGGGAGCAATCAACTAGTCTTCATCGAGCCAACGCAACCAAGAAAGGTGGTCCAACTTGAGGGAGTCAAGTTGTCATCATCTAGCTCAAGTGGACCATGTGCAAGGCAAAGGTTTGCCCTTGATAGGTTTTCTATTTTACCGGTCTCATGATGGTAGTTGGGAGACCGGGTTATAGGATCGATTGCCGTACTATCAAGGGGGGCTCTCGATGAGTAGCTTGATCGTATCATTCGTAGAGAGCTCAAACCATTGCATCCTTGCATCACCTTTCTTGGTTCTTGTTTGGTTTTTCTCTTTGTGAGTTTTGGAGCTTATGGTCATCTTGATGACAAGCTCGAGTTCATCGAAAACGGAGTTCACTCGCATCTTCTATGATGTTTTCGATGTTGGAAGGTTATGCCGGTTCTTCTCGGTTGGAGGTTTCACTCCTCTATTTGTCGCTGTTTTGATGCTACTCGTCGTCTTGTATCCAACAAGCTTGAGTTTGCTCAATTCGGAGCTCATATGCAGAAGTTATGGCAGTTTTGGTTTCCCGTGGAGTATTCTTGTTTTCGTGGAAGTGGCTTTAGGATGGTCCCAGCGGTAGTACCGCGGTACCCAGCGGTAGTATCGCTTAGGGGTCACAAGCGGCAGTACCGCTCCGCAGCGGTAGTACCGCTGGTGGGTCCTCAGCAGTAGTACCGCTACGGTACCAGGCCCCTACCGCGTTGACTCGAGGGGTCATTTTTCGTGTCGGATAGTGCGGTACTTCGCAGTGGCAGTAGGGCGGTAGTACCGCTCACGAGCGGTAGTACCGCCCAACCACCGCGGCAGTACCACTCGGGTCTGTCACTCTCCTGCCCTCCAGACTCCACGGTAGTACCGCTGGGGTGAGCGGTAGTACCGCTTATAAGCGGTACTACCGCCCCAAGGTTCATGTTTTGTTGATCTGTTTCCCTGCTTCTTCCGCCCGAGCGGTAGTACCGCTCGTGGAGCGGTAGTACCGCTCGTGTGCGGGCTGAGCACATAACGGTTGGATTTTCCCCCTCCTATAAAAGGGGGTCTTCTTCCCCAATGAACCTTATCCTTTGAGCTCGTGTTCTTCCCCCATTGTTGACCTTCTTCGAGCTTGCTAACTCTCAATCCCTCCATGGATTCTTGCTAGTTTTTGAGGGAAAAGAGAGAGGAGATCTTAGATCCACATTTCCATCAATCACTTTCTCCTCTTTGTGAGGGGAACCCCTTGGATCTAGATCTTGGAGTTCTTGGTGTTCTCCTTCTTGTTCTTCCTCTCTTTTTCCTCCCTAGCATTAGTTGCTTCGGTGGGATTTGAGAGAGAAGGACTTGGGCACTCCGTGTGCCCTTGCCATTGCATTTGGTGCATCGGTTTGAGTTCTCCACGGTGATACGTGGAAGTTACAAGTTGAGAAGCTTATTACTCTTGGGTGCTTGGTGCCCTTGAGCTTGTTCCTCTTGGGTGCTTGGGCGCCCTAGACGGTTGGTGGTGTTCGGAGCTCAATCATTGTGGTGTAAAGCTCCGGGCAAGCGTCGGGGTCTCCAATTAGGTTGTGGAGATCGCCCCGAGCAATTTGACGGGTACCGGTGACCGCCCCCAAGGGTTGCCAAAGTGTACGGGTTCGGTGACCGCCCCCAAGGGTTGCCATTTGTACGGGTTCGGTGACCGCCCTCAAGGGTCCCTTAGTGGAATCACGGCATCTTGCATTGTGCGAGGGCGTGAGGAGATTACGGTGGCCCTAGTGGCTTCTTGGGGAGCATTGTGCCTCCACACCGCTCCAAACGGGGATTAGCATCCGCAAGGGTGTGAACTTCGGGATACATCGTCGTCTCCGCGTGCCTCGGTTATCTCTTACCCGAGCCCTTTACTTATGCACTTTACTTTGTGATAGCCATATTGTTTCTTGTCATATCTTGCTATCACCTAAGTAGGTTTTCTTGCTTAGCATAAGTTGTTGGTGCACATAGGTGAGCCTAGTTGTTGTAGGTTTTGTGCTTGACAAATTAACCGCTAGGTTTATTCCGCATTTGTTCAAGCCTAAACCGTAATTATTTTAAAGCGCCTATTCACCCCCCTCTAGGCGACATCCACGATCTTTCATGTGGTAACATAACTACATCTCGAAGGATTTTAACTTTTGAAGTTTTTATCATTTTCTTTTGCTTTTTACAAAACTGAAAAGGCGATACACGGGGGGGGGGGGGGGGTAGGATTTGAAAATTGCACCATTAGTACCGGTTCGTGGCACGAACCGGTACTAAAGGTGCCACGAATCGGTACTAATGGGATTGAGACCTTTAGTACCGGTTCGTGCCACGAACCGGTACTAATGGGCATCGCACCCTTTAGTACCGGTTCGTGGCACCAACCGGGACTAAAGGTCCCATTTGAACCGGGAGTAATGCCTGTACGATGCCCTCGCCGCTCGAACCGGGACTAATGCTCACATTAGTCCCGGTTCGGAATGCAACCGGTATTAATGCTCTTTTCTGGCTGAACCAAAGCCCCTTTTTCTACTAGTGACGTCTTTCCTAGTTATGTCAGTATAATGTAGCGATAGCACCAAAAAAATTCCTATAGACCAAAGAATGAGAATTCTTATATTTAGATTTACCATTTCATCATGCGTCTATAATACACTCATAAGGTACATAATATTATCATAGATATATCAACATAAATATAAGCACTTCTTTATTCTCACTCCCCCCCCCCCACCCAATAATATATGGAGGGGACATAAACTAGACATAGAGTGTCTGGATTTTTCTTCATAGATAAAAATCCTGGATACCTAATTATGAACTTCATAAAAAACCTGCCCGAGCTAATGGATTGTTTCCAAAGTAGGTAGTCATTGATATGTTTAATACAACCATCAACTATCCAACTTTAATCGGACAAACTGCACCATTCTTGTATTCCATAGCTGATTCGCGGTTTGGCCACCATCCTTTTACCATCATAATTTACTTCAAATTTGCACTGCAATTCAGCCAAAATGAATGATTTTCGCATGAGTGACATCGATGAGGCAAAACTAATCAAACCATGCCCGAGTTCACTATAACTCAAATTTGGTAGCCTTTATTATAGTGGGTGTTGAGCAACTTAATTAATTAAAGTATGTTTATGCATTGTGTTATTGGCATTGCTCCAGAATAATGAACTTTTTAGGCTCTATATCATGATGTGGGCCCAATGGAGGTACAAAATTGATCACTATCACATAATGATTTACTCCGGTATGAAACTTTGTGTTGCCAAACTAGCTCAGATGTAGGTCGGCCTATTTTTTCAGGAGTGAGAATGTCATGCCTGAAAAAAAACATGCAGCTGCATGTCATCTTTGCACTTGAAATTAATAATTGCATATTTGGATCCTTCAAACTATATACATGGTGGAATACTGGCAAGTTGAGGTTAAGGCAGATGAAAATACCTTGAGAGGCTAGGATGTAGGGCACACCACTTTGTCACACTGTACATTCATAGCTGGAACTGATGGTGATCATCTCATCAAGGGCAAGATCAATTTTCTCTAGTACCTCATGTAACTGTTTTGACAGCTCCCAACCAGATCGGATGAAAATGATATTTCTTTTCTGACAATCCATGACGAGTGTGCGAGCAATGCAAAAGGTTGTATGTAGCTTTTCTATTGAAGCCCTCATGTATGGGTCCTTCATGAGTTCTGTATTCCCAAACTGTGAAAGGAGGGCATTGACTCCATTCACACGCTTTTCAATTTCATTACACTCTGCCTTGTTCCTCTGAACTTTGTCCAACGCTACCTTGATCTCAATGGCAACTTCAGAAATTGTATGTGGTACACTCCGTGTTCGTTTGTCCTTCACAGTAATGACATATGTTATCGCTAATATGGTTAAATAGTAGAGATAAGCTAATGGATTGTATATAAAACACTAAGGGGTAATTCAATACCAAATAAGCTCCATTTGTTAGGGTATTATGATCATTCGGCCGAAGGAAAGTATTTAAAAATTTGTACTTTAGGTGGATGCGTGCAATCTATACAAGATTAAAAGGCCACAATAATCCCAACAATTTAATAAAAGATTGGCATCAATACTGACACAATATTTCAAGTAAAAATTTAATTCAAATAGAGTAAAATTAATATGAGAAACACATCTAATAAAAAGTTCTCGGATAGGATGGTTTAATAGCTACTATTCATATAGCTGAATTTGTATGTTATGTTCAATGAAATTATACTTTAAACTTTTTGTGGCGCTACTTAACCCACACCACATTTTACCCCTAAATGTACATTTGTGACACCAATTACCTCTTTTTAATAACAAAAAGGGGCAATTAATTAGTGTCATAAATGTGAAGTTACGGGTAAATTTTGACAAAAATATATATAAGGGAATAAGTACTGCCGGACGTTGTCAGCCGTGTCAAAAATGTGAAGTGAAGGGGATAAAATATCACATTATTTGTTCAAGTGGGGTAAGTAGTGTCACCAAAATTATTATAGGTAAAACCTGTCATTTACTCAAAAAATTGGGTTGATGAATCCCATGCCAATATTGTCCTGAAATGATATTATTATTATTTAAAAGTTCATATACTAAAATATCAAAGGTTTTGTAGGGGTTTTTTTGTTGCAGAAATAGGTTTCATAGTTGTTGATCCTGAGCAACCAAGGGCTGCAAGCTTAGAATTATATGACCAAAAGTCTACTCCCTCCGTCCCAGAATAAGTGTTCGTTGTACAACTTTAGTGCAAACTTGTACTAAGTCAGGGATACTTACTTTGGAATGGAGGGAGTATAATATACTCCCTCCGTTTCTAAATATAAGCCCTTTTAGAGATTTCAATATGTACTACATACAGATGTATATAGACATATTTTAGAGTGTATATTCATTCATTTTGCTCCGTATGTAGTCCATATTTGAATCTCTAACAGGTCTTATATTTATGAACGGAGGGAGTAGATGAAAAGTAATACTGTAAGAATTTGTAGAATGTACAAAAGATTCACTGCATAATACCAGTTGGAGCGAACGGCCATGTCCATCCGGTACTTGGTAGAGTTTCTGTTAGACAGTGACCATCCTTCAGCTATATATGCATTATTCATGATAAAATCAAAAGAAACACCAATAAAAAGATTATGTACTATGCATCGAAAACTTAACGTACAAGTGGCTTGGTGTGCGGCGCAATGCAGACCATGATGGCAACCGACACATCAGAGTTTATACTGGATATACTCTGGTCCACCTGGTTGAGCTGCTTGGACATCTCCCCGGCCTTTATGAGGAGACAACACATGTTGGTCTCTTCCTGGCAGCCTGTGACGAGCTCGAGCGCCTCGGCGAGGATCTCACGCAGCGCCTCCAGTGCAGTGCCGCTCCCTTCGGGGTTCATTAGCTCCGCGTCCTTTTGGCACAACGCGAGCGTGTGCCCGACCCTCTCCACACGCCTCTTGATCTTTTGGCATTCCTTTTCATTCCGTTTAACTGTATCCACAGCATGTTTGATCTTGAACACAATATCGAGAGCGTTTGTCACGCTGCCCAGTACCGCGTCGGCCATCCTAGTTGATTGTACAACAGATCAGCAGATTGAGTACAATTACAACTACGTAGTATACAGGGATAACGAGCAGGGCAGCGACCTACCTTTGTTATCTCCTCCTTTTATCACCTGACGGGAGACAGGGGGCTCTTCCGCTTGCTTCCTCTAAGCTTGCTTGTGCGTTGTACCTGGCAGCTACATTAGTGTGTTGGCTCGGTAGCAACTCCATGGTCCTATTAATAAGAGCTCATGCCATTAAGATGCCTCCTGGTCCAAAATGTTCCTTTCCCTCACGAAAGCAGCTGTGAAAGTGGGAGGCATTGATGCTCTCGTCCGGAACTGTAGGATATAATTCCATGGCTGGAATCAAGTACCTCCTATGATTGGTGTACGCCATGATAAAGAAACAAAGAGATATGTTCCCGATTTCCAGCACACTCTTTCACAAAAATAACACTTTGTAGTACAAGGATAAGGCGTCATGCGTATACATCACACTTACGCTAATAAAATGCTCTCAATGATAGGCCTCACCCTTAGTGACACAACGTATGCTAACTTGCTAAGTGCGGGTCATGTTTTTAGACTAGCTTGAGTGTGCATTCATGGGGCACACAATACTTATACTCATCAATATTCCATCATCCTTTTTTCTTTTCGCTCAGTTTTGCTACATGCATCCACATGATGTACTAGTTATTACATACCAGGGAATAGATATCTCATCACCCGACCTCCATAGTTCGATGTTGATATACAGAAATCTTATTACATAATTAATAATTAATAAGTGGGTGACTAGGTCATATTAGCGGGCCCATTTTAGTCTTTATTTTTGTGCATATGAAGTTAAGGTATGCAAGTAATTAATTAGTTCATGGCTACCTCCATGGTAACTCAATTGTTCTCCTCTCATGGCATCAGCTGTCAACAATGCTGCCACCTTCTTGCTGCCCCATATCTGCGGGAGTTGCGTGGTTGAGCCCGTGTAAAAAAAGGCATTCTAATCCTAAGATGTGGCTTTCACGGTTTGCATCAAGACAAGGCTATGGGCCTATGACTAATGCTAATGCTAAGCATTTTTGTTCTTGATTTGTTTGCATGCAGTGGGGTAGTTATGTATGAATCTGAAATTTAAAATGCTAAAATTACATCTATTCACGAAGCAATGTATATGGCATTTTTTTGCGAGATAATGTATATGGCATTACAACAATACAACTTTGAGTGATGCAACCAGTGAAATTTCTACAGGTTGAAAATAATAGGGTAATCATCGTATTAACCCTCTCCAATACCCAGCAGGATATATTTTTCGAATAATCCAGTCCAAGCCCCCCTTTATACGTTTTCTGTCCATTTTTTTACTCCCATCAGTTTCATCTAGCAAGATGTATTTAGGAACTACACCTACGCACCAACTATGCATGCAACTAAGAAGTAACCATTAAGCCTTAAAGTCATTGCTCTATTTTACAGTTTGTTAAATTCATCATCAAAGTACAACAAGCCAACTTATGTGTTATATATGTCTAATGTAGTAAACACAATCAGCCTTACTGCCTTAGGTATATATATCAGGAATAATACTCTTGACCAAAATATGAGAAAAAAATGAAGGGAAGGAGATTATATCTGCATCTCCTCTACTAATCCCCTTTCTCATGGACATGCTATCAGTATGGTGGTGGTCGTCTTTTCCGTGGTTGTCATCATGATACCTATGCACCGACATCCCTTCACTACCCCAAGCCCATCACACACCATAACTGACTTCCAAGCCCCTCTCTTACAAACCTAATCAGGTAATCCTACACTCTAATGTCATTCATTTGTCTCACTACAATAGATGACTGCACTATTGATGACGAATACTCCCTTTGTGAGCCTACACAATGATTTTTCTTGACACTTTCTCGTGGAATCAAATAAAAAATAATCGATACTCCTATTTACATGGGTATGGACAAATATATTCATTGTCTTTATTGTCATTCAATAATAATTAGTGCCTTGATGTATTTGTGATCATGTTAACAAATGGGTTTTATCCCTATTCTTGAATCATACTTTTTTCCTTAAGTTATATTAGTAAATATACTTATCCCTTACTAAGAGCAGCTCCAATAGTTCCCATATCTCTAAAAAAACTATCATTTACAGGAAGTTGGAGCAAAAAAAGGCCTCCAACAGCTCCGTAAACCTGATTTTTTTACGGGATCCCGTATAATCACCTCCTCCGTCCGACAAATTTATGGGAAGAAAGCTTTCTCGTATAATTTTAGCGTCCTGCAACCACAAGAAACTTCACGCTCAGACACCCTCGCACCACCGCCCCACAACGCCGCCTAAATAAATAGATTAAAAAATTAATATAATTTCATATGTAAACATTCTCTAGTCTAGACATGTTTTATAATATAATTATAGTTGATAATTTGTTGTAGAATGGATATAATTTCATATGTAAACATTCTCTACTAGAGCAATTATCTACATACATATTTATCTACGCAGAATTACATTTTTGACCTTGCAACTTGACAAACCACATGTAACCGAAAAACGTTGTATCTGTTCTACGTAAAAAAATTGGTTCGTCTGTCCTTTGTGTGATGTAAACAGGCTGCTGTCTAAGGTGGAGTAACAAAAATTAGCTTCCTGTTGCATGCTAAAAATTACTGGAATTATCATTTTAAAACACGATATCAACCCCGAGCATCACCGTGTTTACAATCGTAGATTCTTTCAAAATATACTCCTTCATTAGGTGTAGACATAATGTGGAGGGTACTCTGTTCTGCTCTTATCATTTACTATTATCGTATGTGTATCATGAGCCAATTGTGATGTTTAATTGTTTATTTATCTATACTATTTGTCTGAATTAAAGGATGTAAAACAGTAAAATTGCAATTATATATAATTAGATTTGAGCTTGAAATGCTAAATTCATATTAATATTCATTTCTTGGGGTTTGATTGATTTTATCGATAGTTATGTATATAAATAATAAAGAATCCGCAAAATATCTAAATGCATTCAAAACTTTATGTAATTCCACTTATATTAGAGAAGATCAAAAAGAAAATATAATAGATGATTGAAAGAGAATGTCTGCGCATTTAAACTTGACCAGAAATATTGAATATTTTATTCAGCTGCCTTTGTTATTACATTGTGCAAAACATATAGAACTTCTAACTTGCATTTAGCTTGTTATTGCACCTAATCTGTAGTTCTACTTAAGTTAAATTTCCTGTGAGGTTTGTCCATCACCAAGAAAGAGAATTGTTGTGATTAATGCCTAGAGATAAGATGGACATGATTTATTGACAATTAAGAAACCAAGCTAGGACCACACAACGACGATCCCGTGGAACACGTCGCAACTGAAGAATTCGACGCAAATGTGTGCGTCCGATATTTCTGTGAGCGAGGAATTCCTCTTATCTTGAAAATCACCCCAAGGTATTCTAAGGGTAAATTTGTGTTTTCAACCACCAGTTGATGACCAATCAGTAGAAGTGACAAATATCTACTGGGTGTAACTTATCTTTGTTAAATATACTGGCCCGCGCATATGCGCGGGCCACATATGCGCGGGCCACATTGCTACTTTTAAATTTTTTTTTTGCGGGTTAATCTTCCATAGTAACAACAACAATCAGTCACACTCACACGTGAAAGTGGTGTTTGCCTACTTCTATAAGCTTCTACCTATGCTGCATTTTCACATGGTACCGAATCATTGGCTTGTCCTTCTCATTCGTTGTTCAAAAGTTATTCCCGGTGTTGTAATTGGTTGACAGCGATAGCTTGTACTACAAATTTTGTTGCCAGATGCATCCATCTACAATATTAGGTACGTAATGCCAATGAGCAGGAAAGCGCCGAAGCATCAATGCCATTTGGTAGGATTAGTGGAGTCTGTACCGCTCAATAAGTTTTCATCCAGATAGAGATATGCTTGGAGGCCCAGAAGAGACCGGATGGAATGTGGAGGTCTGTCTTTGCTTCGAAAGAAAGATAACAACTTTGGTGAAGTGGTGGTAGGTGCTGATCCTATTTCCCACTTCATTTTTAAGAATTAAATTATTTGGAACGAGAAATACCGTGTAGACAATTACCAAGGATAACCACTAAGAGCAACTCCAACGGGCCGACCCAAAGTGTCCGCGCGTGTCTGTTTGGGTCGAAACGGACACAAAAAATCGGCCCAACGCGCCGATGCAAATGGACCAGCGTCCGGTTTTTGTCTGCGGCGACCCATTTTAGGCCCAAATTTGGGCCGCATTTGCACCAGCGCAGACACGCAGCGGAAGCGTGCCACACCCGCCCTTCTCCTCCCCCTGGCCCGCCGGTCGGTGGCACATTGGCCATTCCCCCTTCATCCCATCGACAACTAGCACAACCGGCCACCCCACCCGTCGGCACTGCCACTCAGTTCCGGTGCCCAGGCCGGCCGCCTGCACCCACATATCTCCCCCAGTAGCACGCCACCCCCTGACGGCCCCCTACTCCGGCGTTTGGTGGACCGTTTTCACCGCCATCGCAACAACCCGACGTCGACGCCACCACGCCCTCGCCTCCCCTCCCGGCAGCACACAAGCGCAGCTACCTCGCTCGCGGAACACCGCCACGTTTGCCTCCACGTCAACGGGCCTGCTACCTGGTCTCGGAGAGGTGCGAGGATCTTCATCGGCCGGCTTCTTCCATGACGAATGCATGGTGTTTGATGGTTTGCCAGCAAGGTACAAATGGACTCCAGCGATGAGTACTTTTTCCAAAATTTCATTTGCAATTCGGATGATTCTTCATCCGATGATGAGGAGATTGTGGTTGTTGCTTTGGTCATCAATGACTACACTAGTAGGCAGCAGCCGGTGTTCACGGGCTCGATCCCGGGGCATACTCCAGCGTTGAATCGCAACCGAGAGAGCGGTCATTGCCTACTTTGGTAGGACTACCTCGAGTCCCCTAACCCGCTCTTCAAACACCACCTATTCCGGCACTGTTTTCGGATGGCTAGACATGTGTTCAACTGTATCCGGGAGGGGGCGGTGGCATACGATAACTATTTCAAGTGCAAGGAGGATGCCCTGGAAATGGTTGGCTTCTCCTCTTATCAGAAATGCACTATATCTATTCGGATGCTTGCATACGGAGTTCCCAATGATCTCATTGATGAGTATGTCTGAATGAGTGAGTCCACGTGCCTAGACTCCATGTACAAGTTCTGCAAGGATGTGGCCCCAGAGTACTTAAGAGAGCAAACTGCTGAAGATACAGCCTGGTTGTTGGCGATCAATGTGAGTAGGGGCTTTTCGGGGATGCTTGGTAGTATAGATTGTATGCACCGGGAGTGGAAGAACTGCCCTTCTACTTGGCAGGGGTAGTATAGGGCCATGTGAAAGCTTGCACTGTCATACTTGAGGTCATGGCTTCCCAAGATATCTGGATTTGGCATGCTTTCTTCGACATAGCCGGATCTCACAACGACATCGACGTGCTTCAACGGTCTCCGGTGTTTGTAAGGCTTGCAGAAGGCAACTTCCGGGAGGTCAATGTTGAGATCAATGGCCACTACTACAAGAAACGACACTACCTAGCTGATGGTATGTATCCTCGGTGAACTACTCTTGTGAAGACAATCCCCAACCTGTAGGAGAGCAAAGGAAGAGATTTGCCCAAGCACAAGAGAGTGCTAGGAAGGATGTGGAGCGTGCTTTCGATGTTCTTCAATCTCAATGGGGCATCATTCAGTATCCCGCTAGAACTTGGAGCACCAAGAAGTTGTGGGAGGTGATGACTGCTTGTGTGATCATGCACAATATGATTGTAGAGGACGAGCATCTGGATGAAATCTACGATCAAGTGTTTCAGTTTCAGGGTGACAATGTTGTGTCTGAGCATGGAGGAGTGGCAACGTTTGCACAGTTCACCAAATTTTATCATCAAATGCGTGATTGAGAAACTCACATTCGACTGCAAGATGATTTGGTTGAGCATATGTGGGCTCACGTTGATAACCAATAGGTGTATCGGCTATTTTTTCTCTCTTTTAAATGTTAAATTTATTTGGCTTGTAAACTATGAGATATTTATTTGGTTGTGAAATTCTAAGATATTTATATTTGTTTGAATTATGTGAACTTGGGCTAAATTATATTAATATATCGCAAAAAACAAAAAAATGGCCGCAAAGCACCCGCAAGAACGAATATGTGTCCACGCGTTGGACACATTAATTACCGACCCAAAGGTAAAAAGGGACTGATACGTCGACCCAAACGGAGCCGTTTGGATTGGCGCGTTGGAGTTGCTCCAAGCATCATCACGGACAAGTACCAGAAATTCGGATGCTTTCAAGCATCTCCGCAGAGACACCTTGACTTGACTTCACAGGATAAAGGTTTACTCCGTTGATAGGTACAGCCGAATTCCTCCTGCCTCCAGGTGCTGCGGCAAAATTCTTTGGGAATAAACTACCGTGTCCCCCTCGTCAACCTCCTCTGGCGACAACACCGGAAAACACTAAATTGTCGTCACCACCTGTCCCTTTTCTGTGTATATGTTAAACTTTTGTATAAACGTGGAACATTTTTTTGATACACCTAGACAATTTTCTGTAGATGTTTCGAACATTTTTTTCAACTACATGTTACGTTTTACAAATACACATTGAACAATTTCTTAATGGTACAAAATATATTTACAAAAAATGAGGACAACGTTTTACATTGTGTAAAAAAACTCAAATACATATTTGAACTTTTTTTGAATACATGAAATAGATGCTGAACATTTTTTGAATAGTACGAACGTATTTCAAAAATCACGTGGACTTTTTTTGAAAATTGTATAAACATTTGGGAAAAATGTCATGAACCTTTTTCGAAATGCATACATTTTTTAAATGTCTCAAATATGTTTTTGAATACCCAAGAATTATCTAAAAATTGCATGAACAAATTTTCGCACTGCATTAACATTTTTTAAATATGTGATGAATGTTCCTAAGAACTTATAAATTTCTTTGAAATTAAACAAAGTAAGAATAGAAAATAAAAATAAAAATAAGGAAACCAAGGAAACGAATGAAACTAACAAACAAACTATATTGTGCCGGCCCACCATACACCCTCCTAGGCGAGACAGATCCATCAATCTCGCATGAAGGTAGAGAATTTTGAGAGCAACTAATCAATAGGTACCCATGGCGCGCTCGTATCCGCCGCCACTTGTCACATGCTGGCACTCACTCAGTTTTTTGTTTTTGTTTTTTTGCATGCGTTTTCAGGTTTTAGATGTTTTTTCAGCTTTTCTATTTTTCCCTAGGTGTTTGAGAGAAAAAAAGAATAGAAACGAAATTTTGCGTGAAAAACATGTTTTTTTTTTGCATTTGTGGGATACACAGATTTTCTTCTCGTGGAGGCCCAAATATGCTTGCGCGAGGGGCATAGTTGTAGCTCAGGGAAAAGAACAAAAAATTGTTTCCACAGGAGACACCACAGATTTGCTTCCGCGAGGGCACCGTTGTGCCTCCTGAAAAAGAAAAATAACATGTTTTTCTTTTTGCTTCCACGGGAGCCACAGATTTGATTATCGTGGATGTACAAATTTCTCCGTGAGAGGCACAATCATGCCTCACGGAAAAGGAAAACAACACATTCTTTTGCTTTCATGGGAGACACAAATTTAATTCCCGTGGAGCCATAGATTTGCTTTCGCGAGAGATTTTTTGCTTTCTCAACGAGCACATATTTGCTTCTCGTCGAGGCACGGATTTGTTTCCACGAGCTGTGCCTCTCGGAAAGGAAAAAAAGTGAAAAGAAACATGCTTCCGGCTTTATTTTTTTCTTCATGTTTTTTCATGAAAAATAAGTTTGTCGAAACCTATTGTGGGATCTAGTTTCGAAGATTTCGTTGCAAAAAATCCAACGGTGAATACGGTTCGGGATTTGAACACCCGAGTTAAGAGATAAAAATGTTTTGAATAAATGAATGTACGCAAAATTGAAAACTACCAGATTGTGACAAATGGGCACATACAGTGGGCGAGTTCTCAAGCCCAAGAAAAGTGGGAGTGACATTTGAGAGGGGTACCCCTTAATTGGTGATCTCGGAGAATTTATTGATTGACGCTCGTTACCTCAAGTTGTTGATCAAACACACAGATCGAGCGAAGCGAGTAAGGTAGTCAGTTGGCCCATTTAGTGAAGGTTTTTCTGAAGTGATTTCGACTGTTTTGGGACCTTCCTTCTAGAAGGTTCCTAGTAGATTTTTTTGGTTTTAGGAACCTAAACTGGTTTTTTCCTTTTACGTTTTCCTCTTTCTTTTTCTGTTCTTTCCTTTTTTTATTCTTTCTGCTTATTTTCCATTCCAACTTTATTTTTCTTTTAATTTTTTTGTATTTTTGGAACATGTTCGTAATTTTCATAAAAAAATTCATTTTTGTAAATTGTTCAAAACTTTAAAAAATCTGTTTTCTACTTTTTAAAAAAAATCAACAAATTTTCACATTTTGTAAAAAAATTGGTAATTCAAAAATTATTTGTGCTATCCAAAATGTTGTTGTTTTCAAATTTGTTCACAAATCCAAAAAGTGTTCACTTTTTCAAATAATTATCATGCTTTTCATAGAAAATTATGAAGTTTAAGAAATTTTCTCGTTTTCATTTGTTGTTCACAATTTCCAAAAAATGTTTCATAAATTTGAAAAAATGTTTGGCTTTTCCAAATACGTTCGAAGTTTCTAAATTTTGTTCATATATCAAGAAAATGTTCGCTTTTTAAAATTTTTGCTCATGTATTAGAAAAAATATTTTGAAAATTTTAGAATTTCCATATATTTCTTAGTTGGAGAAAATCTCTAATACAAAAAATGTTCGCCTTTAAAAAATATTCAGGATTCAAAATTTATTTTTGTACAAAAGTGTACGGAATTTTAAAAAAAATCATGCTTTTCAAAAATAAAATTTCAAATTTTGCTTTAGTTGTTAAAAAAATGTTTGGATTTTCAAAGAATATTCTTTTTGTAAAGAATATTCGGAATTTCGGAGAAATGTTCAGAAATTTGCAAAGGTGTCAAAATTCTGTGTTTTAATTAGTTCATAATGTCGTGCATTCCTCATTTTTTACTAATGGTTGTTAGCTCCATTAGTTAGCTAGTATCCCCCACGTGCCAGAGGTTCGTCGTTCGATTCCTAGCGAGGGTGTGCACTTTTCTTTTGTGAATATATTCATGCCGCAAATTAGCCTACTTGTTACAAAGGTTACCAATGGGTCGGCTCAGTGGGAGGGTCCTTGCGTGCGTCGCAAGGCTATGTTCATCCAAAATGCGTCAAATAGGAGCTCCCCGAAGCGAGACATTCCCGCGAGCAAGAAAGGACTGAGTGGTCGGGTGTGTCTAACCACATAGGTCAGCCCAATTGGTAGTTGTAGATTATTGGCAGGCATAAAGGATACAACCCTTAACAAGATCAGGCACACTGGGCCGTCACCCAATATCATTTCTGCGTCTTGGTGGTGGTAAATGCTAAGAATCGCTTGCTACGGGATGGAGGTCACATTGGCCTATGTAAGTGCACCCGCCCAGTTAGTGGTGTCGAGCAGTTTTGGGAAGCTTCTAAGGACCGGTTCGTGGAACCTTCTCGATAGTTTTAGAATGTTCTATGTTTTTTTCCTTTCTCATCTGTATTTTTCTCTAATGATTTTCATAAGTTTTCTTTAGGGTTTTTATTTTCACTTTTTTCCTACCCATTTTCTTCTATTTTTTCATTTACAAAATACATGTATACTTTCTGAAATACACATAATATATTTTTCATATACGCATTGAACAACTTTGACATACATGTTGAACATTTTTTAAACACATGTTGAACATTTATCTGAATACACATTGAACGTTAAAATGCACATTGAACATATTTTAAATATAGATGTTGAGAATTTTCCAAGAATGGCTTGAAATTTTTTCAAATCTTCAAATGTTGTTACTTGTTAGAATAAAATTAAACATCACACACATCCTTGAGTATTATTAATATATTCCTAAAATTGGACGATTTTTTTTACATGTCACAAACATTTTTATAAAATGTAACAGAACATATTGATACAAATGCAAACATTTTAAAATTCATGGACACTTTTATTAATGGTGCAATTGTTTTTTACAAATTATGCAAAAACATATTTTTATTGAACATTTTTTAAAAGCAGTGTTAACAAGTTTTTAAATGTGTGAACTTTTAAAAAATGTCGCGAACATTTTTTTGAATGGTACAATCTTTTTGTGTCATATAAGATTAAAAATGACATGGCACTCCAATCATGCATATATGCCATTCCTATGAGAATAGTTTGAATGGGCCGTGTGCTATTCCTGTCGTGTAACTAAACCATTTCTAGGCGGCGTGACGCTTCCCGCGGATAGATAACCACTTCCCCCTGCCCAATTATTTGTTAGGGTGAAAATTAGGTGTAATTGATTGAATGAATCAAGTGTGTTTTTTTCCATTGATCAATTGGCTATATATACAAGTTAAAAGGGCACCTCGAGAGGGCACCAACATGGGGAAGAGGCATGGATACAGGCGCTCGTGTGGAGCAAAGGGACGCGACCATACGAACATATGCGTCCGTACCGCGCTTGGACAATTTAACCTATTTCTAACATTATTGACCGTTTTGTTTTCCATTCAGATATATAGGGCCTAATGCATTTTTGGGGCTAACTTTGACTACATGTTAGAGAAAAATATATGACATGCAAGTTACACAAAGCACACCATCAAATTCGTACGTGAAAGGAGTTTCTGATAATATAATTTTTAGATTATACATGTCATATACTATTAATCTTATCAATAGTCAAAGACAGTCTCGAAAAACGCATTGGGCCCTATATATATGGATGGAGGGAGTATGGTTCTACATGCCACCAGCACGCACGCGCACGAAGCACGACACACGCATGAGCAACTGCCATCCAGTAAACCTAGCCGTCGGACGCCGCCTTCCCGCCGGACGCCGGACGCCGCCTCCCATCCATCATCAACCGAGCCTGCACCGAGGGATAGAGGGAGCCGCCCGCCCGCCAGGGAGCTCGTCAACTAGGGCCCTCTACAGCTCGCCGGATCCGCCGCCTCCTAGTCCAGAGTAGTTCGAAGGCGCAGGTTGTCAGTTGTCTCTGTCTCTGAGTCTGTCTAATTCTTCTTAATTCAGTAATCAGTACAGTTGCTAGTTTAGTTTATTCTTGTCAATATCTTGTTTAGTTTTAGTCAATACTGGTTCCATTTTAAATTAATTCAAAAACATATATCCTTGTTTTATTTTCTTTGTAGAAATGTAGAGGAAGAAGACTCTGCATAGTTGGTTTGCAAGCAGTTCAAATACACTTCCTATTGTTCCTGAATCCAATGTTGCCCCCAATCAATGTTATTGTTCAGCCTACCCTCATTTAGAACATAATCCCCATGATCCAACAAATGAGTGCACTAATCCCTCTGTTGATGAGAGCACCAATCCCACTTCAAATGAGAGCATCAGTTCCCCAACTGATGAGAGCATCAATCCCCCAACTCACGAAAGCACAAACCAGCCAGCACCACCAAGACAATATATACTAGAATTTCATTCGACTCGGATTTTTGGTGATCCAGCGGATTGAATACCAATAGAAGCACTAGTAGAAAAAGGGTCTTTTGTCCCGGTTGGTAAGGGCCTTTTGTCCCGGTTTTTGAACCGGGACTAAAGGGTCCTTACTAATGCCCTAGCCCTTTAGTCCCGGTTCTTACACGAACCGGGACAGATGGGCCTCCACGTGGCCGGTGCGGCGAGTCCAGGCAGGAGGGCCTTTGGTCCCGGTTGGTGGCACTAACCGGGACCAATAGGTATCCACGCGTCAGCATTTCAGGGGCTGGGGTTTTTGTTTTTTTTAAGGGGGGGGGTTAATTTAGGTGTTTATATATTGTGTTAGCTAGCTAATTAATAGAGAGAAGTGTCCTCTCTTATCTCCATGCTTGGTCGACGCTACGTACTATATACGTATAGAGAGGACTAGACACGCTAGCTAGTAAGAAAATGAAGGAAACAGAAGATCGTCATGAACATATGCATACAGAGAGAAGTGATATCGACCACCTCTCCTTCTCCGAGAGATTGGTCGAACAACAAGTTCTCGTATATCTATCCGACACTACTGGCTACATATATACAATAATTATCTCTTACAATATAATCTCCTAATTATATACGAAGTCAAGGTCCACATGGTATTCTCTGTCTTCAGCGGTCACGTGGTCAAGGAAGAATGCCGCCAATTCCTCTTGAATTGCTCGCATACGATCTGGTGCTAGGAGTTCATCCCACATCCGAAAGATCTAATTTGAAGAAGGGGGTCAATACATATATATATGAATAAATGAAACTCAACACAAATGATGGTAATAAAATAAAATTGTGAATATTATTGCTTACGCACTTCATATTGTTCGTCAGAGTAGCCCCGCTCACAGGTCGTGTGGCGGATGGACTCGCAAACGTAGTATCCACATAAATCATTCCCTTGTTCCTGCCACAACCACTTTACAAGAAATACAGGTCAATCAAACTGATAAGCAAGCATGCTAAATGGTATTGATGAAACTAGCGCTTGAATCACTAGGAGATGCGCGGAACATGCTACTATAGTACTTACTTTCGGGTGTCTAAATTGCAGCTTCTTCGGCAGTCCCGGAGCTTTTTTGGTGAATTTTCTCCAAACCCTGCCAGACAAAGAAAACAATTACTTGATATCAGGAAATGAACAAAGTTGCTGATATGGTGGATAATGATCGATTTAACTTACTTCTCGAGCATTTGAGTCATGTCCGCATAGTCCTGGGGATCTTTTCGTCTCGAGTCTAAGACGGTTACTACTCCCTGCTCAAGCTTAATCTCTAGGAGAATATAGTGGAAGCTGCGCACGCATGCATAAGTCATCAATTACATTACTATAACCTGGACTAATAAGGGAAACCGAATATGCACAAGACAGTAACACTCACTTGAAGTTGTAAGGAAAGAGTATTATATCTTTGTTTTCATTTATTACCAACGATCGTAGCAAGTTGGCCTCGGTATTTTTGGCATGGTATTTAACCTCAGTTGCATCTATGAGATTTGTGTTAATGAATCCAATATCACCGACTTGTCTTTTCTTCAATTCGGCGATCTTCAATCTGCATAATATAGTGAGGATAATTACAAATACATGCAATGAAAGAGCTGACCTATATAGAGAGACTTAATGACAGAAGTAGTACTACTTACAGATAATAGCAAGTGACCGTTGATTTATCGAGGGCCTTTTGATTGAAAAACTGGAAGAACTCCTCAAATGGAACATTCAACAGTTCAATTCCAACGAGGTCATGCTCCTCTTTAACTCTCAGCATCAAAGTATCCCTCCCCCCAGACTCTCTGCAGGTTTTCATGTACCAATCATGTAATCTTCGCATCATCGTTGTTAGAGATCTTTCATCTTTGACGAGAGGCTTCCCGTAATGGTATTTGTGTTCGTCCACCTCCAAGAAATCATAATGTACATCGTCGGGCAGGTAATCTCCAAGATTGCTATAACCGGCCACCATCCTCGGATCATTAGCGACGATGTCTTTAGACACCTTGAGCGGGGGGCACGATTGGTTCGCTTGTTCGCCGAGCAGGGCAATTTTTTTCCCAGCTCGTCGTTCTTTTAACCTTTGATCACTGACAGTACTTCCCGACCGCTCCGCTTCGGCAAATGTCTTTCCAATAATGCGCTCATAGTTGCCTTTCGGCGGAGACTTTGGTGGTTTTGTCAGGGCAGCCAGAGTGCGCTTCGCTTTCACCGGATCTACCTTCTCCTCCGGAGGTGGATGTTTCTTTGCTTTCACCCCTTCAAAGAAGTTCTTCACTTCGGCTCGCACGATCTTCGTGGTTTCCTCCTCGGTCCTCTCGTATGGTAACTTCTCTGGAGTCTTCAGAGAAGGACCGAATCTGTATTGCCTCCCGCCTCTGGCTGTACTGCTAGACGCCGGCAGAGCAGACGGAGCGGCTGCGGCTGTCTTCTTTCCTTGCTTACGAGGCGGAGGAGAAGGACTACGATGCGCCGGAGCAGCCGGAGCGGCGTCGGGTCTCTTCCGCCCTTGCTGACGAGGCGGAGAAGGAGGAGGCTGGCTGCTCCGGCGCGCCGGTGCAGGCGGAGTGCCGCCACGCGCCAGAGAAGGAGGCTGAGTGCCCTGATCACTCGCCGGAGGAGGAGGTGGAGTGCCGCCACGCGCCGGAGAAGGAGGTTGAGTGCCCTGATCACTCGCCGGAGGAGGAGGCGGAGTGCCCTTACTCGCCGGAGGCGTCCAGTTCGGAAGGTTGATGAGCTCCTTCCGCCATAGGCATGGAGTCTTCAGAGCAGAACCCAGCCGAGTCTCCCCTTCACCGGTAGGGTGGTCAAGCTGGAGGTCCTCAAATCCCTCCATTATTTCATCCACCGTCACCCTAGCATATCCTTCTGGAATCAGACGACAGTGAAAAGTTGCGCCGGGTTCAGGAGGTCGAACAGAGCCGACAGCCGCCTTGACTTTGAAGTTCTCCCATCGCGTCATAAGGTGGCAATGTTGAGACTCCATGATTGCATCCACGGGGTAGCTAGCAGGAGCCGTCAAGACATGCTCCGGCTGAAGCAGCTCGGTGGAAGCTACGCTGCTTCTCCGCTGAGATGGCGGGGTAGCTTCGGGGGTAGTTTCGGCAGGTCGATTGCTGCGAGCTACGTCTCGTTCCTCTAGCGCTTGAACCCTTTCGTGCAGCTTCTGAATTTGGGTCTGCTCCACTTTTTTCCTCCTCGCCTGGCTTTTGTAACCGTCTGCATCTGGAAAACCAGCCTTCCACGGAACGGAGCCTGGCGTGCCTCATGTCCGTCCAGGGTGCTCAGGATTCCCGAGGGCCATTGTGAGCTCGTCGTTCTCTTTGTCTGGAACGAACGTCCCTTGGTGCGCTGCATTGATATAGTGCTGAAGCCTCTTGACTGGTATTCTCATTTGCTCGTCCGTCCAAACGCACTTCCCTGATACAGGGTCCAAGGTTCCGCCAGCCCCGAAGAACCAAGTCCGGCAACGGTCTGTCCAGTTCATTGTCTCTGGTTCGATCCCTTTATCAAGCAGATCATTCTCAGCTTTGGCCCACTTAGGCCGGGCTTTGAGGTAGCCACCTGACCCGTGCGATGGTGAAGCTTCTTCTTCGCAGCATTTTTCTTGTTTGTCGCTGACAACTTCTTACTATTTTCCGATGTCTTGTGGGCCACAAATGCGGGCCACTGATCTCTGATCTTCTCATATTTGCCGATGAATTCTGGTGTCTCTTCTTTGTCGACAAACGTTTTCAGCTCATTCTTCCACCTCCTGAATAGATCTGCCATCTTCTTAAGAGCATGAGACTTGATTAATTGCACTTTAACTGGCTTCTCCGGATCCTCCTCTGGCGGTAGGTTGAAATTTGCCTTCAGCTTAGTCCAAAGATCATCTTTCTGCATATCATTGACTTAAGACACCTCTGGGTCTTCCTTCTTAGGCTTATACCATTGGTGGATGCTGATCGGGATCTTGTCCCTAACAAGAACCCCGCACTGAGCAGCAAATGCTTCCTTTGTCCGGATGGGTTCAATCGGTTGGCCGTCGCGCGTGATTGCTATGATCTCAAACCTTTCATCTGAGCGCAACTTTCTCTTCGGGCCTCGTCTCTTTACCAAAGTTGTGCTCGATCCGGAGGGCTAGAAAAAAGAAGAAAGACGAGAGTTAATTAATATGTGTACATACCAAAACAATGAATGCATCAATTAGCTAGTCAGCACAGGCTTAACTAATATATTTACCTGGCCGGACTCTGTTCGGTCACCAGAGCCGTCACCACGGGCTCCTTCTTGCACCAGCATTGGGTCACCAGAGCCATCATAATCATGTCTTTCCTCCTCCACTCTTCGATCACCGTAGCCTGCTTCTTCACCCTGTTCTTCCAGACCATCATTGTCGTTAAGATACGACAAGACATCACCTCCGGCTAAGATTATGTCCCCCAACACCTCTTCTGCTTCCTCGTCTCGTCCATGCTCCATTGTTTCTGCAAATATTACAACATGGCAATTATTACACAAACATGACAGCAGGTGGATATATTAGTGCAAACGTAGACCTAGCTTATTCCGGGTTTGGGGTGGCCTCGACAACGCTTCAAGGGTAGGGGCGCGGCGGGAGGGGGTAGGAGACCGACATCGTTTTTTCTAGGGTTTGGGTGTCCTCGAGAGTTTTGGTCGAGCGAGAGGGCCGGGGGGTGCTCCCGTGGTATAAGTTATCACGGTCGAAGTTATCTGGGAGGGGGTTATATCGACAACGACGACATACATACATGGGAAAATAATGTTATCGGGGAGGGGGTAGGTCGAACCCCCCCCCCCCCCGGTGTTGAAGTTATCGGGACACGGGGTATATCGACAACGACATATCCGATAAAAAATAAGAAGACGAAGAAGAAATAAAAAGAGGAGAAGAAGATATTAATAGAGGAGAAGATTGAAGAAAAAAAAGAAGAAAAAGAAGAGGAGAAGAAGAAAGGAATAGAGGAGGAGAAGAGAAAATAGAATATATTCTATTTTCTCTTCTCCTCCTCTATTCCTTTCTTCTTCTCCTCTTCTTTTTCTTCTTTTTTCTTCTTCTTATTTTCCTTTTTCCTCTCCTTCTTTTTCTTCTTCTTCATTATCTTCCTAGCTAGATATATAATACTTTTCTAAAAATGTAACTTTTGCATATATAAAACTTTTTATTCTTCTTCCTTCTTCCTTCTTTTCCTAAATATATAAAACTTTTCTGAAAATGAAACTAACCTAAAATGTACCCAAATGTACTAAAAATCTAACTTTTATATGCACAGAGAACATACATACATATATACATTTTTATAAAAATGCAAAAAACAAATCATCATATATATGAACAAAACATCTGAAAAAAATCATATATATGAAAAAACAGAGAGGAAGGCCGACGGCCGGACCGAACGTGGCGGCGGCATGTGGTCGGGGCAGGCCGGGGGCATGGGGCGGCATCGGGGCAGTGGCTCGGGCCGGGGTGACGCGTCGGGGCAGGGGCGCGCGGGCGATGGCGACGGCGACGACGGGCGCGGGCGACGGCGACGGCGACGAGGGGCGCGAGCGACGACGATGGCGTCGGCGGGGGCGGCGGGCGGCGTCGGGGCACCCTGGCGGTGACGGGGCAGGGACGACGACGGGGGGACTAAAGGGGGGCATTGGTCCCGGTTGGTGCCACCAACCGGGACGGAAAGCCTTGCACAACGGCGTGGTGGTGGGAGTTTAGTCCCACCTCGCTAGCTGAGAGAGAGCCGCACCTGTTTATAAGGTGCGGTGCGCCTGAGCTGTCGAGCTCCTCTCTAAAGCAGGCTTACGGGCCTAACCTCTCTGTACATGCCTGTGGGCCTACTGGGCCTTCTGCGGGCCTGAATCCTGGCCCATGGATGGGTTTCTAGTCGTATTCAGGCCGTGGTGGCCCAGTAGGTGGCATAATTTTTATTTTTTGCCTTTTTTGTTTTCTTTTTTGCTTTATTTATTTTGTTTTGTTTCTACTTACAACAAAAAACTTATTTATTTTATTTTATTTTGTTTCTAATTACTTATTTATTTTACTTTATGATAATTCTTTTTGCTATTAAAGTTTCTAACAAAAAAGTTCTTTATGAATATTCTTTTTGCTTTCAATGATTTTGAACAAAAAATAATTCGATAATTTTAGTTGCATCAATTTTATACAATTTTAGTTTCAGTAATACTAGAGGTTGCTTATAATGTTTTGAACAGAAAATACTTTGATAATTTTAGTTTCATAAATTTTATTTATGTTATTAAAGTTTATTTTATTTTATTTCTACTTATATATTTTATTAAAGTTTATATTATTTTGTTTCAAATTACTTATTTATTTTATTTGTTATTTTTCATGCACCATTTTTCATGCATTTACTGATTATTTTGAGCTATAAGACTCTAAAATTAAAAAGCATTTCAAATGAACTCTGAAAAGGTTGAAAGTTGGCATGGTATCATCATTTCATCCACATAGCATGTGCAAGAAAGTTGAGAGGGTTACGGCAAAAACTGGATGCACTTCGTGTACAAAACGGACAATGGTATCATACTCGTCTGTTACAAAGTTGGCATGGTATCATCATAATAGTTGCGGGAGAAAGTCTTCACTTTTTCTTCGCTTGTGTCATTTGCTTATTGCGCCGTAACCATGGATAATCTTCATCGTTTATCAGGATGCTTGGTCAGCCTTGACTTTGAAGGGAGGAATTTCATGAAACTTTTCATAATCTTCAGACATGTTTGTCTTGCCCTCCACTCCCACAATGTCCCTTTTTTCCTGAAAGAACTATGTGGCGCTTTGGCTCATCGTATGATGTATTCGCTTCCTTATCTTTTCTTTTTCTCGGTCTGGTAGACATGTCCTTCACATAGATAACCTGTGCCACATCATTGGCTAGGACAAACGGTTCGTCAGTGTACCCAAGATTGTTCAGATCCACTGTTGTCATTCCGTACTGTGGGTCTACCTGTACCCCGCCTCCTGACAGATTGACCCATTTGCACTTAAACAAAGGGACCTTAAAATCATGTCCGTAGTCAAGTTCTCATATGTCCATTATGTAACCATAATATGTGTCCTTTCCCCTCTCGGTTGCTGCATCAAAGCGGACACCGCTGTTTTGGTTGGTGCTCTTTTGATCTTGGGCGATCGTGTAAAATGTATTCCCATTTATCTCGTATCCTTTGTAAGTCAATACAGTCGAAGATGGTCCCCTGGACAACGAGTACAACTCATCACAAACAGTGGTGTCACCTCTGAGACGTGTTTCCAACGAACTGCTGAAAGTCCTGATGTGTTCACATGTAATCCAGTCGTCACACTGCTCCGGGTGTTTGGAGCGCAGACTGTTCTTGTGTTCATCGACATACGGGGTCACCAAGGTAGAGTTCTATAGAACTGTGCAGTGTGCTTGAGACCAAGAATGCCCGTCCCTGCATATTATTGAGTCCGCCCCTAGCGTGCCTTTTCCAGTCAGTCTTCCCTCATACCGCAATTTAGGGAGACCTATCTTCTTAAGGCCAGGAATGAAGTCAACACAAAACCCAATGACATCCTCTGTTTGATGGCCCATGGAGATGCTTCCTTCTGGCCTAGCACGGTTACGGACATATTTCTTTAGGACTCCCATGAACCTCTCAAAGGGGAACATATTGTGTAGAAATACGGGCCCCGGAATGACAATCTCGTCGACTAGATGAACTAGGACGTGCGTCATGATATTGAAGAAGGATGGTGGGAACACCAGCTCGAAACTGACAAGACATTGCGCCACATCACTCCTTAGCCTTGGTATGATTTCTGGATCGATCACCTTCTGAGAGATTGCATTGAGGAATGCACATAGCTTCATAATGGCTAATCGGACGTTTTCCGGTAGAAGCCCCCTCAATGCAACCGGAAGCAGTTGCGTCATAATCACGTGGCAGTCATGAGACTTTAGGTTCTGGAACTTTTTCTCTGGCATATTTATTATTCCCTTTATATTCGACGAGAAGCCAGTCGGGACCTTCATACTGAGCAGGCATTCAAAGAAGATTTCTTTCTCTTCTTTCGTAAGAGCGTAGCTGGCAGGACCTTCATACTGCTTCGGAGGCATGCCGTCTTTTTCGTGCAAACGTTGCAGGTCCTCCCGTGCCTCAGATGTATCTTTTGTCTTCCCATACACGCCCAAGAAGCCTAGCAGGTTCACGCAAAGGTTCTTCGTCACGTGCATCACGTCGATTGAAGAGCAGACCTCTAGGTCTTTCCAGTAGGGTAGGTCCCAAAATATAGATTTCTTCTTCCACATGGGTGCGTGTCCCTCAGCGTTATTCGTAACAGCTAGTCCGCCGGGACCCTTTCCAAAGATTACGTGTAAAACATTGACCATAGCAAGTACGTGATCACCGGTACGCATGGCGGGCTTCTTCCGGTGATCTGCCTCGCCTTTGAAATGCTTGCCTTTCTTTCGACATTGATGGTTGGTCGGAAGAAATCGACGATGGCCCAGGTACACATTCTTCCTGCATTTGTCCAGGTATATACTTTCAGTGTCATCTAAACAGTGCGTGCATGCGTGGTATCCCTTGTTTGTTTGTCCTGAAAGGTTACTGAGAGCGGGCCAATCGTTGATGGTTACAAACAGCAACGCGTGCAGGTTAAATTCCTCCTGTTTGTGCTCATCCCACGTACGTACACCGTTTCCATTCCACAGCTGTAAAAGTTCTTCAACTAATGGCCTTAGGTACACATCAATGTCATTGCCGGGTTGCTTAGGGCCTTGGATGAGAACTGGCATCATAATGAACTTCCGCTTCATGCACATCCAAGGAGGAAGGTTATACATACATAGAGTCACGGGCCAGGTGTTGTGATTGCTGCTCTGCTCCCCGAAAGGATTAATGCCATCCGCGCTTAAACTAAACCATACGTTCCTTGGGTCAGCTGCAAACTCAGCCCAGTACTTTCTCTCGATTTTTCTCCACTGCGACCCGTCAGCGGGTGCTCTCAACTTCCCGTCTTTTTTACGGTCCTCACTGTGCCATCACATCAACTTGACATGCTCTTCGTTTCTGAACAGAAATTTCAACTGTGGTATTATAGGAGCATACCACATCACCTTCGCAGGAACCCTCTTCCTGGGGGGGCTCGCCGTCAACATCACCAGGGTCATCTCGTCTGATCTTATACCGCAATGCACCGCATATCGGGCATGCGTTCAGATCCTTGTACGCACCGCGCTAGAGGATGCAGTCATTAGGGCATGCATGTATCTTCTGCACCTCCAATCCTAGAGGGCATACAACCTTCTTTGCTGCGTATGTACTGTCGGGCAATTCGTTATCCTTTGGAAGCTTCTTCTTCAATATTTTCAATAGCTTCTCAAATCCTTTGTCAGGCACAGCATTCTCTGCCTTCCACTGCAGCAATTCCAGTACGGTACCGAGCTTTGTGTTGCCATCTTCGCAATTGGGGTACAACCCTTTTTTGTGATCCTCTAACATGCGACCGAACTTCAGCTTCTCCTTTTGACTTTCGCATTGCGTCCTTGCATCGACAATGACCCGGCGGAGATCATCATCATCGGGCACTGGTTCCTCTTGATCTTCAGCAGCTTCCCCCGTTAAAGCATCATTGGGCACATCGTCTGGTTCCTCTTGATCTTCAGCAGCTTCCCCCGTTGCAGCATCACTGTATTCAGGGGGCACATAGTTGTCATCGTCCTCTTCTTCTTCGCCGTCTTCCATCATAACCCCTATTTCTCCGTGCCTCGTCCAAACATTATAGTGTGGCATGAAACCCTTGTAAAGCAGGTGGGTGTGAAGGATTTTCCGGTCAGAGTAAGACTTCGTATTCCCACATTTAGGGCATGGACGACACATAAAACCATTCTGCTTGTTTGCCTCAGCCACTTCCAGAAAATCATGCACGCCCTTAATGTACTCGGAGGTGTGTCTGTCACCGTACATCCATTGCCGGTTCATCTGCGTGCATTATATATAATTAAGTGTGTCAAAAACCATTACAGAACATCATGAATAGATAATTAAGTGACCAAATTAATAGAAGTTCATCATCACATTAAAACCAAAGTACATACATAGTACTCATCTAACAACATATAGCTCTCCAGAGCATCTAATTAATTAAACCATACATTGAAACTATATAAAACATTTCAATGCGAAAACAAATGCGATCATAATCGCAACCAAGGTAACAATTGATCCAACGGCATAATGATACCAAGCCTCGGTATGAATGGCATATTTTCTAATCTTTCTAATCTTCAAGCGCATTGCATCCATCTTGATCTTGTGATCATCGACGACATCCACAACATGCAACTCCAATATCATCTTCTCCTCCTCAATTTTTTTTTATTTTTTCCTTCAAGAAATTGTTTTCTTCTTCAACTAAATTTAACCTCTCGACAATAGGGTCGGTTGGAATTTCTGGTTCACATACCTCCTAGATAAATAAAATCTATGTCACGTTGCTCGGCATAATTTTCATAAACAATAAATGAACCAATAGTTATAAAGACAATATATACCACATCCGAATCATAGACAGGACGAGGGCCGACGGGGGCGGATACCAAAACCATCGCACTATATAATAACAAGCAATAAAATAGTAAGAAAATTAGACAAGTATCTATCTAAAGTAAGAATTTTTTTTCTTTCAGAAAGAAGATAAGAACAAGAGGCTCACCACGGTGGTGCCGGCGACGAGATCGGCGCGGGCGATCGACGGCGGTGAAGACGGGAATGGGACGTGACGGGCCGCTAAACCTAGACAAATCTCGAGGAAAATGGAGCTTTGAGGTCGAGCTTCGAGAGGAGAAAGCTTAACTAGTGTGGCTCGGGCATTTCATCGAACACCTCATGTGCATAGGAGGTGAGCTAGAGCACCACAAAGCCCTCCCCTCGCCGGCCAGAGAAAAACAGAGCACTGGAGTGCTCTGCTCGCGGGCGAGGGGTATATATAGGCACCTCATTGGTCCCGGTTCGTGGCATGAACCGGGACTAAAGGGCAGCCTGTGGTCCCGGTTCAAGCCACCAACCGGGACAAATGGTGGTGGGCCAGGAGCGAGGCCCATTGGTCCCGGTTCGTCCCACCAACCGGGACCAAAGGGGCCAGACGAACCGGGACCAATGCCCCCACGAGGCCCGGCAGGCCCCTGGCCTCACGAATCGGGACCAGTGCCCCCATTGGTCCCAGTTCTGGACTGAACCGGGACTAATGGGCTGATCCGGCCTGAACCAAAGCCCTCTTTTCTACTAGTGAAGATTATGCCCCTGAAATTAGTGAAGTGAGAAAAGCTTATTTGTTGAAAGAGAGAAACAAAGCAAGCGGGCATAAATTTGAAGTCAGATTGGGCGGTAAAATTTGGAGATCTTTTCAACCACAATTGCTAGATAGGTTTGATTGGTTGGAATATAGTGTCACAAAGGAGGCTGCCTTTTGCTTCCCTTGTTTTCTTTTCAAGAAACCATCACAGGCCGCTACATTTGGAAATGATGTAGTTACTATAGATGGTTACAAACGTTGGAAAACAGCTTTGGCAAGTTTTCAAAAACATGTTGGTGGTCCATCTAGTTACCACAACATTTCTAGAGGCTTGTGTGATAATTTCAAAAGTATTCCTGATGGTCAAATTATGATACGATTTCAGAGAAAGAAAAATCGCATGGGACATTTGCCTCATGAGTATGTGCTATTTCTTATAGGTGTATCTCTGTTTTAGTACCAGTGTCAATAGTTAGTTGAGGATACCTTACCATATCACTAAGGCCTCCTTTGGTTTGAAGGAATTATGTAGGAATTCCATAGGATAGGATTTATTTCTATAGGAAAAATTCCTTTAGAGCCGTTTTGTTTGTAGGAATAGAATCCTATTCCTATGGACGAATTCTTCCTATCCTCCCTATTTCATAGAAAAATAAACATTAGTCTAGACTCAATGGAAAAAATATTATGATGTGAAGCAAAGGGCATCTCCTTTTCTATTCCTAGTCATAGGATTTGAGATACATGTCATCTCATTCCCTATGACTTTCCTATTCATATGATTTTCCTACCCTATGAACCAAAGGAGGCCTAATAGTTGTGCTAATTTGGACATATGGCTTGCAGTTAGTCACTTGCATTTTTGTGTGGAGGAGTTCTCCAGCTACAATATTGTTAGTAAGAAGCAACACCGATATCTTGTGTTTGTCTTATTTTGGTTGCTTCTCTAGTACTTGAAGTATTGTTGTGCATGTTGTATGAAACTTTGTTGTCTGGTCAATCATGCTACTAGTGTTGGTCTTGAGAAAGTTCATGTCAATTTGAGCACTTGTTTGGCACATATTGTC
This sequence comes from Aegilops tauschii subsp. strangulata, assembly GCF_002575655.3. NCBI lineage: Eukaryota > Viridiplantae > Streptophyta > Magnoliopsida > Poales > Poaceae > Aegilops > Aegilops tauschii. The sequence continues at coordinate 601,217,958 of NC_053037.3, forward strand.
TCTATAAATTGGTGAAACCTTTTTATTTTCAAATTTTGGTATTTTTCAAAAATTCCAGAAAACATTCAGTAAATACTACATGTTTCCAGTAGTCGGCTGGGAAATTTTGAGCTTATTTGGCCAAGAGGATTAGGAGATAATGGCCAATTTGGTGAACAGATTCAAAATTTGGTTCAAAATTTGATATTTTCTTAAAAATTCAGAAAAATTCTAGTAAATAGCACATGTTTCCAGTATTAATCTGGGAAATTTTTAGTTTATTTGTACAAAAGGATTAGGAGATAAGTTACTTTTTCTTCAAAAGAGCATTCGATTTTCTCGGCTTGAACTTCGAGCCCATCCTCCAAAAAAAAAATTCTAGATTCGCCACTGCTACATGGAATGCTATTATATTCACGCACTTTTGTAATGCCGCTATACAAAGAGGGACTTTATTTTTAGTATTTGGTATATGTAGCCAAATGGAAATATCAAATGAAAATGGAGATAATTTGATGTCCATGGTTGGTCTACAAAGTTCGGGAAGAACTCATATGATGGCTCGGTGTCTATGTCACCACTCCCACAAAAGTCCTCAAAGCGCCAATTATTTCTTATCTTTTGTTCAGACGTAGTACGACTGTGGTTGACTACACTGGGTAATGAAACTCTGCTTTTAGTCTATTGGGTAGTGAAGCTCTGCCTTTTTAGTCAATAAAATTCTGATTATTATTTTTCTGAAAAGGGGATAACCCCGTCTCTGCATCAAAATACGAACACAGCCGTATATTATTCAAGAAACAAAATCGAGTTGCCAACCAAATTCGATCCAGAAAAGAGAAAACCCCAGGTCACTAGCCTCATCACAGTAGCTCCAACAGGCAACCACTAACAATATAAAAAGACAGAAACAAACAAACAAACAGTACACAACTCCTAGGATAAGCCTTCAAGAAGGAAACACCACATGTACATCGATGGTGACGATTCCCACCATAAGCCGGTCTCGAATTTTCATGCCACCACCGAGCTTCGATCCACCACCCTCAGCAAGGACACGACGCGGGCACAGATCAACATAGCCTAATCAAAGATCTCATCTTTCCACCGGAGAGTGCACGCTCGTCATAGAAGTTGAATCTACCATTCTCCCTTGCTCGGCTACCAACACTTTGATAGCCGAATATCTCCAGAAGACAAAGACGTCCCATACTACCTCACCTCTAGTCACTACCGCACCACCTTCGATTCAGCAGCAACAAGCATGACTTATCGCCTCTATAGGAGCCATTGCGCATAGCACCTAACGGCAACAGACATGACTTGTCACCTCTAGATGAGTAACCGTGTGTAGCACCTGGCGGCAATAGGCATGGCTTGGCGCATCCGCAAGAGTCGCCGTGTGTAACACCTGTCCAGTTATATCAAACATGATCTGGAGTTGGAGGGGTTGTCTCATACCATCACCGGCCTCGAAGAAGGCCATCACCATCTCCAGATATGACCGTCGCGTCGTCGATTCGTCGAAGAACTAAGGCTGCTGCCCCTATCCCCATACACATGTACCGCAATGGTTTCCGCCGTGCCACATCACCCATACAAGGAAGCTGCACACCCCTACCACCGGGGCGTCACAACGAGTAGAAATCCATCTGCGCGGGATCAGATGAACGCCACTCCGCCCTCACACAACGATCTCCTAGTCGAGGGTACACTGGCATGCGCAATTTTTCCTCACGAGGTATTTAAGAACCCCATTGCCGCCAACACACGGCATCACCGGTTTGTGCCCTCACGTGGCGGTTAGGGTTTCTCTAGGGCCGCGTGCAGGGGCGACACGGGAGTCTGTGCGGTTAGTGTATTTGGAGAACATGAGATTAGGTCCACAACCCATGGTTAGTGTTGTTCTTCTGACATTGCTAGTTAACGGGTACCCCTTGCAAAGGTTACTCCCACCACCTCTTTCTGGTGACAAGTGGCTCGGTGCATGCGTGACACCTGTTACACCCTACGAGTTTTGTGTTTTTTCGTTCATTCTTTATTTTTCAAAATGTTTTATCTCTTGAACCGTGCGCCGGAATCATGAAATGTTTCTGCATTTGCATTTCTCGCATCGAGATTTTCGAAACTAGATCCCATGTTAATAGGTTTGAACGAACTTGTTTGCCTTTTAAACGAAGAAAGCATAAACTGAAAAAACCAGAAAAAAAAACCCAAAACTCAAAAAGAAAACAGGAACTGGAAGCACCACTGTGCTTTTCACTTTTTCTACAATCACAACTGTGTTTTTTTTTCACTTTTCGAGAAGTATAGTTGTACATCCAGTGAAGCACATCCGTTCTTTTCACTTTCCGACAAGTATAGCTCGTGATAGCACAATGTGCTTTTTCACTTTTCAAAAACTCGTAAGTACTTCGTGCAAACCTGTGCTTTTTCGTCAAGCACAACTGTGTGTTTCACTCACGGTTGTGCTTCTCGAAAGTGAAAAGCACAGTTATGTTTCAACGTGAAGCACTACTCTACTTTTTTTTCATTGTGTGCTTCATGCGAGCAGAACAAAAAATAAACAAAATCAAGGGAACCTAGAAAAAGCCAAGAAAAATCATAAAATCCGAAAAAATCAAAAACCATAACGCGTGCGGAAACAAAATAACACATTTTTTCATGGGTACGCCCAGCACGTGTTACGTGGCGGCCGCGGGGTGCACCACGCATCGCACCTCGCTGCACACCCCATGAGCCATTCCCTTTTTCCATTGTCCAACAAAGGGGCCTCTCGTTTTCTCCCGTAACCCTAGGCGGCTAAGCCAAGCTCTCCCCTCCAGGCTTCACCGGCGAGCCCATGGATTCGCCTCCCCCTGTCTACCGCTTCGACGACTAGTGGCGGGGAGGGTAATCCCGGTGCCTCTACTCCAGTTAGTAGGTTAGGTTAGTTTTTTTTAGTCCTCATAGGTGCGCCGTCGGTGGATGGTGACGCTTCTTCTTAGAGTTTGTCTTCCGGGCTCCAATCCTTCTCAAGTTCGTTCGTCTGGACGTAGTCGATGGAGCTTCGGCATAGATTTCTGCCGTCTCCTTGGGGGGTGAGGTCATGATTTCTCATCATGTGGCGAGTGGTTCCAAATGCTTCATATCTATACAAGGGTTCAACGGCGACGATTGTGGCTTCAGGGTGCTTGTCCTTACGGGCACGTTCACGGAGACTTCCCGACTGTCAGACAAAGTCAAGCCAGCTCCAGAAGGGGAGCGGTAACAGCGCTGTGTCAGCGGCTCGTTCTGGTGGTAATAGTGGTCGTTCGGGGTCAGGGAATCACGATCTAATTTAAATTATGTTTGAGATGCTTCATACTTTTGGTGAACTTTCTTAATGGGTCTGTTTAGGGCACATCTGGATGTGCCCTAATTATTGCACATCTAAGTGACTCAATCAAACTAGAAAGAAAAACAAAACAAAAAGAAAAGAAAATGCTTACACGAATCTTAGCGTAAAATCAGTGATATAAAGCACATCTAGATGTGCTTGAGCAAAATTGTTTTTTTAATAGCTGTGATGCTTAAAAGAACTGTTTTTCCAATTGGGCTGTGGCTACGGGCCGTAATAGTTGACATGCCGCTGATCATGCAAGGTAGTAAATAAAGCCCATGACGGGTGCAAAGCAATATGAATGAAGATGGAGTGGCGAAGGAACCAACAGTTTCACTCGGGAGGCTTTTGTTTTATTGGGAGGTATAAGGGGCCGGGCAAACTAGTTTGATTTCTTCCAGTCAAGCTAGTTTGATTTTTGACTGTTCCTTTAGGATATATGAGACTCGCCGTATAATCAAAAAGAACAAAATCGAATGGAATGGAAAATCATCCAATCATCTTAGACATACCTTGTTCGACTTGAAGATACACGGAATGAATCCGAGTAGATGCATTTCCTCTAGCTTCTGGAAAAGACATTAGATAGACTGGATTAAAAGGACGTTATTCGAGAATTTGAATTCAGTTTTTGTTTCAAGTATTCACTTGTCGCATACCATATCTCAACGGAATGGCGTAATTTTTCTACTGCATGTACAACCCCATAATAATAGTGTTTCTCCAAAAGAAAACTCTGTTGTCCCTATTGTCCCAGTATAACATGCATAAAAAATGGAAAACGAAAATGATGGTGGGATTATGATCGATTAGCGCACCTATCCAAATCGTGGCACATTTGCACAAGTCGAGTAATTAGATAAGTGCTTGATTTATGAAGCTAAATAGCTAATGTATTGAATAATCAAAGTCCAACACACACGAGTCAAGATGGCAACTGGGATGAAACCTACCAGATTTTGCTTGTCCAAACCCGTCCCCATGAAAAAAATCACAAGCCCGTCCCCGTCCCCGTCTCCATGCACGGGGACAGTTTTTTGCCCGGCCCCTAAACCCGTTGGGGTTTTGAAACCCACGGGGAACCCGCCCGCACAAGTAGACAGTGAAGACAGCAGCTTTTGAAAGAAAAACATGAGCATATTACAGCAATAGCAGCAGCAAGAATCAGGATATTTAAGCAACGAACATAGTATATTTCAGCAACAACCACATAAGATAAATAGTAGCAACAAAGAATAGCATCTGAAACAACAAACATTGTATATTTCAGCCGCAAAAAGGAGCATATTTCAGCAGCAAAACTTGAGCAAATGTCAGCAGCATACGATAGTGTGTTTCATCAACATTTGTGCAATAACAGTAGCTAAAAGGAGCATACTTCAACACAATACAACAACCCATTTCAGCAACAAAGGTTAGCATATTTCAGCAACAAACAGGAGCATATACCAGCCATACATGGTTCAATAAGATGTCCAATTACACAAGTTGTGAAATAGAATTCATGGTTCACAAATCACGAACACAAATGATACGAAATGGTCAAATACATAAGTTTTGAAATAGAATGCATAGATGGACGTATGTCGAGTTGTGGGTTCGGGTACTACTCAAATGGGTTTGAACCCGCGAAACATGTCAGGTTTTATTATGTACCCATCGGGGTTAGAAAGACGCCTGTCCCCGTTGCCTAATAAGGTAAAAACCCGCGGGGACGCGGGTTTCGGGCCCGTTGCCATCTTGAAACACGAGAGCAACTCTTCGGAGATTTAATAAGATGTAATAACGCCAATGGTACTTGAACTTACCACCGATGTTTACTTTAGTGCCTGAACTTGAAAAATACGCCAAAGTGGTTCCAAAACATGTCATAGGTGTTCAAATACGGTGCATTTGCTGTAGACGTGAACTATGCTAATGTGGCACCGTATGGCACGGCAGCATGGCGGAGGGCCCACTTGCAGGTGGGCAGGTTTGGCTCAAGAAAGTATGTGTCTCTATGGCCATTGGGACCCACCTCCCAGCGTACACAACACAAAATAAAATTGCAAGAATACTTCCAACATCGCTGAGAATCGAACCGGCAACCTAGCCGAATCGCACACGATGTGCTTACCAATGAACTAGACGAACTTCCTTGCATTGGTAAGATAGTCAATGCTTATGTAGTTTAACCTAACACTCTCGTGGGGTGAAATGGACTGTAGTTATTGCGGCCCATGAAACCATGTTCTTTTTTTTAGAAATTATACCGTTTAGCAATTTTCCCAAGACCATCGCGGGGTATAAATGGACTGCAATCAGTGCAACCCATTTCTACTTATTGGTTATTTTTTATTTTTAAGAAATTATAAAAAGTATGTAAATTATAGTCACATTAATAAATTAATTTGTAATACTCAGGTGCTATGAATAACATAAATAAAAATTACTTTCAAAAAATGTTCAAGTAATGTTAATAGTGATGTAACTAAAAGACTAATAAACTAATAATACATTCCAAAATCATATTTTGATATTAATATAATTATTAAGTATGTGACCATTTTAATATTAATATTTTTCTTAAGTGTGTGAATACTTTTTTATATTAATATGTGAACACTTTTAATATTAATATTTTTGTTAAATTTGTGAACACTTTTTATATTCATATGTGAACACTTTTATATTAATATAATTTAAATTATGATATTATATAAAGTATTTTTATTAAATATGTGAATAATTTATGTCAGAATAATTGAAAAATGTGTTTTCGTATGTAGTAATATTTTTATTAAATATGTGAAAATTATTAAAATTGTACAAAACTTTTATAATTCATATGTTTTACTTTAATTATGGGAATATTTTCAAATTACATGAACTTTTTAATAGTAAGTTAATTTATATGAATGTATATTTGTGCCAGAAACTCTAGCATGTGTAGTCAACTGAGCTTTGTGTAGTCATATGGATGCATTTATAAGATTTTTTATCATAATTTCTACTTTCTGTACGTTGTTCTGCCAAAAGCTATGTAGTCAATTCACTAGCCAGCTCAAGTGTGGCTTCGCCACTGTTTCTCAAGACACACGATTTTTATAAAAAAATAGCATGGAATAATAGGCTGCAATAACTTCAGCCCATTTCACCACACGAGTGTGTTTGTGTAAACTAGATAGAACTTTGCTATCCTTCTAAGACAACGGTTAACTATTGGCGAATTGGTTATCAGAGTGTGCGCTATTGGGCGAGGGCGCTTGTTTGATCCTCCTTGAGGTAACTATTTCCACGCAATTATATGTTTCTGTTGTACACAACAGGTGGATCCCAAACCTGTCCCAGCTGCATATGGGCTCCTCGTCATGCTGGCATGCCATACGGTGCCACATCAGCATAGTTTACGTCTACAGACGACAAAATGCACCATATTTGAACGCACATGCCAAGTTTTAAAACCACTTCAGCGTATTTTTCAAGTTCAGTCATTAAAATGGACATCGATGACAAGTTCAAGCACCACTGGTGTTATTACCTCATTTAATAAGCAGGATGCTTACAGTAGCAGCATCGTCTTTTTATTTCACGGAAGTACAAAATACAATTACACGAATACGAAGTAAAATTGCTCAGACTAACGAAACCAGGGCCATAGCCCAAACTAAAAGTGATCATCTGAGCGGAAATGCAGATTATTTAGGTAGCTCTGGTGCCAAATTTATTCGATCTCGAGTCAATTCTCCCTGCGTTGCAGCCTGAGCGCGAAGACCTGCAGCGAGAGGAGCACCTTCTTGAGCCGCTCCCTGGCTTTGGCGTCGATGAGGTTCCCCTCGCCGTCGAACTTGGGCGGGTCCTCGTACGCCCTGATGTGGAGCTCCGGCTTGTTGATGAAGTGCAGGTCTAGGTATATCCCGATCTCGCGCAGGTGGAGCGACGCCCTGCCCCCGCCGAAGTCGCCTCCCGCGCAGACGATCGCCGCCGCCTTGTCGGCCCAGCATTTGTGCGTGCCCCTGGACGCCCAGTCCAGCGCGTTCTTCAGCGAGCCGGTGACGGAGTAGTTGTACTCGGGCGAGGCGAAGAGGAAGCAGTCGGCGGCGCTGACCCTGTCGCGGAAGGCCTCCACGGCCGGCGGGAAGCCGTCGCCGCCGTCGGTCTCCAGGTCCGGGTTGGCCATGGGCAGGCCGGAGATGTCCACGTGGTCGATGCGCAGCCCCGGGATGCACTCCTCGCACAGCTCCTCGGCTACATAGCACGCATGGAAGGCGCGGTCAGCAGTGCATGCAGATTAAATCAGCGTGAAATGTGTGCGTACGTACCGGCGCGGATGAGGCCGTGGTGCCACGAGTTGCTGCGGAGGGAGCCGCTGAGAGCGGCCACGCGGAGGGTGGGCTTCGCCGAGACCGGAGCGGCTTCCATTTCCCCCTTGTCCCGAGCTTGGTTGCTGTGTCAGTGATAACCTGAGAGTGAGTGGCTGCTTGGGTTTACTGGCCGGCGTCGAGCTAGATCAGGTGAATGCGGTCCATTGGCGGAGGAGACGGGTGCCTTAAATAGATGAGCAGAATCGATCTCAGCCAGTTCATCGTGAACGTCGGATTCGTTGACGTGACCGCTGTGTCTGATTGGACAAAGAGAGTGAATTCTTGACCTGTACCGGTAGTGGGAAGGAATGAGATCGTCATCGATGGCATCATGTTTCTTATAGTTTCCTAATCCAGGAACAATATTACTCACGGATGCATGTGTAAGCACTGCACGTGAGCATATGGCCAACGACCGCTGCACTTTGAGCGAGACAGCCAGCAGCCGGCACTAGTAGTATTCAGACCTCATCGATGGCGTCACTCGCCTCGCCGTCGCTGGATGTTAAGTCGCGGGTCTCTTAAGGCCGGCCTTGTGCAGATCAAGGCCTTCTCGTTTGTGTGTGTGAGATAGGCCCGGTCATTCTTCTTTGGACGAGACTAAGAAAAACAGTAAAGGGCCTGTCGCCGACAACGAGACGAAAGGGGCCGGCTCGGTCGGTGCGTCCCGCTGTTTTCCTTCGATGCGATCCTACAGCGTTTCTCTTTACAGTTTTTGTTTACTTCACTTTTCTGTTTTAGTGTCTCTCTTTTTATATTTACTAGCAAACTGACCCGCGCAATTGCGCGGGCTAGACCTTAAGTATTTATTTGTATTTTCAAAAATCAATATATCAGAAAATAATAGGTTTTGTTGTCAATCATTGTAAACTTTGTGACTACTCAATCTCATGATATTATAGTAAATTTATTTTTCATATTGAGTCTTTTATTCTGTTGTTGAAATATGGAAATGCATGTATTTTTTAGTGCAACATAATGATTTAATAAGTAGCAATACAATGCATTCACTTATTGAAAGGTGTTCATTCAGTATACCAGGTTTGGGTTGATTTAGTGAGCATTAAGTGTCCATATCAAGCAATAATCCACGATAACTCTTTCCTAATAAATGGTTCGTCCATAAGTAACAAGCAATAATCAGCAATAATTCTTTCTTGATAAAAAAATGTGTCCATATCAGTCAATAATCAACAATAACTCTTTCCTAAAAGATGCACTTTTGTAGTCCTTTTTCTAGTAATAGTTTTTAAAATCCACATAGTTCCATATCCTTACGATATTATATATTGTCCCTTTTCTTTGGTTGGGATGCAGTATCATGCAAGAATGGACCGAAGGTCTGCCACTGCTTGTTTACTGGTGACTCTTGTGTTGTTCGGAAGCACTACATCTGGAGGTATATTCTCTATGTTGTTGTTTATGTATAATCTACATGTATATATGTACAATTTTCAAAAAATGTAATTTTTTAAATTCTAGTATTTTTGGAGAAAACATGAACAAAATAAGAAACATTAAGAGTTTTTTAAATTCACAAACAATATATTTCAAACATATTTTTTTTATAAAAACACATTTATTTTTATTTTTTTTAAAGTGGAACGATCAAAAGAATTTTATAAAATGTTTTCTTAGACACAATTTTTTTTAGAGTTGTGAACATTTCACTAAAATACGAATATTTTAAAATATGGAACATTTTATAAATTGTAATTTTTATGAAAACAAATCTCCAAGAGTTTTTCAAAAAACACGAACATTTTTTGAAAAATGAGACCTTTTTTTGAATCTTGAGAAAATTTCGAAATGCGAATGTTTTAAAAGTTTCGACATTTTTAAAACAGGTAAAAAATTGAAATTATGACCTTTTTTGAATATTTGAACATAAATTGAAATTCTGAATATTTTTGTAAATATTTACTTCACAGAAAAAATAAAAATAAATAAGGCAAAAAGAAATTTAAAAGAGAAAGAAAAGGAACATATTTTTTTTGAAATAGAACAACGAAAAAGGGAAATCGGGCTAGTCCAGTCTTAGGGGCCCTGAGAAGATTTAACTATTTATCGCTCCGTACGACAAATAAGGTCTTCCCAACCGCGTGGGCAATAATAAATGGGCAGGCTTCATCGGGGCGGAGCGCGCGCGGCCCAATTTCGAAATTCTGGACAAACCTTTTTTCTTTTCAACGCATAGATGCACAAAAATTTAGTATCACCTCTGATAGAAAAAAAAAATTCGACGGTGAACGAATAAAAATAAATTGAAGAAACGCACATTGCTTTATTAGTTGATATATTTTTATTTATCGAATTTTTATTCTGGGTTTAGTTAGTTTTTTTCTTTTTCTGATTTCTGTATGGTTTGGTATATCTCCTGGTTTCTGTTCCGATTTTCTCCTGTTGCAATATTTATTTTTTTACTTTCTTTATACAATATTTTTAAAAATATACAGTAAACAGTTTTTAATATATTTTAAAAAATTTATGATGAATTGTTTTAGTACACGGCGAAAATACACACTGAAAAAAAATAAACACAAAAAAAACATTTTTCTAAACACGAGGTGACCATTTTAAATATTTTTCATTATTATAAATATATTTTTAAATATTTAAGTACGTAAAAAACACTGGAAACCCGGCTCAAAAAATAAAGATAGAAAACGTTTCATTGGACGATACATTGCCAGAGATGGCCGCCTTTATGATTAAACTTGTGTGAAGTCTCGGCTATTGTCAAATACAAGGAATTATGAAAAGAAATCCATGAACCAATTTCTTCGTGACTATACCTGACTAAGGCACAACTTGTTCCTAAACTGATGCAGGTCAAGAACAGCAAAGTACAAACGGCTGCTCTACCTAGATGGATACCCCGGGCCATTGCTCAACTTGCCACTGACAAGGCCGAGAAGGAGAGGGGAGGAGGCCGGAGAGGCTGCGGGAAAAGGAAATTCCTATTGGCCGCTCCTTGCGGCAAGTTGTCGAGCCGACGCACAGGAGGAGATCCGCGAGCGTTCCTATGGGCCGGCCGTTTGAGCGATTTCGGTTTTGGGAAATTTCTAGGTTGTTCCCAGCCCGTTTATTTTTTCTGGGTTTGGAACCTTCTAGGAGGTTCCTTAACCGTTTTTCTTATTTTATTTTATTCCTTTTCCTATTTTTCTTGTCTCTCCATTATCTTTTTTATGTTTCTTTTTCTTTCCACCTTATTTATTTTTCCTTTTTTTTCAAGTTTCTTTTTTATTTAAAAATGTTCGTGTTTTTTCAAAATGTTAATAAATTTCAAAAAATGCTGGTGTTTCTCATAAATTTTTCATACTTTACACAAATGTTCTTGTTTTAAGATTTTGTTCCCGAATTTAAATAATGTTCCTGAATTACAAATTTTTTTCAAAATATCTTCCTATTTCATTTTTGTCACAAATTAAAAATGTTCGTGATTTTCCAAAAACAATGTGCAAATTTGAAAAAATGTTCGCTTTTTGAAAAACAAATTTCTGGTTTCAAAAAATGTTGAGAAGGTTAAATTTCCCCCTTTTTTTCAAATTTTGTTCACTAATTCAAAACTGTTCGTGCTTTTCCAAAAAACGATGTGCAACCTTGAAAAAAATATTCAGGGTTTCGAAAATTGTTCAACCATTCAAAAAATGTTCCCACTTTTCAATTTTTGTGCACAAATTCAAAAAATGTCCGTGATTTTATAAAATGTTTGAAAATTTGAAAAAAATTCTCCTTTTCGAAATTTTGGTCTGAGATTCAGAAATTTGTTTACATATGCCGAAATGTTCACTTTTTAATTTTTATTCAGAGTTTCAAAAATGTTCATGTTTTCAAAAAACTACCAAGTGTTCAAATTTGTTCAGAAACTCCCCGTTTTGCTAAAAAAATAAGATTAAAAATGTTTGATTTTCCATAGAATGTTCGCTTTTCAAATAAATTTCAAATTTTGAAATGTTTTTTATTGAATAAATATTCGCTTTCCTGAAAAAATTGCGTTTGAAATTCCCAAAATATTTAGATATGTCGTCTATTTTGTAGTTCTTTTAAACCACTTTTCATTTTCAAACAACAATTATCTTGTATTCCACTGGTGCAGAGTTCGATTCCTGTCGCGCCCAATTTTTTTAGGAATTTTATGCCACTAAAGGTTCTTAATAGCTTGCGCTGCATATTAATCAAGAAACGTCGTCAGCTGAAGCTGCTTGGGACACAAAGTTTGGAGTCACGTGCCGCGAGTTCGAGTCCTCCATCTATCGCGCGATATTTTTCCTTATTTGTTTTGCGCGTCGCGGTGTTCGCTACCTTGGCCGGCCTGCTAGTTTGGCGCTCTGCGCGAAACTCCGACATTCTGCCGCAAAACGCGACAGATAGGAGGTCCCGTGGAAAAAGGAGCTCTCTAGGAGGAGGTGCAGAGAGCAGATGCTTATTTCGGCCCAATCATTCAAAGCACCGTGTTAAAGACTTGACCATTTATTTATTTACTTTTTGCGAGAAAGCTACCGATCTATCCATAATATCATCATGTATTTAACATGCGACTATTCTAAAATAACCACTTGCCTCTTAGCACACAAAGTACTTCATGGACTTCTACTGCATTGTCTCCTAGCGCGTTCATAAACTTCATGAACACAAAGTATTAACCTTCATGAACTTCTATTGCACTGTCTCTTAGCGCGTTCTCTTCACGCACGGTATATTTTTAAAGGTAGTTGATTCATTGTATTTATCTCTTAGGTGTTGTATCTAAGGCGCTTCATGTGATGGGTTTGGAGCTCATAATTGCATTTCTACGGTGTGGTCTTGTTGTACCATGAAGTAACATAATTAACCGTTTACACACACAATTAATTGTGTTGTCTAAGGTGTTTTATGGTGATTGGTTTGGAGATCATAATTGCATTTCTACATTCTGGTCTCATTGCACCCATTGCATTTTTTAAGGCAGTTGACCCATTGTATTTATCTCTTCGGTGGTGTATCTAAGGGGCTTTATGTGTTTGGTTTGGAGATCATAATTGCATTTCTACACTATGGTCTCATTGTACCATGAAGAAACACAATTCACAGTTTACACACACACACACACAAGGATAAATATATGAACGTAGATTAAATGGTGTTCATACCAAAACTACTAATTAATATATTGTTGTAATAATATGAAATGTATTTTTTGTCTATATGAATCAAATAGTGTGTTGTGTGGATAAAAATTATTTTCCCAGCCCAGGCTAAGATCCTAAAATTTGACGCAAGAATTTTTTTCTTTTACCAAACAAAGCAGGTTGAATAGGGTACAATTGGTTTCCAAAAATATATGTTTTAGATAAAAACAAATAAATGTTATTTTGAAGCCTGAATACCGAGATTTTGTCCTTGTGCTTGATAATGGTTAAGAATTATTCTTTTCTGCCGCAAAAGACCTGTTTTGTAGGGGCATTCAATCCCATGATCTCATTACTCTCACTCGAAAGACCTACCACAACGACATCGTGACATTTTTGTAGATCCTAAAGTCTATGGTCTTTGTATTTAGTTCAATGTTTAAAATTAAATTTATATGATTGCTTTAACAATTCGATGTTTCTGCAGTGACAATGGAATTTCTAGTACTGAGCAAAACAGTCATCTTGTAAAACAACGTTTTGGCAACTGGATTTGGACGAAACCCTAAAATCCCTTAAAGTTGGTCACAACTTTCTGCCAGATGTTGATGCCCCCCCCCCCCAAATGATAAAGCTTAACACTCCGGTCTCCCATGCTGACATCGACTCGAACCAACCAAGCATGATCCTGGCCACTCCTTCTTTCTACCCAAATGGCACCTCAACTCCTAACGGCAAGGATGATTCACGCTTAGCTTACCTTAATTAATTCTTAGTAGTTGCGGATGCTTGCTAGGATTCCAATCATATGTACACGTTGACAATGAAACTGGCTTTTGATGCATGTTAGCATAGGCCTCCCCCACATATAAAACTGCAATGCATGGTTATCGATCTAGTATCATAGCCAAAATTTCCTAGGTTCAATTTCGCAACACCTACCACCGCTGCTCCACACCCGCTATCTTTTATTTTATCTTGAGTTTACATTACAACAACTAACTTTTATTTTGTAATACTATATTATCTTACAAACTATCCCTTTGATACCCACAAAGTACTTTTAGTTTTGTAGTCTAGGTAAAGTAAATGTTCGGTGTACACAGGGTTGTGTCATTGGCAGATAGAATGAGAATATGAATCCTACCTTTAGGTCCTTTTTGGTTTGACACTCCATACTTATCATCTCCAGTTTGGAAAGTAAGACAATACGCAATGCATTTGGGGATTATCAGGTCTTGCGGAATCAATGCTCCCCAATGAGAAACAAAGAGATTTGATGGACATGTTTACTTCAAATAAAGAACAAAACCAATAAAAAATGCACAACATAGACTCAATCAAATATCAAATCATCCTACCTCGAACCTCGTGAACTACTCTAAAGAGGAAATAGTGAGAGAAATGTGTGAGGGGTGAAGAAAGGAGCACAAAAGAGAGGAGAGGGGAGGGAAATGAAGAGTCGGTTATGGGAGGAGTGGGGGAAGTGGGGTGGGTGTGGGAAACTAAAGCACTGGTTGCACAGACTCCTTCGCTTCCCAATGTGATTGGTTTCTCCCCGTACCCGTTGCCTACCATGGACCACTCCACTTACCAATTCCCTTCCCCCAAATCGGACCCCTCTGCTTCCCACCATTGTCCCTCATCGTCGAAAATGGGGGGGGGGGGGGTGGGGGATGCGTTTGAGATGCCTAACCTCAGTCCTTCTGTGTGAGGTGGAGACACGAGACACATCGACACACCATGACGATGCTGCACAAAGAGGCCCGGCGATGCACCATGGCGACGGCACGAGATCGCAAGCTAGATCATGACTACATGCCTGTTACGGAGAGGCTTCGCGGCGCCAGATCTGACATCCCGTGGTGTGATCTTATGGGTTGAGGAAAGGGGCAGAGCTGAATACATTGGTGCTGGAAGCCTGTGGGCGGTTCTAAGTATGAAACCTCATCGAATACTTCCCAACTATAGGTGGCTTCAAACCTTCAACTGCCTCCAAGAATTACTGCATGCAGTTCCAAATTTCCAACCGAGTCGACACCAAAATAACCGCCGCCACTGGATTATTATATACGGCTTTGTAACGTAGGAACATAACCTCTTTCGGGGCCGCTTCTAATGCTTCTTTTTCTACTAGTGTGGGGAGGCGTGGTCCGACTGATAGTGAGCCCGACAGACTGTCCCTAATCCCCTTTCCCTCCCCTTGATTTGGGGACTGGGTCGGTAATTTTAGACGTTCAGTCCTGTCCATGGACAAAAGAGGAATAATGTTGGAGGCTAAAAGCGTCTAGACCTGACATGTACTCCCTAACATGCCCTGACGCCAGATCTTGGCCTTGTTTTGTATGTGTTGTGCTAATCATTGTATAATATTTTGTGTAAGGATAACCAAACAAACAAAATGTTTGTTAAAAATAAGAGTTAGACTGAATGATGTTAAAAAGACAAGATTTGTAATCTACTGTGATGCCTAATTTATTTACCTTTTTTGAGCGAAAGAGGGACCTGCCCCTCTGATTTGATATAAAGAAATCATATGCCTAATCGAGTTACTGACTGGGACTTAATGTCTTGTGCGTTGTAACTTGTATACTTATTCTCGTTTCATTTCTGGTTTTGTTCTTTTCCCTCATAATGACTCGTCTATTCCATCCTTAATGAAACCAAGAAAAATTCCTTTTGTAAAGAGCAACCACACTATCTTAATAAAACAAATGACCAAGATTTTGAATTTTTGCACCAAATGAGGTTATTCATCATGGTATGGTTACCATGATACTCCCTCCGTCCGCGAATAAGTGTACATTTAGGTTTTGTCCTAAGTCAAAGTTTTAAAATCTTGACCAACTCTATAGAGAAAAGTAGCAGCATTTATGGCACTAAATTAGTATCACTAGATTCGTTTTGAAATGTAGTTTCATAGTGTACCGATTTGATGTCATATATGCTACTACTCTTTTCTATAAAGTTGGTCAAAATTTTAAAACTTTGACTTAGGAAAAAACCTAGATGTACACTTATTCACGGACGGAGCGAGTACACATAAGGGGGGCTTTTTGAAAAGGAGGCGGGCCTTTGATTCAAGGAATTTGATTAGATTTGTACACGAGATGTATTTCAACGTTTTTTCTATATAGGTAGTCTAATTTGTCGGACTTCGATACTTTTTTTTTTCCTCAAACTCTTTTAAACTATATTTTCAGGAAATTTTCATGAATTCAAATATCATGTTACAATTTATTTGTGTTTTTTGATGATATCAAACACCCAGTGATATAAAAAAGTGTAGTTTTAAATCTTGAAGAATTGAAAATAACATGTCACTCTGATCATGTAGCTATTTTGCTCATGTATTTCTACTCCGGCTCATTTGAAGTGAGTGCTCCTAAATCTGAAGACCCGCGCGCCCATAGTATAGAGAGAGGGAGTAGAATCTCGCGAATAAAAGAACCCCTAAATCCAAAGACCGGCCCATAGTATACGGAGAGGGAGTAGAATCTTGCGAATAAAAGAACCCCTAAATCCAAAGACCGGCCCATAGTATATGGAGAGGGAGTAGAATCTTGCGAATAAAAGAACCCCTAAATCCGAAGGGGGTATGTTTGGATTGTATATGAAGTGTACCCTGCAATTTTTTTGGTTCTGACCCAAAAATTAGTCTTTGTTGGAATGGTTACTAACTTTTTAATATGTCAAAGTACTTAAGCCAACTCTATATTTTTTTTTTGGAAAAGGAGGCTTGCCCCCGGCCTCTGCATCTGAACTCTAGTTTATTTTTCTTAGCAATGTTAACCAACTCATGGGCAACCAAAGCTTTACCAAAATTTAGACTAGCCAAACCAAGCAAGTTTGACCATAAACCAAACGCACTCATAGTACTCCCTTCGTTTTTATTTACTCTACATATTAGATTTGACTGAAGTTAAACTTCGTAAATTTTGATCAAGTTTATAGAAAACAATATAAAAATTTAGCATAACAAATATATATGATGTGAAAGTACATTCAACAATGAACCTAATGAAATTGATTTGTTATTGTACATGTTAATAATTTTGTTTATAAACTTTGTCAAAGTTTACAAAGCTCGATCTGGACGTGGACTAAATAAAAACCGAGGAAGTAGTAGTACACACCGAAAAGAAGTAGGCCGAGGATATCACTGTGGTCCGGTGGCCGGCCTCCACGAGCTGGAGTAGCAGTAGTACCTGCTGCAGTGGCCTCTGCAGAACCGGAGCACGCGAGAGGGATCGCCTGGAAATGGAGCAAACTAGCTCGAGCCACGAGGAAGGAAGACTGCCGCATGCATCAGCTGCCTTTCCTGGTCTGCACACTCTTCCCCAAGTGCCTTTTGACCCTGGAGTTGGCAACGCAACGGGCGGGGATGACTGCTGGGTGGGAAGTGGACTGCGGCACGGCAGGCAGGGAACAGGAGGCGGGGCGGCCCCCATGGCCGCGCGTGGAAGCTGCCTGGCCTCGCCGCCTGCATGGTTCCCGAGAAATCGCCAGTCTGCTCCATTCACCAGGCCATGAGATTCGCTAGTACGATTTTCATGGGACGCCGGGTTCACGTAATTGCGTGTTTGCAGCCGTTAGCTACAGCCGGATACACCGAATTCGGCCCCTCAAATTTCTTTGGCATACTATACATATTTATATCTATATCTATATCTATACCTAATATAAAAAGAAGGAGCCTTTCATAGTTCTTCATAGGTCATCTCTTTATATGCGTTAATTATAAAGATTGACGGCTCAGATTTAATAGATCTGCATAACGGTGGTCATGATGGACTCAAATCTACAGGGCGCACGATTAAACTCACAATTGAAATCCGCACACACGTTCTCCTTGAGCGGCTCCCACCCCACGTCTCCTAAGTTACGACATGCCAGCCGCTGGCCCTGCCGTCGCCGTCCAGCCGGCCGTGGCCTCGCCCATGTTCGATCCCATGTAATAGGCCTCGGCCATAGTCACCGCTATATCCCACGTCTTCCATAAACTGATTTTTCTCTTCAAAGATGGCCGAGCCGAGCGAGAGGCCTTCGACGACAAGTGGCGAGACTGCAGTTTGTTATAAGGCAGAAGACAAGCGCGAGCCTGCGCGTCGCTGCTGGTTACCCATCGAATCTTCGGATGGAAGCAGCGGCGGCACGATACCCCATGACCTCGCGCGACACCGCCCAAATCCCAGAACATGTCGACGGATATAGGGCTGGTTTACAGTTACGAATCCACAAAGAATTTCGGGCTCCCGGCTGGCGCATCCCCGATCATTCTCTGCCGCCGCGTAGTCCCCATGACATATTCAGACCGGTGTGGCCTGGATCTCGGCCGTTGATTTCTCCTGGATACCAAGTTGCATCTCCCAGCATCGATGTTCGATGGCGTATGACTCAATAGTGGCATGGCTGCTGAGCAAGTCGACGGGGTCGGCGTCGCCGGAGCTTAGAGCGGCGAGCTCTAAAGTGGAGGCGTACCCCGGCGAGTGGCCAGGCGGAAGGACACGGTGGTGTATGTCGGCAATTTCAACCCCAGCGTGGTGCGCCGTCTCTTGCAACAGGTTCCCGTTCTGCAGAACGTGGCTCGTTTCCTCATTCTTGCCCCTCCTTTGCTTCTGCACATCACTGGAGCGGCTTAACTTAGCATCAATCCCATCTCAAGTCCAACCTCCATGTTACAGGATATAATAGCGCTGAATTAGTCTGCATGTCTGGGGTCGGATTAGTTCACAAGCTTTCCCATAAAAAGATTTAGTCCACAAGGACGTGCTTTCCTGTACACCTTACTGAACTGAATCTGATAATAAACCCAGGGAAGCAACATCCATTTTTATCGTGCCGTCAGTGCACTTTCAGCGTTCTTTTCTTCCTCGCTTTCCCTATGGATTTGTGTGTTCCAGTGCTCACATTTCTACAAATATGATGCAAAGAAATACCTGAAGATAGAGGTTACCACGTAGGTATTTATAACTATTTTATTCTACTTGGATTTGATTAGATGCTTTTAGGCCATAGTGCAGTTTAACCGTACGTGCTCCTGCTTACTATTTCTAAACAGTATATTTCCCAGGTAGATTATATGATGAAAATTTGTTTCTTTTACCCAGTTTGGTGCTGCTTGAGTGTATGCATACTAAATCGGAAAAGAAGATGCATGTATCTCTTTTGCTTTATAGAACATATGTTCAAAAGAATGATGCTTTTTCGTGCTAAATGTCATTCTGTTTTGACTTTATAATGCCAGGTAACATGATAGAATATTATTGTTGTATCATAACAATGGTAGTCCAATTGTAACAATACAGGTATAGCGTCGACCAATTCAGCTTAACTATAAGAAAGTGTAAGGACAAAGCAGCATTAGATATTCAAGCACAAATCAGTGTGTCCTAATTGGTAACAACTCAATCGACAATCTTTCTTTCTTCTATCTTCGAGCTTCAAGATGAATTAATACGTCAGCCTACTTATGTTGTTTTATTAAGTACAACCATTCTATTTTAAAAATTACAAAATGAATTGATCTAAAATCTGTAGTGCCTCTTTTTGGCTCTATAATTCTAGATGCTTGGTGGAAGTAGTGCCATGTTTGTTTGTTAGGTTCACTAAAGAACATTCAAGAAGGGATGGTGCAATCTTTTACTTAATTCAGAAGCTCCTCCTTTCAATTGTTAAAATTGCCATCATTGCAAAATGTGTGTGATAATGTTGTTTAACATTGGGTGTTGACGTTCTTTCCATGTGAGAACTCAAGAAAAAAGAATTGTAGTTTTACAACTAAGTTGGGTTTAGAAACCCAGAATCCAGAATTCGCATCATTTGAACCACGGTGAGACCTAGGTGTACATATATTTTTTAGACCTAAGCAGTACATAGGGGGCATGAGACACCTGGTTCGGACCGACTTCAAGGTATAGCTAGTAATATGACATTCCTTCTTGAATTAGTTGTTTCATGCCATTTTGGAATTTTATATGTTTCATGCAAACATTGGAATGTTTAGGGAACACATTATGATAGTTGGTATTTTTGGCCCTGTCACTTTAGCCCTTAATATGTTTCATGCATCACATAGACAGAGGATAAGGTGCGACATGGATTGGGTGTGATGTTTCCTCCCATTGCAACGCACGGGCATATGTGCTAGTAGTCTTTAATGTTAATTTTTCAATTAACATCAACATGTTATTTGAGATGTGATTAAATGGAGTGTAATCAAATATTGCAGGACATATTTTGATAGTGATATGCGCACTATTTTGAGGTATATGAAACTGCAGAAATGAAATGATCTTTAACGAGAAATTTTTTATCAACTTTTTACACGTTATCAACATAGCCACTGCTTGGTCCGTACGTGGTCGTTACTCACTCATGAGGACTCTAGGAAGCTTTTGGTTACTAGGTACAACCGATAAAAGACGATAGCACAAGTTATCTCCAACCGATTTGGATGACGAGCTAACAATAGGCTAGATGTTTAGTCATCGTAGCATGTTTCTTCGCCGGTTATGCCATCTTTTATTACATTTTCTTCTTGTTGGGCTTCGTTTGTGAGCTAGTACTGGACTTTAGACTCTGTTTCCGTACTTTTATTTAATAAATTGGCTACATGCATCACTCTGCATCCGGGGCATTCCTCCTTTCCAACAAAAAAACGACAACGAACCTGTGGGCCCGTCCGTGGATCGTGACAATTAGTTGCATCCGCAGCTGCGTATCTCGTATCTGAATCCTCGTATCCATGCAACTCATGCAACATAAATATTAATAGATCAACAAACTACAAACAAACGGATTTAATCGGGTATAATTAGCGGTCGTCGCCTCGTCGGACAATCAAAGAGGAAGTTCTCACTGCCGAATTAAGAACCACTAAATTAATCGAAGAGACGGAGAAGGGTGGGAGTAAATCACCATTTCGGCACCGACCCTTCTCCTTTCGATTGCCATTAGGACTGTACCCCTCCATGTAGGTGCCGGCAGCCGGAGGTGCATCATCGTCAAAGCTAGAGTCGTCGGTGCCATTCGCGTCATTGTCAGATGAGATTTGACCGGTGGTCAGCCTCCGGAGCAGGGGCTCCTGCTCGATGGCATGTCGGTCGAGCCGGAGCGCTTCTGCATTTTTGTGGCAGAGCCGCCGTCCATCCGTCTCCGCCGACGCGAGGGAGCGGCGGAGGACCGACGGGAGCAGTGCGCCCTTGGGATCAACCGGTATGTGCGTGCTTGTCCAGTGCATGGCCAGCACCTCCCCCCGCCATCGCCCTATCCCTCTTCCTCGCCCTCTGCCGATTGCGGCGGGCTGTCCGTGCCTCGGATTCGGGCGTCCTCATCCGCGCCAGCACTGGTGCGGGCATGAGAACCCAGCGGTGCTTGGGTACGTCGTCTAGAATAGATCCAGTTACCGGATGAGCGGATTGCTCTTGCGCCGGTGTTGGGCGGTATACCTGGACGGGCGCGAGGGTCCGGTGATGTCTCCGACACTTCATCGCGGGGCGGAGGGGGAGGACACGGAACCGGAGCTTCCGCTACCGCCGCGGTCCAAGACAGACCGACACAGCGCGATGGGGAGGGCAAGCTCGTCTACGTCGTCGTTGGCGCCGGATCTGCCGCCGCCGGAGGCCGCGCTGCTACTGTCGCTCGCCGTGGACTGGACTGGAAGAGGAGGAGATGGAGAGAGAGAGAGAGGGGAGCGGACTGGAGTGGACTGCGGTCTAGGGTTCATCCAGATTGGGAATATATGTGGGGTCCATGCGGGCTAGTGTGGGCCGGGTTGACATGGCGTACGGGTCTGGACGCGCTCCGGCCTCCCCATATATCCGCCCCAGATTTGGGCTGGATATAACGGGTGCCGAACAGCCTGGACGTTTAGGGCCGGTTTGAGAAAATCGGCTGGGTCGGCTTTCTTTTAACCAGCCCATTATTGGGCCATCTACCCGGGCATATAGGGGCGGTTTGTGGCGCCCGACTATAGATGCTCTTGTCGGGCACGTTCGCAGATAGCACCTAATCATCCTACATATCTTAATAATTTCAACTATGGTTCTCCAAATCCCCATGTTTGTACTATTATATGCAACGTACCATTTTATCTGCGTACACAAATAAAAACCAGTAATGTAAGTACTCATCATCGGATATGTCAATGACCTTCTTGTTGGTGCTGACCTCATGGTCAGGCGAAACATTGACTCGTACTCGTCCGTAAAGACTTATTCACGCTTCAAGTCCTCCTCGTGGATGAAGCGAGGGTTCGTCACCACCTCTGCCTTGGACTAGATGGACTCAAGGATGGCCTGCTGCTCCGCCGCCCCCTTCACTTGAGAAAGCTCGAACTCCGCCAGTGCGTCCTCCATGTCGATCCGGCCTGCTTCGGTGTCTGTGCCTCCTCCTCCTCCTCACCCGATGCCGAATCCTCCTCCTCCCATGCCTCCACCTCTTCATCTCCTCATCCAGCACCTTCTTATCCTCCCCATCCTCATCCTTCGGAGGTTCCTGCTCATCCAGGGAGTTCTGAGGTAGGCCGGCCACAAGGCGCACGACGCACACCTAGATCTCTACCCGGCGCTCCGGGGCCAACAACTCGTAGTATGTCACACATGCTTAGGGATGGATAATGAAACATTGCATAGATAATATCTAAACATATTAAACAGTTCAAGGGATTCACAACCTAGCTCGTGTTCTAAAATTATTGTAGGCATGTATTTCATATCTTGAGAGACATGTTTAGAAAGAACTTACCTCTCATCTACAGCCCAACCCCCTTGCATCAGAGTCCAATAGAAACTAAGAGTAATTAAGGTGACCTTTCGGGTTGACCCGAACAATGCCTTATCACTCTATAAATACACGTTATCCTCAAATTACACTCATTCCATTTGATAGCCTGGTTTGTCACCCTCTAGGTCTCCGGATCAAAACTATAACAGGTGTATATCACTTGTAGGTACAATCATGTACAAATAGATATAAAAGACACAATGGTTAAGATTTGATAACATATTATTAAGACTCTAGTAATAAGCATTGGACATAGCATAGTCATAACAACATCAATTCTCAAATAATCATTACACTAGAGGCCCCCTCCATCAATCGGAAGTCTAATATATGATAAATCTCATCCAATTCCCATTTGCCTACAGCGGATTACTCACCACATGGTTGGGGAGAGTATGATGATGGTGATGGAGAAGGGGTTGACAATAATGTTGGCGAAGAACCCTGCCCCCTCTAAAAGCAAACCCTAGCCTCCAGCAGCCCTCTGGGAGAAAGAACGATGGTTGCGGTGTCTTCGTGACGCATAATAATCATTGATAAACTGAGTAAGGGTCGCAAAGCAATATAAATCTAGAAGGCACCGTGAGCCAGCAAGTGGGGCCACCAATGCTGCAGGAGCCTAGTGTAGGCGTCCTGGGCCTCTCTGCGCCTAGGCACCGTGGGCCACCCCTGCCCCATGTCCAGGCCCAGGGCTCCCTCCTAATGTGAAACTTCAGGAACTATTTTTGTTTTATTTTTCTTGGACACTTCCTACAATAAATATAACATCATAGAAACTTTGCTAAAAAACGTCAATCTGGGTTACTTCATTCATTAGAGCAAATTTGAGTCCAAAGTTAAGCAAAAAAGTTCGTAAAAATAGATACGTTTGAAATGTATCAAAACATGTCACAACATAACATGCAACATTAGGTACACAATTAACACAACACATTAACATCTAATAGTACTAACATTAGCACGGGGGAGGGCATCCCTTGCAAGTGCACAACATCATCAGAGTGATGTTCCCTGGTCAAAATATGTAAAGTTTGCAGCAAAAGACGGTACTAATACAACTATTGAGGCCCCGAATGCACTTCACAAATACCGCCAAGTCACACTTAGTGTAGCGGTAGCGGCAGATGGTGGAGGGTGCTTGAGGGAGTCCTGGATTAAAGTGTCCTCGGGTGTCCGGGCTATGTGACATGGGCCGGACTAATGGGCCGTGAAGATACAAGGCAAAAGACCTTTCCCCGTGTCCGGATGGGACTCTCCTTTGCGTGGATGGCAAGATTAGCGTTCGGATGTGTAGTTTACTTCCTCTGTACAACCCTAGGCCCCTCCGGTGTCTATATAAACCAGAGGGTTTAGTCTGTAGAGGCTATCAGAATTTACGTAGGCTAGACAGCTAGGATTTAGCCATTACGATCTCGAGGTAGATCGACTCTTGTAACCTCTATACTCATCAAAGTCAATCAAGCAGGAAGTAGGGTATTACCTCCATTAAGAGGGCCCGAACCTGGGTAAACATCGTGTCCCCTTTGTCTTCTATTACCTTCGATCCTCAGACGCACAGTTCGGGACCCTCTACCCGAGATCAGCCGGTTTTGACACCGGCATTGGTGCTTTCATTGAGAGTTCCACTGTGTCGTCGACAGAAGGTTCGACGGCTCGTTCGATTATCAACAACGATGTTGTTTCCGGGGAAACTTTCCCGGTCAAATTTTTGTGTTCGGTCGCTCTGCGTGCCAATTCAATTGGCAACCTTGAACAGATCGACAGCTACGCCTCTGGTCATCAGATCAGTTTTGGGAACTTGAATCATGTCGCTGATATCCGAGGAGACTTGATCTTCGAAGGGTTCGCGGCCTCGACCACCGCTCTGGCCTTAGATCCGGAGCAAACTGCCGGGTTCGAAGATGGGAGTTTGGAGCCCACCGGACTCTCTGCTATTATGAAGCTCACTACCGGAGACCCGGAGGCAACTGTGTCATCGGCAAGCCCGGAGTCAAACTGGGTCCCCCCTATCATTGGAAAGCCGGACTCACCCCCGAACGCTAGCTCCGAACTCTTGAGGTCCACGTCAAGTGAGCATGGCCAGGATGCTTTTGCCCTGCCTAGCTCCACGGACTCTCGTTTCCCCGTCCAGTCCTCGCTCTTAAACGAGGCTCTGGACTTAATGCAATCCCTCGCCATTACAGAGGAATCACCTCCGAACTACGCCCAACCCTGATTAGGGGCTGAGAGCGGGGAAATTTTACGTCCCACCCACCACCCACTTCATAGCCACTGTCGAAGACTTAACCGACATGCTGGATTACGCCTCCGAAGACATCGACGACATGGACGACAATGCCGGAGACAAACAAAGCCAAGACCCGCCATTCACCGGGCGCTGGATGGCTACCTCCACATATGATGTGTATATGGTGGATAAACCCAAAGAGGACGACGACGAAGGCAGGAACGATTCGATCGGGGATAAATCCGCGGATGCACCACCGAAACGTCGACGTCAGCGACGCCGCTCAAAATCATGTCGCGGAAAGGAAAGTAATACCGACACGATAGACGATAACACTCGGAACAATGCCGAAGACCCCGTTGAGTCATCCAAACAGGACGAACGGGAGGAGGGGCAAGTTAACTCCGACGAGCAGGTCGGGAATGAGCATTCGAAAGATAGCAACTATCTACCGATATCCAAGGATGATGTCAGCCTCGACAACGAAGATTTCATCGTGCCAGAGGAACCCCTTGAGCAGGAGCGCTTTAAGCGCCAGCTAATCGCCACCGCGAGAAGCCTAAAAAATAAGCATCAACAGCTCCAAGCCGAACAGGATACACTCAACAACAGGTGGACCCAGGTCCTAGCTGCCGAGGAATACGGCCTCGAGCGCGCAACAAAGAGTTATCCGAAGTGTCCGCTACTACCACAATTCGACGACGAGGCCCTTGAGCCAATACCGTCAAGACATGACCGCGTTGATGAACTAGACCGGCCACCACGTGGGCAAGATAAAGCGGCTACCTATGCCGAACACAAACCCGCACCACCTCGCCGTAGAGGCAAAGAGGCAGCGGCTCCAGTATACACCTACGACCTACGACAGGACCTGGACAATAGAGCAGGCCAAGCCAGATCAATCTATGGATCAAGGGGGCGTGCCCCAATGCGAGAAGACGGCCATCAAGCCTGGCGCGATAGGCACTACCTCACCCGGGTTGAAAACCGAACACGGATGTCATCCGAACTCTGTCGTGACGTTGCCCGATACAGAGGCGCCGCACACCCCTTATGCTTTACCGATGAGGTAATGCAGCACCAGTTTGCAGAAGGGTTTAAACCCGTAAACATTGAATCATACGATGGCATGACAGATCCCGTGGTATGGATTGAGGATTTCCTTCTCCATATTCATATGGCTCATGGTGACGATCTCCACGCCATCAAATACCTCCCCTTAAAGCTGAAAGGACCAGCACGACACTGGTTAAACAGCCTCCTAGAGAACTCCAATGGTAGCTGGGAAGATTTGGAGGACGCCTTTCGAGACAACTTCCAAGGCACCTACGTCCGGCCTCCGGATGCCGATGACCTCAGTCATATAGTCCAGCAACCCGGAGAGTCAGCCAGCAAACTCTGGACTAGGTTCTTAATTAAAAAGAACCAAATTGTCGACTGTCCGGATGCCGAAGCCCTCGCGGCCTTTAAACATAGCGTCCGTGACGAATGGCTTGCCCGACACCTCAGCCAGGAAAAAGTGAAGTCCATGGCAGCTCTTACCGCACTCATGACCCACTTTTGCGCGGGAGAAGACAGCTGGTTAGCTCGTAGAAGCAACAGTACTAGCGACCCCGGCACCTCCGAAGCCAGAGACGGCAACGGTCGGCCACGACGCAACAAGCACAAGCGTCGAAACAACAATGAAGACACCGAAGACACGACAGTCAACGCCGGATTCGGTGGCTCTAAAGCCGGTCAGCGGAAGAAGCCATTCAAAGGAAACAAAGATGGTCCATCCAGTTTGGACAAAATACTCGATCGGCCTTGCTAGATTCATGGCACCCCTGACAAACCTGCCAATCATTCCAACAAAAATCTTGGGTCTTTAAACAGGCCGGTAAGTTAAACACCAAACATAAGGGGAAAGGGCCGCCAAGCGAGGACGATGAAGAGCCTCGCCCACCGAACACAGGGGTGCAGAAGAAATTCCCCCCTGAGATAAAAATAGTGAATATGATATATATCACTCATATCCCCAAGAGGGAGCGCAAGCGCGCACTAAGGGACGTCTACGCCGTAGAGCCTGTCGCCCCTAAATTCAACCCATGGTCGGCTTGCCCGATCACCTTCAATCGTAGGGACCACCCGACCAATATCTGTCATGGAGGTTTGGCAGCCCTGGTCCTTGATCCAATCATCGCCAGATTCCATCTCACCCGAGTCCTCATGGACGGCGACAACAGTCTTAACTTGATTTATCAAGACACGGTCCGCAAAATGGGTATTGACCCAGCAAGAATCAAGCCTACTAACACCACCTTTAAAGGAGTAATACCTGGTGTAGAAGCCCGCTTCACGGGCTCAATAACACTGGAAGTAGTCTTTGGTTCGCCGGATAACTTCTGAAGCGAAGACTTGATCTTCGACATTGTCCCCTTCCGCAGTGGTTATCACGCACTACTCGGACGAACCGCCTTCGCTCGCTTCAATGCGGTCTCGCATTATGCTTACTTAAAGCTCAAAATGCATGGACCCCATGGCTTTATCACATTTAATGGAAACATGGAGCGCTCCCTCCGTACCGAGGAGCACACCGCGGCCCTCGCAGCCGAGGTACAGAGCGGCCCTATCAAGCCGAACACTTCATCGGCCATCAAGCCCCCGGACATTGTCAAACGAGTCCGGCCTACCTTGCAGAACATCAGGTTGGTCCATCCAGAGCTGGACTAGCAACTCCGCCTCCGTCAATCCCCCCATCTAATCGCGGCATACGTACCGCGCGTGCATAACTATGCACTAAAAATACCTTGGGCAAGGACAAAGGCACACTAAGGAAAAGGTCCATAATGCGGCTCGGCCCTATTCAGACCTTAACCTTCTTCTTGTTCTTCTCCCTTTTTCTCTTTTCCCTCATATTTCAGGCTCTTTAAAACCTAAATCACTTTTTGGTGGTACAAGGGCCCTTTCCCAGCCCCCTTCTATATACACGATCGTCGATCCTCTCAAAGGATCCTACACCAAGGCGAAAAGCGGCGCAGACGTGCGGCAGGGTGTCCAAAGGATCTTCAAGCCCACCTTTTCTCTTTTTTAGGACCTGTATACAGCTTTCCCTTGTTTACAAAGTCACTGCATGTAAAATAGCCTTGATGCTTATGGCATTCTGTGTAAGAGCACATTTTGACGTATCAATCAGACTATGATGGAAACAGTTTCTGTCCAACCCTATTCGGTATTGGTTTATTTCCTAATATGTATTCCCTCTTCACGTCAAATTGGCATATACACCTCGGCATGATTTAAAGTGCCAGGGGCTCTATTCGGCCACACATATATTTTCAAAAAAAAATCCGAACACCTGTATAGTATACTTCGGCGTCCCAAATACTTCATTATATGCATGGGCTCCGAATCATGTCTTTGGTCAATAGTTGGGTTGCCCGGCTCCTGTGGTTACTACCTTACGTTCCGCTTGTTCGGCTAAGGTAGTAAAGGGAGGACTACTGCGATTATGTTTCTGGTTCGTCCGGTCGAACACCTCAGTAGGGAAAGCCGAAAACTGACTGTCATGATGCAGCGCGAGCTGGTCAGCAGTTCGGCGACTTGATATAAATCTCTTGCGATTTTTTCCGTTCTATACGAAGGACTGTCCTCCATACAGTCACGCGTCTAAGGCCTCCTAGTTGGGATAGCCGCATACGCACCAGGGGCTAATCTCTAGCCCCACCGTCAAACTCCTACGGCTAAGTGAAAGTACTAAAGCCGCATAGTTTGAGTGCCTGGTTCGCTACGCAGACACCTCCTTCATAGACCAAGACGTTGGGTTAAGAGTGATCATGCGTTATTCCG
The DNA here is from genome assembly GCF_002575655.3 of Aegilops tauschii subsp. strangulata. NCBI lineage: Eukaryota > Viridiplantae > Streptophyta > Magnoliopsida > Poales > Poaceae > Aegilops > Aegilops tauschii. Next base: position 601,246,593 of record NC_053037.3, read on the forward strand.
AACACCTCCGTAGTATCTACGTGATTGCTGAAGCCGACGACTGGCAAACTCTCAATATTAATAAACGGCCGCACAGGAGGAAAGTAATTTCAGATAACAGGCATAAATATATTACAAAGCCTTGGTTCATAAAACAAAGTCTGGGCAGCCCGGATACATTCATTCAAACATGATATCCTTCGAGCATTGACCCTCTATTAAACGGGCACCCTCTAGGACGTCTTCGAAATATCGCTCCGGCTTGCGGTGGTCCTTGCCTTCGGGTGGGCCCTCGACTGCCACGACGGCGGCCTTCATCTTCGCCCAGTGCATCTTGACACGGGCAAAGGCCATCCGTGCACCCTCTATGCACGCCGAGAGCTTCACAGCTTCAATTCGGGGCAGGGCGTCACCGAGCCGCTTAACCAGACAGAAGTAGCTGCTAGGAATGGGTCCGGCTGGCCACAGCCGGACTATGATGTCCTTCATGGCCAACCGGACATCCTATGTAGCTCCGCCAGCTGCATCATCTGGTTGTTCAGCAGCGCTGGCCGCTCCGGCGCCAGGTACTGCGACCAGAAGAGCTTCTCCGTCGTGTTCCCCTCTTGGGCCCGGAAATACTGTGCGGCGTTGGCAGCACTCTTGGAAGATCTGCAAAGGCGCCTAGAGAACTCCATAGTCGAGCGAGCAAGGCATATTTCTGACTGCCGAATTTACTCTGCGAAAGAAAGGGCTTACCAGCCGCTATCCGTTCGGCCTGCTTGATCTCCTCGCGAGCCGCCCGGGACTCGGTCCGCGCTTCCTTGGCCTCTTGGAGAGCCTTGGCGAGATCGACCGCTTGGGCCTTATTATTCTCCTCCAAGGCCTCACACTTGCCGGCGGCGTCCTTGAGCTCTTGCTCCACCTCGGTCACCCGCTCCTCATATTGGCGGCGGGCGGCCTGCCCGGCCTTCAAATCCGCAGCCGCTTTGCTTACCCGTGCCTGCTCCTTGGCTTGGGCGAGGGCGCTCTTTGCTACCTCTTGAGCACTGCGTTGGTTTTCCCTTGAAGAGGAAAGGGTGATGCAGCAAAGTAGCGTAAGTATTTCCCTCAGTTTTTGAGAACCAAGGTATCAATCCAGTAGGAGGCTACGCTCGAGTCCCTCATACCTACACAAAACAAATAACTCCTTGCAACCAACGCGATAAGGGGTTGTCAATCCCTTCACGGTCACTTACGAGAGTGAGATCTGATAGATATGATAGAATAATATTTTTGGTATTTTTGTGATAGAGATGCAAAGTAAAAATAAAAGCAAAGTAAAAAGCAAAGGAAATAACTAAGTGTTGGAAGATTAATATGATGAAGATAGACCCGGGGGCCATAGGTTTCACTAGTGGCTTCTCTCAAGAGCATAAGTATTTTACGGTGGGTGAACGAATTACTGTTGAGCAATTGACAGAATTGAGCATAGTTATGAGAATATCTAGGTATGATCATGTATATAGGCATCACGTCCGAGACAAGTAGACCGACTCCTGCCTGCATCTACTACTATTACTCCACTCATCGACCGCTATCCAGCATGCATCTAGAGTATTAAGTTCATGAAAACAGAGTAACGCCTTAAGCAAGATGACATGATGTAGAGGAATAAATTCATGCAATATGATAAAAAAACCATCTTGTTATCCTCGATGGCAACAATACAATACGTGCCTTGCTGCCCCTACTGTCACTGGGAAAGGACACCGCAAGATTGAACCCAAAGCTAAGCACTTCTCCCATTGCAAGAAAGATCAATCTAGTAGGCCAAACCAAACTGATAATTTGAAGAGACTTGCAAAGATAACCAATCATACATAAAAGAATTAAGAGAATATTCAAATATTGTTCATAGATAATCTTGATCATAAACCCACAATTCATCGGTCTCAACAAACACACCGCAAAAAGAAGATTACATCGAATAGATCTCCACGAGAGAGGGGGAGAACATTGTATTGAGATCCAAAAAGAGAGAAGAAGCCATCTAGCTACTAACTATGGACCCGAAGGTCTGAGGTAAACTACTCACACTTCATCGGAGAGGCTATGGTGATGATGTAGAAGCCCTTCGTGATGGATGCCCCCTCCGGCGGAGCCCCGGAACAGGCCCCAAGATGGGATCTCGTGGGTACAGAAGGTTGCGGCGGTGGAATTAGGTTTTTGGCACCGTATCTGATCGTTTGGGGGTACGTAGGTATATATAGGAGGAAGGAGTACGTCGGTGGAGCAACAGGGGGCCCACGAGGGTGGAGGGCGCGCCCCCTACCTCGTGGCCTCCTCCTTTGTTTCTTGACGTAGGGTCCAAGTCTCCTGGATCATAATCTTCCTAAAAATCACGTTCCCGAAGGTTTCATTCCGTTTGGACTCCGTTTGATATTCCTTTTCGGCGAAACTCTGAAATAGGCAAAAAGCAGCAATTCTGGGCTCGGCCTCCGGTTAATAGGTTAGTCCCAAAAATAATATAAAAGTGAATAATAAAGCCCAATAATGTCCAAAACAGTAGATAATATAGCATGGAGCAATCAAAAATTATAGATACGTTGGAGACGTATCAGGCATCCCCAAGCTTAATTCCTGCTCGTCCTCGAGTAGGTAAATGATAAAAACAGAATTTGATGCGGAGTGCTACTTGGCATAATTTCAATGTAATTCTTCTTAATTGTGGTATGAATATTCAGATCCGAAAGATTCAAGACAAAAGCTTAATATTGACATAAAAATAATAATACTTCAAGCATACTAACAAAGCAATCATGTCTTCTCAAAATAACATGGCCAAAGAAAGTTATCCCTACAAAATCATATAGTCTGGCTATGCTCTATCTTCACCACACAAGGTATTTAAATCATGCACAACCCCGATGACAAGCCAAGCAATTGTTTCATACTTTGGACATTCTCAAACTTTTTCAATCTTCACGCAATACATGAGCGTGAGCCATGGATATAGCACTATATGTGGAATAGAATGGTGGTTGTGGAGAAGACAAAAAGGGAGAAGATAGTCTCACATCAACTAGGCGTATCAACGGGCTATGGAGATGCCCATCAATAGATATCAATGTGAGTGAGTAGGGATTGCCATGCAACGGATGCACTAGAGCTATAAGTATATGAAAGCTCAACAAAAGAAACTAAGTGGGTGTGCATCCAACTCGGTTGCTCACGAAGACCTAAGGCATTTTGAGGAAGCCCATCATTGGAATATACAAGCCAGGTTCTATAATGAAAAATTCCCACTAGTATATGAAAGTGACAAAATGAGAGACTTTCTATCATGAAGATCATGGTGCTACTTTGAAGCACATGTGTGGTAAAAGGATAGTAACATTGTCCCTTCTCTCTTTTTCTCTCATATTTTTTTTTATTATTTGGGCCTTTTCTCCTCTTTTTTTATGGCCTCTTTTTTTCGTCCGGAGTCTCATCCCGACTTGTGGGGGAATCATAGTCTCCATCATCCTTTTCCTCACTTGGGACAATGCTCTAAAAATGAAGATCATCACACTTTTATTTTCTTACAACTCAACAATTACAACTCGATACTTAGAACAAAATATGACTCTATATGAATGCCGCCGCCGGCGTACCGGGATATGCAATGAATCAAGAGTGACATGTACGAAAGAATTATGAACGGTGTCTTTGCCACAAATACGATGTCAACTACATGATCATGCGAAGCAATATGACAATGATGGAGCGTGTCATAATAAACGGAACGGTGGAAAGTTGCATGGCAATATATCTTGGAATGGCTATGGAAATGCCATGATAGGTAGGTATGGTGGCTGTTTTGAGGAAGGTATATGGTGGGTGTAAGATACCGGCGAAAAGTGCGCGGTATTAGAGAGGCTAGCAATGGTGGGAGGAAGAAAAGTGCGTATAATCCATGGACTCAACATTAGTCATAAAGAACTCATATACTTATTGCAAAAATCTACAAGTTATCAAAGCAAAGTATTATGCGCATGCTCCTAGGGGGATAGATTGGTAGGAAAAGACCATCGCTCGTCCCCGACCGCCACTCATAAGGAAGACAATCAATAAATAAATCGTGCTCCGACTTCATCACATAACGGTTCACCATACGTGCATGCTACGGGAATCACAAACTTTAACACAAGTATTTCTCAAATTCACAACTACTCAACTAGCATGAGTCTAATATCACGATCTTTATATCTCAAAACAATTATCAAGCATCAAACTTCTCATAGTATTCGACACACTCATAAGAAAGTTTTACAAATCTTGAATACCAAGCATATTAGGATTATTTAAGCAAATTACCATGCTATTTAAGACTCTCAAAATAATCTAAGTGTAGCATGAGAGATCAATAGTTTCTATAAAACAAATCCACCACCGTGCTCTAAAAGATATAAGTGAAGTACTAGAGCAAAACTATATAACTCAAAAGATATAAGCGAAGCACATAGAGTATTCTAACAAATTCCAAATCATGTATGGCTCTCTCAAAAGGTGTGTACAGCAAGGATGATTGTGGTAAACTAAAAAGTAAAGACCCAAATCATACAAGACGCTCCAAGCAAAACACATATCATGTGGTGAATAAAAATATAGCTCCAAGTAAAGTTATCGATGGAAGTAGACGAAAGAGGGGATGCCTTCCGGGGCATCCCCAAGCTTTGGATTTATGGTGTCCTTAGATTATCTTGGGGGTGCCATGGGCATCCCCAAGCTTAGGTTCTTGCCACTCCTTGTTCCATAATCCATCAAAATCTTTCACCCAAAACTTGAAAACTTCACAACACAAAACTCAACAGAAATCTCGTGAGCTCCGTTAGCGAAAGAAAACAAAAGACCACTTCAAGGTACTGTAATGAACTCATTCTTTATTTATATTGGTGTTAAACCTACTTTATTCCAACTTATCTATGGTTTATAAACTATTTTACTAGCCATAGATTCATCAAAATAAGCAAACAACACATGAAAAACAGAATCTGTCAAAAACAGAACAATCTGTAGTAATCTGTAACTAACGCAAACTTCTGGAACTCCAAAATATCAGCCAAAATAGGAAGACCTATATAATTTGTTTATTGATCATCAGCAATTGGAATCACTATTTTATCACGTTCTGGTGATTTTTAACAATTGTTTTTGTGAACAGAAAGTTTCTGGAAATTACAGCAAGATCAAATAACTATCATCCAAGAAGATCCTATAGGTTTAACTTGGCACAAACACTAATTAAAACATAAAAACACATCTAACCAGAGGCTAGATCAAATATTTATTCCTAAACAGAAGCAAAATCAAAAAGAACTAAAAATAAAATTGGGTTGCCTCCCAACAAGCGCTATCGTTTAACGCCCCTAGCTAGGCATAAAAGCAAGGATAGATCTAGGTATTGCCATCTTTGGTAGGCAATCCATAAGTGGCTCTCATGATAGATTCATATGGTAATTTTATTTTCTTCATAGGGAAGTGTTCCATGCCTTTCTTTAGTGGAAATTGGAATCTAATATTCCCTTCCTTCATATCAATAATTGCACCAATCGTTCTAAGGAAAGGTCTACCAAGAATAATAGGACATGAAGGATTGCAATCTATATCAAAAATGATAAAATCTACGGGAACATAATTCCTATTTGCAACAATAAGAACACAATTAATTCTTCCCATAGGTTTCTTAATAGTGGAATCCGCAAGGTGCAAGTTTAGAGAGCAATCATCAAAATCACGGAAATCTAGCAAATCGCACAAAGTTTTGGGAATAGTGGAAACACTAGCACCCAAATCACATAAAGCATGGAACTCATGATCCTTAATCTTAATTTTAATAGTAGGTTCCCACTCATAATAAAGTTTTCTAGGGATAGAAACTTCCAACTCAAGCTTTTCTTCATAAGATTGCATCAAGGCATCAACGATATGTTGGGTAAAAGCTTTATTTTGACTATAAGCATGAGGAGAATTTAGCACGGATTGCAACAAGGAAATACAATCTATCAAAGAGCAATTTTCATAATTAAATTCCTTGAAATCCAAAATAGTGGGTTTAGCAACATCTAGGGTTTTGATTTCTTCAATCCCACTTTCATCAAATTTAGCATCAAGATCTAAAAACTCCGAATTCTTGGAACGCCTTCTAGGTAAAGGTGGATCATATTCAGTCCCATCATTATCAAGATTCATATTGAACAACAAAGATTTAATAGGGGACACATCAATAACTTTTAGATCTTCATCTTTATTTTCATAGAAATTTGAAGAACACGCTTTCATAAAGCAATCTTTCTTAGCACGCATCCTAGCGGTTCTTTCTTTGCACTCATCAATGGAAATTCTCATGGCTTTGAGAGACTCATTGATATCATGCTTAGGAGGAATAGATCTAAGCTTTAAAGAATCAACATCAAGAGAAATTCTATCAACGTTCCTAGCCAATTCATCAACTTTAAGCAATTTCTCTTCAAGCAAAGCATTGAAATTCTTTTGCGAATTCATAAACTCTTTAACACTAGTCTCAAATTCAGAGGGCATCTTATTAAAATTTCCATAAGAGTTGTTGTAGGAATTTCCATAATTATTAGAGGAATTACTAGGATAAGGCCTAGGATTAAAGTTTCCTCTATACGCGTTGTTAACATAATTATTCCTACCAACAAAATTCACATCCATAGATTCATTATTATTTTCAATCAAAGTAGACAAAGGCATATCATTAGGATCAGAAGAAACACTCTTACTAGCAAATAATTTCATAAGTTCATCCATCTTTCCACTCAAAACGTTAATTTCTTCTATCGCATGCACTTTTTTATTAGTAGATCTTTCAGTGTGCCATTGAGAATAATTAACCATAATATTGTCTAGGAGTTTAGTAGCTTCTCCTAAAGTGATTTCCGTAAAAGTGCCTCCCGCGGCCGAATCTAAAAGATTTCTAGAAGCAAAATTCAACCCGGCATAAATTTTTTGTATAATCATCCACAAATTCAAACCATGAGTAGGGCAATTACATATCATTAATTTCATCCTCTCCCAAGCTTGTGCAACATGTTCATGATCAAGTTGCTTAAAATTCATAATATTGTTTCTAAGAGAGATGATCTTAGCGGGAGGAAAATACTTAGAGATAAAAGCATCTTTGCACTTATTCCATGAATCAATACTATTTTTAGGCAAAGACGAAAACCAAGCTTTAGCACGATCTCTAAGCGAAAAAGGAAATAGCTTCAATTTAACAATATCATTATCAACATCTTTCTTCTTTTGCATATCACACAAATCAACGAAGCTATTTAGATGAGTAGCGGCATCTTCGCTAGGAAGGCCGGCGAATTGATCTTTCATATCAAGATTCAACAAAGCAGCATTGATTTCACAAGATTCAGTATTGGTAAGAGTAGCAATCGGAGTGCTAAGGAAATCATTATTGTTGGTATTGGTAAAGTCACACAATTTGGTATTATCTTGAGCCATCGTGACAAACAAGCAATCCAACACCCGACCAAACAAAAAGCAAGCGAAAAAGAGGCAGACGGAAAAGAGAGGGCGAATAAAATAGCAAGGGTGAAGTGGGGGAGAGGAAAACGAGAGGCAAATGGCAAATAATGTAATGCGGGAGATAAGGGATTTGTGATGGGTACTTGGTATGTTGACTTTTGCGTAGACTCCCTGGCAACGGCGCCAGAAATCCTTCTTGCTACCTCTTGAGCACTGCGTTGGTTTTCCCTTGAAGAGGAAAGGGTGATGCAGCAAAGTAACGTAAGTATTTCCCTCCGTTTTTGAGAACCAAGGTATCAATCCAGTAGGAGGCTACGCTCGAGTCCCTCGTACCTACACAAAACAAATAACTCCTCGCAACCAGCGCGATAAGGGGTTGTCAATCCCTTCATGGTCACTTACGAGAGTGAGATCTGATAGATATGATAGAATAATATTTTTGGTATTTTTGTGATAGAGATGCAAAGTAAAAATAAAAGCAAAGTAAAAAAGCAAAGGAAATAACTAAGTGTTGGAAGATTAATATGATGAAGATAGACCCGGGGGCCATAGGTTTCACTAGTGGCTTCTCTCAAGAGCATAAGTATTTTACGGTGGGTGAACGAATTACTGTTGAGCAATTGACAGAACTGAGCATAGTTATGAGAATATCTAGGTATGATCATGTATATAGGCATCACTTCCGAGACAAGTAGACCGACTCCTGCCTGCATCTACTACTATTACTCCACTCGTCGACCGCTATCCAGCATGCATCTAGAGTATTAAGTTCATGAAAACAGAGTAACGCCTTAAGCAAGATGACATGATGTAGAGGAATAAATTCATGCAATATGATAAAAAATCCCCATCTTGTTATCCTCGATGGCAACAATACAATACGTGCCTTGCTGCCCCTACTGTCACTGGGAAAGGACACCGCAAGATTGAACCCAAAGCTAAGCACTTCTCCCATTGCAAGAAAGATCAATCTAGTAGGCCAAACCAAACTGATAATTCGAAGAGACTTGCAAAGATAACCAATCATAGATAAAAGAATTCAGAGAAGATTCAAATATTGTTCATAGATAATCTTGATCATAAACCCATAATTCATCGGTCTCAACAAACACACCGCAAAAAGAAGATTACATCGAATAGATCTCCACGAGAGAGGGGGAGAACATTGTATTGAGATCCAAAAAGAGAGAAGAAGCCATCTAGCTACTAACTATGGACCCGAAGGTCTGAGGTAAACTACTCACACTTCATCGGAGAGGCTATGGTGATGATGTAGAAGCCCTCCGTGATGGATGCCCCCTCCGGCGGAGCTCCAGAACAGGCCCCAAGATGGGATCTCGTGGGTACAGAAGGTTGCGGCGGTGGAATTAGGTTTTTGGCTCCGTATCTGATTGTTTGGGGGTACGTAGGTATATATAGGAGGAAGGAGTACGTCGGTGGAGCAACAGGGGGCCCACGAGGGTGGAGGGCGCGCCCCCCTACCTCGTGGCCTCCTCCTTTGTTTCTTGATGTAGGGTCCAAGTCTCCTGGATCATAATCTTCCTAAAAATCACGTTCCCGAAGGTTTCATTCCGTTTGGACTCCGTTTGATATTCCTTTTCTGCGAAACTCTGAAATAGGCAAAAAACAACAATTCTGGGCTGGGCCTCCGGTTAATAGGTTAGTCCCAAAAACAATATAAAAGTGAATAATAAAGCCCAATAATGTCCAAAACAGTAGATAATATAGCATGGAGCAATCAAAAATTATAGATACGTTGGAGACGTATCACTCTTCAAGGTCTCGACCTCGGCCGCACTACCTGCAATATCACGAGCTTAAACTCTGCATTCACATATCACTTTGGGCGTGTACATAAATTTTTCCAAACATACCTTGCGCCTCATCGAACCGCTTTTTAATGCGAACGAGGTCTTCATCGGCCAGCTTCAACTTCTGCTGGAGCTCGGACACTTCAGCGGCCTGGGCGGTCGCCACTAACAGTGGAGCCTGTTTACCAATAGACCAGTACGTTACCTCCTGGGATTATTACTTGATCCTCTGTTCGGCCGTTTTTTCAGAAACCGAACAGAGTCTCAGGGGCTACTATCTATACACAGGCATATTTTTCATATGAAAAGCGACTAATAATATTACATCGCATACCTCGAAGCCTGTTAACAGGCTGGTGAAGGCTTCGTTCAGCCCGCTCTTGGCGGACTGAACCTTCTCAACCACCGTACCCATCAGGGTACGGTGCTCCTCCATGATGAAAGCACGTTGCAGTGCGTCCATCAGAGTGTTCGGTGCCTCCGAATTAGTGGAGGTCGCCGTCGGAGTGGGCGCTCCCCCCTCCTTTAAAGGGGGTTGCTCGCTCGATTCAGGAGCCCCATGGGTCTCCGGAATGGTGTTCGGCCAGGGGCCGGACTGGTCAGGGCCCCCGTCGTCAGTCTCCATGGGGGTTGCACCCCAAATGTTCTCGGTAGCTGAGGCATTACCCTCTGGCGCCGTCTTGGCGGCCTCCCGCACTTCTCCATGGCCCGGAGAGGCCCTTTGGGACAACACTTCGGTCGTCCATGGCAGTTGGCGGAGAAGCTCGTGGAGACGTTTCGCTCTCCACCATCCCCGTCTCCAGGGAGTTCCCCTCCGATGATGATTGTTGGGGGAGATCATGGGCCGGACTGAAGGACACAATATAATGTGTTAGACAACAATCATAAAGACCGGATATATGTAAGGCATCCTCGGATACATACGATGCGGCCAGGGGCTTCGTCCTGGGGTGCCACTCGGGGACGGCTTCGGCATCCGAATCCGAGCCATCCGAGAGGGACACCTTCCCCCTCTTGGACGCTTCCGCCTCCGGGTCTACGGAGGCCGCCATTTTCCTCTTCCTCCCCTTAGGGGGAGAATCGCTTTCTGCCTCCACCTCCTCTTCATCTTCATCTCCCTCGTGGGAGGAGAGAGCTTCGGTCTCTCCGGACACAGCATCCGAAGTACCTTTACGGCGGAGGCCACTTTTGGCCTCCTTGCTCTTCTTCTTGGCCTTGTTCTCCGGCGCCTGATACGGCATCAGGACCAGCATCCTCGTTAGCAGAGGAATGGCTGGGTCTTCGGGTAGCGGAGCCGGACACTTGATCCGCTCCGCCTTCTTTGTCCAGCCCTGATCAAAGGAGGGAAGGCTCAGCATACTCTTTGATTTGTGAATTGGAGTTATGTTCGAAAACTAAAACCTTACTGGAGTGGCCGGATGCGCACTGTCGAGGCTGATGTCATCGGTCGTCTCCGGCCACGACTTCTGGGCCTTGAAGAGCAGCTTCCAAATCTCTTCGTGCGTTGTGCCGAAGAATCGCTGCAGGGTACGCAGCCCTTCCGGATTGAACTCCCACATGTGGAGAGGCTGGCGCTGGCAGGGAAGGGTCCGGCGGAAAAGCATCACCTGAATCACGTCAGTGAGACTGGTGTTCTTGTCTATTATATTTTTGATGCGCGTTTGCAGCATCATCACTTCGTCGGTCGACCCCCAGTCCAGACCCTTGTTGGTCCACGACGCGAGCCGCATTGGGGGTCCGGATCTAAACTCAGGAGTGGCCGCCCATGTGGCGCCGCGAGGTTCGGTGATGTAGAACCACTCCTGCTGCCATATCTTGACAGTCTCCACGAAGGCCCCTTTGGGCCAGGTGACGTTAGGGAGCTTGCTCACCATGGCGCCGCCGCAGTCCGCGTGTTGCCCGTCGACCACCTTCGGCTTCACATTGAAGACCTTGAGCCATAGGCCGAAGTGTGCGGGGATGTGGAGGAGCGCCTCGCACACGATGATGAACGCCGAGATGTGGAGGAAGGAATTCGGGGCTAGATCGTGGAAATCTAGCCTGTAATAGAACATGAGACCGCAGACAAAGGGATGGAGGGGAAACCCTAGTCCGCAGAGGAAGTGGGGGATAAATACCACCCTTTCGACAGGCTCCGGGGTGGGGATGACCTGCTTCTTGGCAGGGATCCTGTGTGCAACGTCCGCACTCAGGTACCCCGCCTCCCAGAGCTCCTTGATGTCCTTCTCCGTCACGGAGGATGCCACCCACTTGCCTTGAGAGCCGAATCCGGACATGGCTGGAAAGCTTGGTGGTGGTGGGGAAGATCGAAGCTTGGGCGCTGAAGCTCGAGGATGGGAAGGCTGAGGAAGGAAGAAGGCGTGGGGTGAAAAGAAGGGATCTTTATCTGTTTATATAGGCAGTGAATATCAAGCGCCCCCCTCAAACCTTAAAACTCTCCTGGTCCCAAGGGGTCGTGCGAATGGCACGGTTGGATTACCCAAAACCGTATTGATGAGAATCCCGCAATAAGGGGACACAATCTCTGCTTTGACAAGACGTGTCAATGGAGGCTGCGCCTCGAAACGCGAAGCGGGAGGCCAAAAAATGGTTCAAAATAATAAAGAGGCCAGACGTAATGTTTCGCCGAAAAAGTTGTCAGTAGACAGACCTTATTTTGGTTAAGTATTGTGCCCTTGTGGTTGAAGGTTGTGACTGTTATACAGAGCCGGATACAATTCTCTTATTCAGAAGACTGCTTTAAAGTATTCAGAGGAGGAACCTGCCTTGCAATGCCGAAGACAATATGCGTGCCGAATACATCGCCATTGAAGACTGGTTCAGGGGCTACTGAGGGAGTCCTGGATTAAGGGGTCCTCGGGTTTCCGGGCTATGTGACATGGGCCGGACTGATGGGCCGTGAAGATACAAGGCAGAAGACCTTTCCCCGTGTCCAGATGGGACTCTCCTTTGCGTGGATGGCAAGATTGGCGTTCGGATGTGTAGTTTCCTTCCTCTGTAAACCGGCTCTGTATAAACCTAGGCCCCTCTGGTGTCTATATAAACCACTCATAAGGATGACAATCAAAGAACACCTCATGCTTCAAATTTGTTACACAATGTTTACCATACGTGCATGCTACGGGACTTGCAAACTTCAACACAAGTATTTCTCAAATTCACAACTACTCAACTAGCACGACTCTAATATTACCATCTTCATATCTCAAAACAATCATCAAGTATCAAACTTCTCATAGTATTCAATGCACTTTTTATGAAAGTTTTTATTAAACCCATCTTGGATGCCTATCATATTAGGACTAATTTTATAGCCAAAGCAAACTACCATGTTGTTCTAAAAGACTCTCAAAATAATATAAGTGAAGCATGAGAGATCAGTAATTTCTATAAAATAAAACCACCACCGTGCTCTAAAAGATATAAGTGAAGTACTAGAGCAAAACTATCTAGCTCAAAAGATATAAGTGAAGCACATAAAGTATTCTAATAAATTTCGATTCATATGTGTCTCTCCCAAAAGGTGTGTACAGCAAGGATAATTGTGGTAAACTAAAAACAAAGACTCAAATCATACAAGACGCTCCAAGCAAAACACATATTATGTGGTGAATAAAAATATAGCTCCAAGTAAAGTTACCAATGAACGAAGACGAAAGAGGGGATGCCTTCCGGGGCATCCCCAAGCTTAGGCTTTTGGTTGTCCTTGAATTTTACCTTGGGGTACCTTGGGCATCCCCAAGCTTAGGCTCTTGCCACTCCTTATTCCATAATCCATCAAATCTTTACCCAAAACTTGAAAACTTCACAACGCAAAACTCAACAGAAAAATCTCATGAGCTCCGTTAGCGAAAGAAAACAAACCACCACTTCAAGGTACTGTAATGAACTCATTATTTATTTATATTGGTGTTAAACCTACTGTATTCCAACTTCTCTATGGTTCATACCCTCCGATACTACTCATAGATTCATCAAAATAAGCAAACAACACACGAAAAACAGAATCTGTCAAAAACAGAACAGTCTGTAGTAATCTGCATCAAACGTATACTTCTGGAACTCCAAAAATTCTGAAATAAATTTCTGGACGTGAGGAATTTGTCTATTAATCATCTGCAAAAAGAATCAACTAAATAGCACTCTCCAGTAAAAAGTTGTAGCTAATCTCGTGAGCTCTAAAGTTTCTGTTTTTTACAGCAAGATCATAAAGACTTCAACCAAGTCTTCCCAAAGGTTCTACTTGGCACAAACACTAATTAAAACATAGAAACGCATCTAAACAGAAGCTAGATGTATTATTTATTACTAAACAGAACCAAAAAGCAAGAAACAAAAATAAAATTGGGTTGCCTCCCAACAAGCGCTATCATTTAACGCCCCTAACTAGGCCTAAAGGCAAGAATAGATCTAGGTATTGCCATAATAATGGTAAGGTAAATCACGAAAACTCATCTCATATTCCCTACGTTCAGCAGCAAGTTTTCTTTGTGGCAAGCAAAAGTAATCATAAGGGCTAAATTTAATGGGACAAAATTCCCCAAGATCAAGCTCGGGAGGTATGGGTTCCTCCTTTGGCCCCTTATATTGCACAACCAATTCATTATTATAAGCATTCTTTTGGCAATAAGTCATGAGCCTTTGTTCAAGACAAAAACCTAACCCGTTGTTCTGAATAGCAAAGTCATCATTGACTTCAGAAATTCTATCAACTAGAACATCGGTAGGAACCTTCTTTCTAAGGTTTTCATTGTAAGCAACATGATCTAAAGATCGTAAACGCATTAAGTCTTCTTGATTAAAAAGGATAGCTTCTATGGGAGGATGACCAGCGTCCTCCCTATAATGCGCAAAAATTTCATTGGCCTCTTTCATTATAAATCTGAACTCATGTGCCAAAAAGATAGTAGCTGCACGCTTAACAGAAGAATGCTCGATATTGGAAAACTCTAGAAAAATTCTTTGTATGCAAGGATGCATATGGATAAATTGTCTTTCAAGTTCAACTACGAGCAAGGATATAGCATCCGCAAGACTACTAGTTCTATGAAGAATAGGCCCACCCATAGAGGGCAGGGCACCGGCACAAGTAAAGAAATCTTGAATAACTCCTTTTCCAATAATATTACCGCTACCAATCCGAAACTTTTTAGTGTGTAAAATAGTAGGATCTTCAAGAGGATCATCAAAAACATCAAATTTTTCCGTATTATTATCCTTATCAATGATAACCTCCCCAGTTTCAGACATGACGACAGCAAATTGCACAAAGAATGAACACACAAGAAGCAAGCGAAAAGAGGCGAACGGAAAAAGAGGGCGAATAAAACGGCAAAGGTGAAGTGGGGGAGAGGAAAACGAGAGGCAAATGACAAATAATGTAATGCGAGGGATAAGAGTTGTGATGGGTACTTGGTATGTCTTGACTTGACTTGACTTGACTTGGCGTAGATCTCCCCGGCAAGGGCGCCAGAAATCCTTCTTGCTACCTCTTGAGCTTGCGTTGGTTTTTCCCTTGAAGAGGAAAGGGTGACGCAGCAAAGTAGCGTAAGTATTTCCCTCAGTTTTTGAGAACCAAGGTATCAATCCAGTAGGAGACTACATGCAAGTCGCCTCGTACCTACACAAACAAATAAGAACCTTGCAACCAACGTGATAAAGGGGTTGTCAGTCCCTTCACGACCACTTGCAAAAGTGAGATCTGATAGAGATAATAAGATAAATATTTTTGGTATTTTTATAATATAAACTGAAAGTAAAGAATGCAAAGTAAAAATAGATTGGAAACTTATATGATGGAAAATAGACCCCGGGGCCATAGGTTTCACTAGTGGCTTCTCTCAAGATAGCATAAGTATTACGGTGGGTGAAAAATTACTGTCGAGCAATTGATAGAAACGTGCATAGTTATGAGAATATCTAGGCATGATCATGTATATAGGCATCACGTCTATGACAAGTAGACCAAAACGATTCTGCATCTACTACTATTACTCCACACATCGACCGCTATCCAGCATGCATCTAGAGTATTAAGTTCATAAGAACAGAGTAACGCATTAGGCAAGATGACATGATGTAGAGGGATAAACTCAAGCAATATGATATAAACCCCATCTTTTTATCCTCGATGGCAACAATACAATGCGTGCCTTGCTGCCCCTGCTGTTACTGGGAAAGGACACCGCAAGATTGAACCCAAAGCTAAGCACTTCTCCCATTGCAAGAAAGATCAATCTAGTAGGCCAAACCAAACTGATAATTCGAAGAGACTTACAAAGATATCAAATCATACATAAAAGAATTCAGAGGAGATTCAAATATTGTTCATAGATAATCTTGATCATAAACCAACAATTCATCGGATCTCGACAAACACACCGCAAAAAAGAATTACATCGAATAGATCTCCAAGAAGATCGAGGAGAACTTTGTATTGAGATCCAAAGAGAGAGAAGAAGCCATCCAGCTAATAGCTATGGACCCGAAGGTCTGTGGTAAACTACTCACACATCATCGGAGAGGCTATGATGTTGATGTAGAAGCCCTCCGTGATCGATTCCCCCTCGGCGGAGCGCCGGAAAAGGCCCCAAGATGGGATCTCACGGGTACAGAAGGTTGCGGCGGTGGAAATAGGGTTTCGTGGTGCTCCTGGATGTTTTCGGGTATATGGGTATATATAGGAGGAAGAAGTATGTCGGTGGAGCTGCGAGGGGCCCACGAGGGTGGGGGGCGCGCCGAGGGGGGCAGGCGCGCCTCCCTGCCTCGTGGCCTCCTCGCTTCTTTCTTGACGTCCACTCCAAGTCCCCTGGATCACGTTTGTTTCAAAAATCACTCTCCCGAAGGTTTCATTCCGTTTGGATTCCGTTTGATATTCCTTTTCTGCGAAACACTGAAATAGACAAAAAAACAACAATTTGCACTGGGCCTTCGGTTAATAGGTTAGTCCCAAAAATAATATTAAAGTGTATAATAAAGCCCATTAAACATCCAAAACAGATAATATAATAGCATGGAACAATCAAAAATTATAGATTCGTTGGAGACGTATCATAGGGTATTACCTCCATTAAGAGGGCGCGAACCTGGGTAAAAATCGTGTCCTCTTTGTCTCCTGTTACCTTCGATCCTCAGACGCACAGTTCAGGACCCCCTACCCGAGATCGGCCGGTTTTGACACCGACAGTGCTCCCATCCAAGATCTTCACCTTGATGACAAAGGTGTCGTGCTTGATAAGGAGTATGTCACCGGGAAGCATGCAGTGCTTCTGGCAAAAGTAGCTCCTACCACAGCCCAACATGACCTTCCCACCGAACTTTTGGACCTACATCTAGTAGTGATGCCACTTGCTAGTGGCGAGCGGCATGAAACATGAAGGAGGATGTAGAACCACCTCCTCGGCACCAGCTGGAAAGCCTTCGGGACAACCAGTAAGGCAAGGTCTGAAGGAAATATGCCCTAGAGGCAATAATAAAGTTGTTATTTATATTTCCTTAAATCATGATAAATGTTTATTATTCATGCTAGAATTGTATTAACCGGAAACTTAGTACATGTGTGAATACATAGACAAATAGAGTGTCACTAGTATGCCTCTACTTGACTAGGTCGTTGAATCAAAGATGGTTAAGTTTCCTAGCCATAGACATGAGTTGTCATTTGATGAACGGGATCACATCATTAGAGAATGATGTGATTGACTTGACGCATTCCGTTAGCTTAGCATTTGATCGTTTAGTATATTGATATTGCTTTCTTCATGACTTATACATGTTCCTATGACTATGAGATTATGCAACTCCCGAATACCGGAGGAACACTTTGTGTGCTACCAAACGTCACAACGTAATTGGGTGATTATAAAGGTGCTCTACAGGTGTCTCCGATGGTACTTGTTGAGTTGGCATAGATCGAGATTAGGATTTGTCACTCCGATTGTCGGAGAGGTATCTCTGGGCCCTCTCGGTAATGCACATCACTATAAGCCTTGCAAGCAATGTGACTAACGAGTTAGTTGCGGGATGATGCATTATGGAACGAGTAAAGAGACTTATCGGTAACGATATTGAACTAGGTATTGAGATACCGACGATCGAATCTCGGGCAAGTAACATACCGATGACAAAGGGAACAACGTATGTTGTTATGCGGTTTGACCGATAAAGATCTTCGTAGAATATGTGGGAGCCAATATGAGCATCCAGGTTCTACTATTGGTTATTGACCGGAGACGTGTCTCGGTCATGTCTACATAGTTCTCAAACCCGTAGGGTCCGCACGCTTAACATTCGGTGACGATCGGTATTATGAGTTTATGTGTTTTGATGTACCGAAGATAGTTTGGAGTCCCGGATATGATCACGGACATGACGAGGAGTCTCGAAATGGTCGAGACATAAAGATTGATATATTGGACGACTATATTCGGACACCGGATGAGTTCCGGGGGTCACCGGATATTTATCGGAGTGCCGGGGGGTTGTCGGAACCCCCGGGGGAACTAATGGGCCAACATGGGCCTTGTGTGAGAGAGAGGAGGGAGCCATGGGCTGGCCGCCCCCCCTTTGGGAGTCCGAATTGGACAAGGAGGGGGGGGGGGCGCCCCCTCTTTCCTCCCTCTCTCTCTCTCCTTCCTTTCCCCTTCCCCCTTCCTAGTTGGACTAGGAAAGGGGGAGTCCTACTCCTACTAGGAGGAGGACACCCCCCTCTCCTTGGCGCGCCCCAAGGCCGGCCGGCCTTCCCCCTTGCTCCTTTATATACGGGGGCAAGGGGGCACCCTAGAACACACAAGTTGATTGTTTCCAGCCATGTGCGGTGCCCCCCTCCACCATAATCCACCTCGGTCATATCGTCGTAGTGCTTAGGCGAAGCCCTGCGTCGGCAGCTTCATCATCACCGTCATCACGCCGTCGTGCTGACGAAGCTCTCCCTCGACACTCTGCTAGATCGTGAGTTCATGGGACGTCACCGAGCTGAACGTGTGCAGATCGCGGAGGTGTCGTACGTTCGGTACTAGGATCTGTCGATCGTGAAGACGTACGACTACATCAACCGCGTTGTCATAATGCTTCCGCTTACGGTCTACGAGGGTACGTGGACAACACTCTCCCCTCTCGTTGCTATGCATCACCATGATCTTGTGTGTGCGTTGGAAATTTTTGAAATTACTACGTTCCCTAACAAGGTCGTCATGTTCTTAATATGCACATAGAACCAGTGTGACACCAGTTCTACCACCTTGTGCCCAGGCTATGATCTACGACCAAGCTTGGGCAGAGGCATCGCTGACTCCTCCCTCCTCCTTGGCACCTAGATCTGTTGTAGCCACCAATTTTCAGGGATAACATCCTCTAGGCCTTCTAGTGGAAGGGTTGCCACCACCGAGGATGTCCCACTCGATCTTCATCACCGTGTCAGTTAGGAAGTCACGGGTTAGTATCATATCTTATCACAAGCGATGAAGCCTATGTACAACTAAATTGCACATCTATGAAGCATTTCAAGCATATCAACCATTACAATGCACTCATCATAGAAATGTGCATTTGTATGATCAATGCACTGATCATAGCAATGTGTACTGCTTTGCTCAATGCACACTCTTGGCATGCACACATAAGAATCCAAGCAATCAGTCTACACATCGTGAGCAATCCTACCAATCAGTCTAGTCATGAACACTTGGATCAGTGCATTCATGAACATTCTAGGCATGCCCACATCCTACTAATCATCGCAATGCATTTAGCAGGTGCCGCTTGGAACAATGCAAATTCTAATCGGTTAGTGCACAATCCAATCGATCCAATTTGCAAATTGGAGGAAGCAATCCCCCCCCCCCCCAGTGGAACGTGAGCGGATGGCATCAGAGGGGCTCCGGATGGGGACATGGAAGGGAAGAAAATGGCGGGGAAGTCATAATCGCCGCCCTGGTAGCGACCGATGTGCCGGCACCTGCATCTCCTATCACTACTATGGCGTGTTATAGACGGGGAAGTGACCGCCAACGAGGAAAGAAGGGGATGAAGCAAGGTGGGGTGGCGCCGACCATCAATGTGACCAAAGGGGCGATGAGAGAGTGATGTGCGAATGGAAGTCGGCGGTGAGGGAAGAGAGGAGTGGGAATAATGGCCTAGCCGAAGGCCACATCCATCTCCCGCTTGTAAATGCGTCCAGGGAGACGAACATTGTGGCTCGCACGGGCCCAACTCAGCGGAAACCACCAATTCAGGTCGTTCATCGTCAACCGATCCTGGGCTGCTTTGAGTTTTGTACTAGCAAGAAAACTTATGCAGGCCAGACTATCAAACACGCAAATATTACATCCCAAGGCCTAGGGTGATGCAGAAATTACTTCCCAACACCTGGGGTGATACGGGCTATAAACACATCACTAGTAGTTTTTTAATTCCAAAGTAAAACAATTTCAGATCTCACCGAAACATATGAAATTTTGCCTATTTTTGATTTTTAGATTTCAATTTTAATTAATTTTAACCTAATTTTAAGGGAAATGATTAGGATCACCCGACCGATAAAAACACATGTGTCTGCTGTGTCCATGGCCATTGGATCCAAAACATATTATCTAGACTAGGTTTTGCAACCGAGTCGTTGTTGCGATCTTCACCACCGCAACAACTAGTGTGTTGCGCGATCTGGATCTTGATTCCCTTGAGAGTAGCCGCCACCCGTACTCTGTTGAAAATATGAGCAATTTTCCATATTATTTTATTAATAGAAATAATAGATAAAATATGACTATCATAGTAGAGATGAAACAAGTCATGTAATCTAAAGATGAGAAAGCAAATGCCACGTGCACATATGAACTAGAAGAGAACATATGTGCTCCCTTCTGTCCCGTTTATAGGGCTCAATTCAAAAATCTCACCAACCAAGGTAGATGGTGAGTGCTGGAATACTTTTTGTAGTTTGCAAAATCACCTAATTAATGCTCTTGTTTTTCTCAAAAAATCATGTTTATCAATGCATTAATTGCAATGCATGCATTCATAAAATACATGCATTGGTCAATTTTCTCTTAATACTTGCGTGCAATGATTTAATATACCTTAGAATCTGAACATGTGATGGAAAACAACCAAATTGAGCCTTATGAAATGAAAAAATTAAAATTTTGAGATAAGCTATATAAACCGAAAAGGAGGGAGTAGAAGGCTAGAACAAGAAACACTAGAGCAAGAAACTGAGGCAAGATATTAAACAGAGAGAACACGAAGACATACGGAATAGCGGCAGAAGCACTGGTCTTGGGGTCGGTGTCCTCGCCAGCCATGTCGTCGAAGAGGTTTTCGATGTTAAGGAGGAAGCCGTCGTCGGGGAAGTGGTCGTCGGAGTCCAGGGCATCCGTGATGAAGAAGTCAGTACATGACTCAAAACGGTGGGGTTTCGGAGGCCTACTATCCCGACATGCGGTGCACGCCGCAAGCCGGGATGAGAAAGATCGTAGCAGTAGCTCAGTGCTTAGGAACTCATTTCAGGTAATATAAACCGTAATTTTGTTGTTGACCGACCTTGGAGTGGCGGCTGGGAGACAGACCACTCCCAAGCCGATTTTATCGCCGGTTCGCCCCACACCCCTCGGGAACCGAACCGGTGGAGATGCTCTTACTGGTCTAAGTTAGTACTACCTAGTCCTAAACCGGAGCCCAGCTCGTCGGCCCAAAGAAAGTCTGTGCCGCTTTGACGCAGCTGATTTGACGTGAGACAGACCGGAGCCGAAAAGCGGCAGCGGCAGCGATGGCCAAGCCCAACGTCTCCGATTGGACGTCTCGGTCTCGTGGCCTCGATCCGTGCGTGCGCCGAGACTCGTGCGACAAGCCAACGGATCCGTGGCCCGTCTCCCTCCCGCTAGCAAGAGCAAGATGCGTCCGTCGCCTTCCCCGCTATAAATAAATGAGTTCCCACCTTCTTGTTCCCGTATTTTAAGCTCAGCTAGGAGCTCTTTCACTATTCATCCCACTGTAGTGGTACTCTCAAGTCAAGTGCAAGCACGTACGTACTTGCTCGTATATAAACCTCCACCACCTGCTAGCTTCGACTCCGATGGCGGGTAACGAGGGGACGTCGCTGGCCCAGCTGATCGAGCCCACGCCGGCGCCCGAGCTCGCGCTGCTGCCGCAGCCGCAGGCGTCGGCGCAGGGGGCGACTCCCGCGAGCGCTCGGGCGAAGCCGCGGGGCCGGCCGCCCGGGTCGAGGAACAAGCCGAAGCCGCCGGTGGTGGTGGTGCGGGAGAGCGCGGGGGCGATGCGGCCGGTGGTGCTGGAGCTGGCCGCGGGCTGCGACGTGGCGGGCGCGGTGGCCGCCTTCGCGCGGCGCCGCGGGGTGGGCGTGTCCGTGCTCTGCGGCCGCGGCGCGCTCGCCGCCGTCACGCTGCGGCTGTCGACCTCGGCAGGTACCTCGCGCGCCGTCCGGTTGGATGGGCGGTTCGACGTGCTGTCGCTCTCCGGGACGGTGCTGCCGGCGGGCGCGGGCGCGGCCACAACGCCGTTCTCGGTGTCGCTCGCGGGGGCCGACGGGCAGGTGGTCGGTGGCACGCTCGCCGGGGAGATGACGCCCGCGGACGGCGGTGTCTTGCTGGTGGCCGCCACGTTCGTCACCGCTGAGGTGCACCGGCTGCCCGCGGTGGAGGCCGAGCCGGTGGTCGAAGGCGATGGCGGCCGCGGCGGTCGTCAGGAGGAGGAGAAGCGCCCACCAACATCACCCCCGCCACCTCCGCAGCAGCAGCAGCAACATGAGCAGCACGCGATGGTGGCCGCGAGCGCCGCCGACGTGGGCCACGTTGCTGCCCACGGCGGGGTTCTGGGCTGGGGCCCCGGCGGCCATCCGGGCCAGGTTGGGCACTACGCGCAGCATGCCGAGCAGATGCTCTCGCCGTGGGGCGTGTTCCCGGACTCACGCGCCGCCCCGAACCATCCTGCGAGTTCGAGTCATCACCATTACTTGTAGTATCATTACCGTCCACGTTCGTTCTCCTCTTACGTGGGGGGACGTAGATCGTTCTTGCCAACATCTTTTTGGGTCCCTTTTAATTAGTACTCCTACTCTAGTTCGTATCAGATTGTGCGAGTTGTGCGATCGAGCAGTGTATGCAAATGGTTTCTGGTAGTGCATGCAAAAGATGGCAGGTGGTTCCGAAGAAAAATGAGCATGAGAATCATTTGTTGAGCTGAATATAGAGATCGAACGCTTTGATCAGAATGGCACGTACGCAGACCCAACTGTGAAATAAAGCCATTGGACTATCCACTGGTCACATGTTGTGGCCTCGTGGGTGGAGCTGGCCGGCCTGACACGGCCTTGTGCACAATGGCTAGATGCCGTGTCTGGGAAGGAGCTAGGCATGCACGCAGTGGAGCTGCGGAGCACGATGATAAAGAGAAGATACTGCTGGCATGTGTGTGCCTGCCTGCGGCTGCACGTATTTTCCTCGGGAAGGCGCGACATTGTGGGGTTTCCGATGTAGTCCATGCATGCAGCTGCAACGCATAAATAAAAGCTGAAGCCACCATGTGGTACTAGTACGGTGCTCCTGCGGCCACACTAGCTTCAGCCTCCAGAGACTGGAGGTAGAGGGAGCAAACAAATAGCTAGCACTTTGAATCGCATTCTCGCTGCAAACATTTACCAAACCAAATAACTCAAAAGTTAAATGAAACGATTGTGACGTTCGTGGGAACTCGTTTGATACGTAATATAAAACCCAATTTCGTTGTTGAAAACAAACGTCAAGATGGCCGAGTTGGTCTAAGGCGCCAGTTTCAGGTACTGGTCCGAAAGGGCGTGGGTTCAAATCCCACTCTTGACAAATCAATTTTTTTATGCATTAAAGATGTCAGCACATTTCGGAATCACGACTATGCAATGCCGTTTTACTCTGCTCCGTATCGTTGTATCAATCTGTATACAGTGTGTACTAGATTACTAGTTTGTTTTGTTTGAACTCGAGCGTACATTGATCTCTATAAATATACGCACACGCACCTTGCACCTCACTTTCGAGGACTGAGCCGACCACGGCCGCCTCGCACTCGACTACTAGCCACCAATTTGTTTGTTAGTTGGCCGTATTAGTATTACCGATTATTGATTTTTTTTCTCATGGTAATACGTGTCTTATTTATATCATAAAAAACATTATACGAGTCATGTACGTACCGACCTGATAAAACTAAACAAATAGCAGAAAGTTAGCCTTTGCACAAAGGAACACTAGCCAAGAAGTAAAACTACGAACAAGACTGAAGACACCTCTGAGCTTGACACCAACGCCCATCACCTGCCTCTGGCATCATCACAGCAGGCACCAAAGAAAAAAATGACGGATCACCTCCACACCCGAGCTCGACGCGGCTCCATCGCTGATATGCAGCTTTGCGATCTCCAAGGTGGCTCACCATAGGCGAAATCATTACCGTTGAACGAATCAGACCGGGGCAACGCCCGGATACGCCATCGAACTCCAGATCTGGCAACCCCACACGACTAAGACTTCGGAGGAGGAAATCATATCTGCCATCCAGGTTCCACGAACCCAGCACATGATCCGCCATCTTACAGATGCCGCTGATGCAGACCACAATCTACATCCGCTCCTGAACTACCTCCCAAGCTCCGCGCCGGCGCCGGAGCAAACGCCCTCGCAATGACGGAGCCCGAGGACACATGTCCACCACGAGGATGCCGCCGCCGCCGCACCATCCTTGCTTGAATAAGCTGGATTCCAAATTCTTCCCCAACCATAGGACCGATTGCCTTGTCAGAGTAGGATCTGAAGAAACTTTATTAAGCGTGGCCATCGCCATAGCCAAAGCCAAGACGATGAACAACCTAAAAATGAAGCTACTTTGGCCTAAAACTATCCACACGCATGAATCCGGCGACCCCCTCATCACCGACGACCGAGGTCGTCGGCGAAGGAGAGCCGCCCTCCGGCGGAAGAAGCGCTCCACGTGGGAGGGCAGGCGAGATCGCCTTTCTTTCTTCGCTTCGAAGAAAGAAAACGATACGTCAATTGAAAACCTTTCCTGATCATTGATTGATATTAGAATCATAAACACTTTTATACATTTAAAAATACATAACCATCTCAACGCAACATCCACCGAGCTATAGCCCGCATGTGAGGCTGACGACCGAATCTTTGGCCGCCGTCGTATTTGCGGACGAGGTCCTCCACGTCAGCGAGGTATAAGCTAGAAGAATCAATACTAGAAAGCCTTGGCGACGAGTGCAGGCGACGAAGCATGATAAACACAGGTACTCAAGTGAATCTCTTCGAGGATCTATCACCCTTTTTTTCTGGAGAAACATAGCGTTGGAAGACTCCAGTCACATTGCACTTGTGAAGTTCGCCATTAATGATAGTGTAGTACGTCTCAGCTTGGAGCACAATTTGACGTGCTTCAGTTTCATCAGTCGGGACCTTCTTCCGGATGATATCATCTAGGTATTGATGCGTCAAAGCAGGGATCGCGGCTAGGACAACTTCAGCAGCCGGCTGGGGATTTTCCGGTTCAGTAGACTCGGCCTTGGTCTTCTTCATGTGGATGGATCCTGGAGTTTTTTAGAGCAAAAGGGCACGCAGCCCCGGTTCCATTGCAGAACAACCAAACCAGTGTGACAATCGTTTCCAAATACAGCCCGCGGAGAACAGCACACCACGCTGCCTCAGCAAAACACTCAGCTAAAAGACCCCACTCCTCCCCTGAAACGGGACCCTGGAACTGAACTAAACCAAACTAAACAGCAAATTCCCAAGTCTATTGAGACATAACGAGAAAATTAAAAAGGTACACAGGGTTTTAACTTGTACTCTCTCTTCCCATCATCAGAAGGAGAGTAACAGCATCATCATCACTCTTTTTCAGTCTCGCCCCCATGCACAGCTTGAAAGGATCAACCGGGGTCTGGCCACATCAGCATAGGAGGATCTCTGGCAAGCTTCTCGAGGTTTTTTACCATCGCAGTAACCTGGATTTTTGCATCGTTTGGGAACAGCACCTCCCATGCTGCAAGCTGCACGGCCACCTGTCTCCATAATTCCTGCATTCCAGACCACACAGAGCGATTGAAACACAGGTTATTCCTGACCTTCCAGAGAGACCACACTGCAGCGGCATGCAAAGCATTCACAACTGCATGTTTCTTATTGGAAACCCACCAGGCCGCAAGGTTCTCAATATCAGAGACCTTGCCAGCTCCTGATATGTCTCCAATACCTTTCCAGAGTTCAATCGACACTACACATTCAAAAAATAAATGCTGGCAAGATTCTGGCTCAGAGCAAAACATACAAGTCATGTCAGGGACATGTTGTCTCTTAACAAGGTTATCTCTGGTTAAGATCTTGTTATTATAAACCAGCCATAAAAAATTGAACTCTAGGGATAATTTTTAGCTTCCACACATACTGTGTGTGGACGGGGAGGACTCCGCTAAAGTTTACAATTTTGTAAAAAGATTTAACTGAATATTGACCATTTGCACTGTACTTCCAGACTGGAGTATCCTCACAATCTTTAAAGGCAATAGTACTAGCAATAGAGACAAGGTCCATCTAGTCAGACAAAAGATCACCCCCCAGACATCTCCTAAAGGTGATCTTTAGATCAACTCCATCCCAAATTTTATAAATAGAGATGTTGTGATCATTAGCCAAAGAATACAAGCCCCAAAATTGAGTGGATAGTGGCGCAGTACCAAACCACTGGTCCTCCCAAAAACGAATTTTCTTGCCATTACCCACAACCCAAGAGTACCCCATCTTAGAGGCTTTAATGGCCCATAATATACCTTTCCATAGAGGGGAAGCCCCATTACTGGAGCATGCAAAAATATTCGGCTTGCTAGTGTTGTACTTGCCATCAATAATAAGTTTCCAGATCTTATTATCTCCAGAGAAGTACCTTTTAGCCCAAGAAGCAAGGAGGCATAAATTCCTATCAGCAATATTAGTAATACCAAGACCACCATATTCCTTCTTGAGGGCAAAAGTCCCCCAAGAAGTAAGATGATATTTATGGTGGCCTTCATAATCATCCCAAAAGCAATTAGCTAGCTGCGAGTTAATAAGAGTGGTTGCCCATTTTGGGAGTTTAATCACCCGCATCAAATAAGCAGGGATGCTAGCCAGATTAGATTGGACTAGTACACGCCTCTTACCTATGGATAAGAGGCGTCCCCTCCACCCTGAGGCTTTCTTAAGAATCTTATCTACCAGGGGTTGTAGGTCTTCTCTCTTCAATTTAGCATAATGAAGAGGGGCACCTAAATATTTAATAGGGAAAGCACCTAATCTACACCCCAAAGTTTGAGCAAAAAGCTGGGCCTCATCCCTATCTACATTGATAGGAACCAAGTCACATTTGTGGAAGTTAATTCTCATACCAGACATTTGCTCAAAACATGATAATAGCCATTTTAAATTTTTGGCATGATCTAAATTCTTACTCATGAAAAGCAAAGTGTCATCTGCATACTGCATACTGATGACCCCAAAAGGTTTTGTGTTTGGGAAAACACCAGAAATCAAATTACACCTGGCTGCTCTGACTAACATTCTAGTGAATGCATCAACAACCACATTGAAAAGTAAAGGGGAAATGGGATCACCCTGTTTCACCCCTTTACCTGCAATGAAAAGTCACTATTGGTGTCATTAACTCTGACACCAACAGACCCATTTAATATTAGAGATTTAAATCTATCAATCCATTTAATGCTAAAGCCTCTACTGGATAAAACCTCAAAAAGAAAATCTCTATTTATCATATCATATGCTTTCTCATAGTCAAGTTTGAAAACAAAACCAGAAAGTTTAGAGGAGGCCAAAGAGTGCACAATCTCGTGTGCAGCAACAATGCTCTCCATAATGAACCTCCCCTTCATGAAGGCAGTTTGGTTTTGTAGAATAATGTCATCACACACTGGACCAAACCTATCTGTACAACATTTAGAAAAGATTTTAAAACTACAATTAGTCATGGCAAGAGGTCTAAATCTTTCCAGTCTAACAACATTAGGTTCTTTAGGGACCAATGTGAGAAGGGAGAAATTAAGCCTATGTAAATCTAGCTCTCCTTTCTCCCAGTCTGCAAAAAGAGAAAGCAAATCTGGCTTAATCAGGTCCCAAAAGTGCTGATAAAATAAAAAGGAAAAGCCATCTGGGCCTGGGGCCCCTTTAGCATAAGAGCCAAAGACAGCAGCCTTGATTTCTTCCTCAGAAAAGGGAGCATCAAGCTTCTCATTATGAGCCCTGGAAACTACCCCATCCTCTCCCCAAAAACCTTCTTTGAGGTGAATATTAAGTTTGGGGGTAAAGCCAAACAACTTTTTATAAAACTGAACAGTAAGGTCAAGTATACCTTTGGGGTCTTCAACAGGTCCATCCTCTCCTTCCAGCATTGCTATCTGTTTTTTTCCTTCTCTTTTGGTTTGCAACAGCTTGGAAGTATCCTGTGTTTAGCTCCCCCTCCAGCACTTCTCTCTCTCTAGATCTCTGTCTGGCCTTAATTTCTTCCCTCCTCCATATGTCCTACAACTCACCTGAAATGTTTTTCATTCTTTTTTTAGAAGCAGGGGATAAAGGTTGAGTTTCAGCCATAATATCCAAACAGTTATATTCAGCAACCAAGGTTTGTTTCTGCCTATTCTTGGTAGCTTCTATATTAACACTCCAGCCCTTAAGGACTTTCCTCATCAATCTAGTTTTAACTGCCAAATATCAATGGCTTTAGTATGCAGACATTTAGTGTTCCAGGTTTTATGAATCAGTTCATCAAAACCCTCCACACCAATCCACCATTTTTCAAATCTAAACATCCTATGCTTAGCAGCAGGAATACCACCAGAATCCAACAACAAAGGAGTATGGTCACTAGCAACCCTGGGTAGAGCCTTAAGATGTACTGCAGGGAACATAGCTTCCCAATCAGTAGTTACAAAAACTCTGTCCAGGGTCGCCATGATCATATCCTCCTGATTGTTACCCCAAGTAAACCTCCTACCAATATTTCTAATCTCTATCAGACTGAATTTATTTATCCAGTCATTGAACAAATCAGCCCAGTGGTGATTAATAGCACCAGTGGATTTCTCAGCAGCATTTCTAATGAGATTAAAATCACCACCTATAATGGTAGGACCATCCCATCCATCTGCTACACTGTGTAATTCATTAATAAAATCAAGCTTACCCTCATCATAAGCAGAGCCATAAACAGAGATAAGTCTCCACTCTTTATTGTTATTTCTGCATCTGAGAAGACAAGAAACACAAAAACTATGGATGTCACAAGATAAAATCTCAAATGTGTCATCCTTAATGCCTATTAGGATGCCTCCAGCTGTATCAACTGCAGGCAGCCATTTCCAAAAGTACCCATTTCTGGAATCTAAGGTTTCCAGTTGTGACAAAGTAAAATCATTTTTCTTTGTTACAGAAATACAAATAAAATCAGGGCAATGTGCTTTAATAAGCTCTTGCACCCTCAAGTTCTTATGAGGCCCATTCAGGCCCCTAGCATTCCAAAATAGACCTATCATTTATCAGGGAAATGAATTTTCCTCCTAGACCTACTCCCTTTTTTGTTGCTCACCTCAATCCATGAGTGATCAGCCTCCTGTATCTCACTAATGTGAGTACTAGAAGAGGGAAAATCAAATTTAAATCAGGGTTTTCACCTTGAGCAAATTCTTCCCCACTAACATCAATGTTAGGGGGAAGAAACATGTCAGGGTTGTCCTGATGGAATCTATCTAGCCTAACATCTTCTTGCTGCTTAATGATATCAATGTTGCAAGTAATTTGAGTGTGATCCTCACCAAGGACCACTCCAACTTTATCAGCTCTATCAGCAAGCACATCATTATCTAAGCAACTAAAAGAATTCTTAAAACCAGGGTTTTTTTACCTCTAGGTACTTCCAGATTTTGGATTTGCTTCAGTTCTTGAGCTTTCTTCAGACTGTGGATTCCACTTCTCTAGATCCTGGCACTAACTCTTGTAGCAATGACAGGGCCCCACTTGCACTTGGCATTTGGAGGAAGCTTCAAGATCTTGTCTTCTTTTCCTTTACTATCCACTGCCTCATCAAATTGAGCCAGCAAAGGTCCAGACATGTTCACAGCAGGTCTCTTCTTAGCTACATCCAGATAGCTTTTGGCAGGTGGAGCACCTTGTTCTTTATTAGCAGAAGTTTTCTCCAGCTCATTTGTAGGAGCAGGAGTAACATGGACCGCAGCAGTCCTTGTGCCTCTTGTTGTGGGGGTGGGTCTAATAGCAAGTGCAGGTGTCTTCCCTCTCTCCTGTCCTCCCCTCATTTCTTCACCCAGAAGGTCATCATCCTCAATTTCTTCCTCCTCCTCTTTGTCCTGTTCTGCTTGATCATCATCTCCAGGATCACTGGGTCATGTGGTGAGGTCATGAGAGCATCATCCTCCACTTTGAAGGTCAACAGGAATAACACAGAATTCAAACATTCTGTCCTCAGGGATTTTTGTAGGATCTCTCACAGCAACTTGGACCCTTACTTTCTCATAGAAACTCCTGAAAATGCCATGCCAGTCAACATTCAGCAAGAAACCCAAAGAGGATGTTATCTGAGCAATTACATTCCAAGAACACCACTTTGGTGGTAGCCCTCCAATTTCAATCCAGATTTCCTGCAGACTGTCATAGGCTGGGAGCTCTCCATTCCAGTCTCTAAACAGAATGGTTACCCCCTTTTTCTTGAGATTAATGGATGGATATTCAACCAAGTCCTGGATCTTTTTGTTGGGTGGAAACCTGACCAGGTACTGCTTCTCATCATAGGCTCTAATTTCCCAGGGCCAGTTTGTCTTCCACATTTCAGCAAAGCATCTCTCCAGTTCCTTGGCACTTATCTCACCCTCCTGAACAAAAACCAGACCAACATTACCAAAGTTAAGCCAATCCACATCACTCTTCTCCCCAGTCTCAATATGGTAGAACCCTAGGCCACTGTTTGCACTACCCAAGTACTGGCTGAAAGGGTATGTTTTGTACCAAGTAGGGCAAACGTCCATACGGTGACCAGTGTTTCTGCAAATGAAACATAGTTTTGGAACAGAGCACATCCCCACGAAGTGGCCAGGCAAACCGCAGTTGTAGCATATAGCACCAACATACTTGGGATCAATACGGAAAGGCTCACCTGTTTCTGAACCTTGATATGTCTCTTCATTTTTCTTCTGTTCAGTCTTACCAGCAAGCTTCTTTTGCTTCTTCTTACCTTTGCCAGCACCAACCTGCCCACTGCTACCTGCCTGACTCCCACTGCTTTGCATTGGAGCATGGAAAGTTGTGGGATGGCCTGCAGTCGGGGGGATAAACTGATACAGAAACCGTGGCTGTGGCATCCATGGACCAACTGGAGCAAAGTGTGGGTTCCATCCCCCGTACTAGGGGTACATCTGGGTCCCTTGATTCATCATCGGTGGAACCGCAGCCAAGGGAACAATTGGGGGCTTTGCATAGATAGAGACAGGAGGACTAGATCGAACGGGAGTCACCTGGCGAACTGGAGGAGGCGGATGAACAACCGGTTCAGCATCCGGCGCTGTGGGGGGGATCACTCGCCCACTTTCATTCCTCCCTCTTCCTGCACTGTATCTTCCCCCTCTGGATCCTTGTTGCCCTCCTGGGCCTGCCATCCTTCTCACGATTGACGCGTAAGGCACTCTCCCTTCACGCCTCCCCCAAAAATCCCTTGAAAACTTGAAAATCTTCGGAGCTGGTAACCAATCAGACCGCCCTACAGGATGACAGTCATCTGCCGAGAACACTCCTGACTGGAACAGATCCTTCCGCACCCAAACCAGATTGGAGAAATCCCTCGGCGGCGGCGGCGAGCCCTAGCTGAGTTGTATTTATCCCCTCTCGCTGCCCACCGCACAGGCGGGTTTTGAGAATGCGTCTTCTCCTTATGACCCACTTTTCCGATCCCCCCATCTCTGATCACTGGGCCTCGCACGCAAGGGTCACTGGCAGGTGGGGTCCTCCTCCACGCGCCTCTGGTCGGAGAGCGCGACAGTGGCGACGGGGAGGGTGGCCGGCTTCGCCAGCGAGCAGCACCATGAATTAGCACTCCCTCACTGAATGTCGGAATCTCCATGGATCCAACGGAAAACGAATCAACCGGAGGCTCAGACTCACCGCCAATGGACGAAGATCTCATGCTATATCTCTGAACAACGCCCATCTCCTGCGCTGGACGCGAGAACAGGATTCCGCCTCGCGGGCTGCCCAATTGAGAATTAGCTCCGCCGTCAGGCTCCCGAGCGCGAAAATCCTCTCACTCCTCCTCGTTGGCGCGCGACATCGCACGAATCGCCAGACTGCGCCGAGCATCGGTGACGGCCCTTGCTGCTCTCGCCGCCTCCCTCTCCAATCTGCCGAGCTCCGCTATCAATCCCGCTATCTCCAGATCTGACGCACCTACTCCGGTCGCGCTCATCTTCTCGCAGCACACCCGCGCATCGGGGAGACGCCTGGATTACCCAACCCAGCCCCTCCGCCTACTTGCTCCCAGAGCGGGATGGTGCACCAGATCGGCAGACCACCCTCAACGATCCGTCATGAAGCGGCGAGGCGTAGCAGCGCTGAATCCGCAGCGGCGAGGGTGCGAGCGGCGACGAGGGCGCGAGCTGCGGCAAGGGAGCGCTGTGCGGCGAGGAAACTAGCGGCGGCGAGGGGGCGAGCTGCGGCGAGGGTGCGAGCGGTGGCATGGAGCGGTGGAGCCGGCTCTCGATTATCCTGGAGTTGCTCCAAGAAGACGTAAGGCAGGATTTATTCGCTGCTACAGTCAATTTTTTCAAGGGTATCCGGTCATGATCACGGCGAAAGTGGTGAAGTTCCAGGCCTTCGAAGTGAATCTCGAGCTTGCGCACAGCCTCACGATATGCGATCATGGTCGGGTCCTTTGCGTCATAGTCCTTTATGACCTATTGCATCACCAGATCTGAGTCTCCATGACACAGCAGCCGGCTAATACCGAGTGATGCGGCAATTCGCAAGTTGTGCAGCAATGTTTTGTACTCGACAACATTTGTTGAACACCGTGAAGTGGATTTGAAGTTTGTAGTTGAGCCTGTCACATTTGATAGAGATGAGAACGACGCTAACCCCCGAGCTTGCGAGCATCTTGGAGGCGTTGAAATACATAATCCAATGCTCAGACTCCACCTTGGTCGGCAGGGACTGGGTTTCAGTTCACTCGATGATGAAATCAGCTAGCTAGAGCTTCAAACTTGATGGCTTAGGCGACTCATAGATGATTTCGTGAGCTGCCAGATCGATGACCCATTTCCCGCTCGGCCGGTAGCGTCCCTATTGCCGACGATATCTGACAAGGGGCACTGCTGACCAGAATGACCGAGTGATCTTGGAAGTAGTGAATCAGCTTTTCTGGATGGCATGAATACGTCATGGACTGCACTCGCTTCGTATGTGGTTTATGCTACAACGAGCGGAGGTCCAACCACTGTTCAAGGCGGTGTGTACACGGTTGAAGCAAGTGGCTATGGAGGTTTTTACCCAACAGGGGTGACAGCATAACCTCCGGATCGACCCCTCTCACCTTTCGACATAGGCACAGTGTCGGTCTATAGGACTCTACTATTGCCGATTTGTCGGTTTTTGTTTTCTTTTGGTTGTCAGACTTTTGGTGTTTGGCTGTGTGTATTCTAGTTATGCGGAGGCCGGGTGTTCCCATAATGCTTTGTATCCACTTGATGCTACATTTTAAGTTAATAAAATCGCCCTTTATCGAAAAATGAATACGTCATGGACGAGCTTCTGGTAGTGAGGATATCGTTGCTTGAACTCGGTGGTGACCTTACTTACGCACTAAACAAGTCGCTGGACCTTCTGCACTCGGTGGCCTCCCTCAACATTTTTTTTGAGGGGACCACCCTCAACAATTTTTTTAGGGGACCACCCTCAACAATTAACAGCGGGGACATGTACTAATTTTATGTTAGTACATCTGTTAGTATAGTCCATTTCCATTATTAAAGAGATAGAGAGTCCAATTCTCTAAATCTTACAACGCCCACAACTGAATGGTCCAAGCCCAAGATGATGGTACGTATGCGGCCCGAGTTCTCTGAAATAACTTCTGGCTATTGACATCAGATTTTGGCATGGTCAAAAACATAATTAAGATTGCCTCAAATGGTAAAGTGCTCAAAGTGGGAAAGTTCTATATCGTCAAAAGGTGAAACTTTGGTATTTGGGCCATAGCCATCCGATCTCATCTCTAAGGCAGAAGTTGTGTTCGAAGTACTGAGATTTTATATTCAGAACACTATTCGGCTAATTACGCCCCCAAGAAGGCATCATATGGAAGAATGATCTACACGAATTGTCTTCGTCTCGTCGAGGCAATCGATTTTGATATATAAATCATCTCAATCCGAGTTCGTATGCAAAAGTTAGAGATAATTCACTGCAGACCGAATCTAAACAGAAATATGACGCGAGGTACCACACACCCTGTCTAATGGGTCGCGTGAGTTATTCGGCCTTTGCCGGCTGAATGAAGCTTGCCGGGGTGAAAGCTTGCCGGTGTGAAAGCTTGCTGGGGTGAAAACCTTGCCGGGGTGAAAACCTTGCGGGGGTGAAAACCTTGCCGGTGTGAAAGCTTGCCGGGGTGGAAACCTTGCCGGTGTGGAAAGCTTGACGGGGTGAAAGCTTACCGGGGTGAAAACCTTGCCGTGGTGGAAAGCTTGCCGGGGTGAAATCTTGCCGGCGTGGAAAGCTTGCCGGAAAGGTGGAAGCTGTCAAAGTCAATCCGACCAGAAGTTGGAGATGGGCTCGAAAGAATATTCAAATGATCTCAGATGGAAAAGTGTTCTACAGAGAAGTTGTGCGTATCGTCGAAGCGGTCAACTTTTCTTTAGGAGTCATGATCATCTCAGATAGTATACAGCCTGCGGAGTTGCTGCAAGACTCGGACAGCCAAGAAAACTGTATGACCAAATCCGACTGGAAGTTAAAGATGGCCTCGTAAAGTAATGAAGATGACCTTATTTGAAAAAATGATCAATAGGAGAGTTGTTCGTCTCATCGAGGCGCACAAATTTGGTATTTTGATCTTCTCAATCGGAGGTCATATGCAAATTCCACGACCTGTGGAAGGAGCAAGACAGAAATTTGGGCCAGATTCGGGCTGAATCCAAGTTGGACTGGAACTAGAACTGTAGGACGTGAATTGATATAATTTTCTTGTAAGGAAAGCCTAGATGAATCCTTTTCTTGTACGGGAAGTCCAGCCGCCTCTTTTATATGTTGGGGTTGACGGCCGATTGAAAGAACACACAATCGAACAAATCAATATACTACTTTTTCATCTACGTTTTATCTTTCCACTGTTTTTCTCTCTCGTTCTTCGTTGTTCCTCGAGTTTGAGAGCTGTGAATCCCGAGGCTCTATGGGAGAGCGAATCGACCTAGGGCAGCCCATTGCCGCCACACTCCCTGATGGGGTCCCTCTCGGGTGTGCAGGTTTTCGGGTCTAAAAAGCACTCGCCGACTGTCCTGCGTATCACGTTGTCGGTCGGGTCTCCTTCGATGTGAGCTGCGGTGCATCACCCCCGGTGTCGAGGGTGCACGTGACGTGGTCGTGTATCAACACACTTTTTGGCGACTCCGCTGGGGACTGAAGATCAATCGTCATCATCCACCATGTCCGATCTTCCCAAGCCATCTGAGGTAGACGCTGATAACATCATTAAGCCCAGTGTTGATAAGATATCGGCCGATCATCGCCAAGTCTATGAGGATTACAAGAAGGCACGCGAAGAGAAGAATTTGCAGGAGTTCCTTGCAAAATTCAAGAAGGATCGCCAAGGCAACATCACTCCGATTGAAGAAATTAAGTTTCCTCCTCTTCAAGCCGAGCAGGTTAAACCCTCTGTAAGTACTGCCTTTTCTCCTGAAAAGTGGGCTGAGATTGAGAGTCGTATTGATGATGGTATCAAACTTTCATAGAAAATACTAATGCTCAGAAGAATATATCTCAATCATCTAGTGGTAATGGTGGTGTAGCTGCTAGTGTGCAAAACTCTAATCTGGCTTTACCTATTTCATCGGCGCCTCCCATGCCGATGACTTATTATCCTACCCAAACAAATCAGATTGTGGCTGCACCCATTAATCCTATTATGAGCATGCCAGGTTCGGTGGCAACGCCGAACCAAATCCTACCTACAGGTACAACCACTCGGCCACTACCGAACTATGGTTCGGCATACATGCCACAGTTCCTACCTACAACTAGTAGTCCTACTCCTCCTATGCCACAGCAGCAAGCTTCATCGTCTACTACAAACGATGCCCTAGCTAATTTAAGAGAGGAGATGTCTAAGATGCTTCGAGAGAATTTTGGAGTTGAGTTACCTCGGAATTGGATTTACCAAAAGCCGTACCCCGAGTACTTTGATGCCATCCAGTGCCCTCCGGGATATAAAATTCCAGATTTTGTTAAGTTTAACGGAGAAGGCACAAAAAACACATGGGAGCATGTTAGTCAATATTTAGCACAATTAGGTGAGGCAGGCTTGCTAAATGAATTGAAAGTGTGTTTGTTTCCTTTATCATTAACTGGTACTGCATTTTCATGGTTTTCTTCTTTACCACATGGTTCCATTCGGGTTTGGTCGCAACTAGAGCAGAAATTTCATGATCACTTTTATAGCGGTGACAATGAACTCAAGTTATCACATCTAACATCGGTTAAATAGAAGTATGATGAATCGGTCTCCGATTACGTCAAGAGATTCAGAGAAACAAAAAACCTGTGTTATAGTTTGGTGATAACCGAGAGAGACTTGGCAGACCTAGTGCTGAGTGGTCTGAGAACTCCCATTAGAGAAAAGCTAGAAGGCTATCAGTTCTTAAATATCAACCAAGTCTTACAAAGGGCTTTGGCTCAGGAAAGCCGAAGCAAAGATCTCAAAGAAGTGCATAGATACAAAGCTGATCGTCCTAAGATGAACATGGTTGAATATGATAGTGATCACTCGAACGATGAGGGTGATATTTATGCTGCCGAGTTTGTTTGGCCATCTAAGGCCAAACCATTTACTTGCAATGATTTAAAGCTGATTCATAAGAATCGTGATGAAGAGATGAAATTTACTTTCAACATTGCTAAGTGTGATAGAATATTTGATGCTTTGTTGCAAGCCAAGATTATTAGAATATCTCATACTTTACCGCCATTTGAAGAGCTGAAACGACGTGCTTATTGCAAGTATCATAATTGTTTTTCTCATGCCACTAATGATTGCAATGTTTTTCGATGACAGATACAATCGGCCATTAATGACGGACGATTGAATTTTTCTGAGGTGCAAGTTGACAAACAACCTTTTCCAATGAATACCATAGATTTGGAGGGAAAGAAGCTGCTCATTTGGCCGGAGGTAGCCGAATCTGCTAATAAAGCTAATGTCATTGTTGGTGAGCCCAGGAAAGACAAGGCAGGCGACAAGGTCTTGGGGAGACAGGTTGTGCTTGACAAGCAACCCGGTGGCAAGGAGATAATCAAGATCACCATCAAGAATCCTACACTCAGGGGGCAGCCACAAGTGCAAGAGAACACTCATGTCAAATTTGTTAAGCCCAAGAATCCAGAGGTTGGCAAGTGGAAGACAAATGAAGCTAAAGTGCAGCGCAAGAAAATCAAGCCAACTTTTGATATGTTGTTGTCTAAGTATGCCAGTCAAGCGGCCGGTTCTAGCTCTAACCGGTCATCAAATTTGAAGCGCTCAAGGTCACCTCCTCGGGAAGAATTTCAGCATCATGCAAGGCCATATGGGTCGTGGGCGCCGGGACCATGGATGCCGCCACCCCCCTATGTGCCATACTACATGGGAGACTTCAATGGCGGATGGTGGCAGCCCCCAATGGCCCCTTACGCTTTTCATCCGGGTTAGGCAGAACCAAGGAGGCCCGTTCATGAGAGACTTTCTTATCCCACACGAGGCCGTTTGAACAATGGTGTCAATCAGCTAATCCAAGATAATCAAAAAAGGGTTGGCAAGCAAGTGTGGCGTGCTAAAACACCAAGTGTTGAAATTTCAGAGCCTAGCAAGCAAAAGGAGAAGAATACTAGTGCTGAAACTATTATGATAGGCGCTAAAGAATTAACAATCAAAGAGGCGATTATTGTTAGTAATCCGGCTGATTCTAATAAAGATGTGGCTGCTGTCCAGAAGGGTCCCATGGCTAATGATCATGAAGCTAGCACAAGCAAGGCCAAGTCGAGGGATCCAAAATATACTCAGCCTAAGTGGTGTCCTTTCGGTCTCACCAAGATGCAAAAAAGGAGATTGCAGCGCATGAGGAGTCATGAGAAGGAGGAACAAGAAGCGAAAAAGTTAAGGGATAAATTATTCAATGAAAGCCGTCCCATGGTACCCCCAAAACAAGTGTGGAGGCCATAGCAAAAAGAAAACAAAGCAGCTTCTGCATTGTTCATAGGAACACCTACACCACCAACGGAGGACGATGCGGCTATTATTACATTGTCCACTTTGCCTACTACTTCCTCTTCCCTTGGAGATATTTCAGAGTCAGCGGACATGCTTGCGGAAGGGGATGAAATGCTTGATTATGAGTCTACACCGGTTCATGAAGTTATGGATATTAATATGGTGTATTAATTACCCGCTGAATATCGTGCTATAGATGAAGAAGGGGAAGTAGCTCAGCTAGATTTTGGTCATAAAAATGCTATATTCAAGAATCCAAAAGAACCGGTGACGCACTTGAAGCCATTGTTCCTTAAAGGTCATATTAATGGATCGCCGGTTGCTAGAATGCTTGTCGATGGTGGTGTTGTGGTGAATCTTATGACACATTCGGTCTTCAAAAAATTGGGGCTGCGTGATGAAGAGTTAATAAAGACCAACATGGTGCTCAATAGATTTGAAGGCAAAGAGAAAACTGAAGCCAAAGGTGTAATGTAGGGAAGCAAAACTTTGGCTACCGCATTCTTTGTCGCCGAAGTGCAAGGTAACTACAATGTGATATTAGGCCGCGATTGGGTTCATGCAAACCAGTGCGTGCCATCTACTATGCACCAATTTTTGATTCAATGTGTTGATGATGAAGTAGAAGTCATTCATGCGGATAATTCGGCTTGTGTTGCTTTGGTCGATGCATCGGTGGACTGGCAACATCCCAACGCTACTTGCTTGACGGGGCGCGACTTGTCAGAATTTGATTTTCTTAGTGCCACAAAAAGTGGTTTCGTGCCCATTTCTTTAAAGCCGATTGGCGATAATCGGCTCCAAGGTATGATGTATTTAAATGGATCCTAACTCAGAGTGGTTACAAAAGCATCTTGTAGAATATCGGTCCAATGAGAATGAATGTATGAGTCCATAGAAGAGTTAGATGATATGGATAAATTGGGACAAGGTTTTACATCGGCCGATCCATTAGAAGAGATAGATATAGTAGATGGTTCAATTCCTAGGCCGACATTTGTAAATGAAAATTTAAGAGGCGACCATAAAGCTAAGTTGATCAAGCTATTGAAAGAATATGTTTGTTGCTTTGCATGGCGATATCATGAGATGCCAGGTTTAAGCTGAGAGCTTGTGGAGCATCGGCTACCTATAAAGGCTGGTTTTAGACCGTTCAAGCAATCGGCCAGAAAGTTTAATCCAAAAACATATGACCGGATCAAGGAAGAGATCGGTCGTTTGCTTAAAGCTAATTTTATTAGACCTTGCAGGTACGCCGAGTGGATTTCTAACATTGTACCAGTAGAGAAGTAAGGCTCCGACAAGTTGAGGGTGTGCATTGATTCCAGAGATTTGAATAGAGCTACACCTAAAGATGAGTATCCCATGCCAATAGCCGATATGCTTATTAATGATGCTTCTGGACATAAGGTCATTAGCTTTCTTAATGGTAATGCGGGGTATAACCAGATTTTTATGGCCGAAGAGGACATGTCCAAAACGGCTTTTCGATGCCCCGCTTTCCTTGGTTTATTTGAGTGGATGGTGATGACCTTTGGATTAAAGAATGTCGGCGCCACGTATCAAAGGGCTATGAATTTATTTTTTCATGATTTACTTGGTGTTATACTTGAAATCTATATTGATGATATTGTTGTCAAATCGGATGCTTTTGAATCTCACTTAGCCGATTTGCGTTTGGCTTTTGAACGAATAAAGAAATATGGGCTGAAAATGAATCCTTTGAAGTGTTCCTTTGGTGTATCGGCTGGGAAGTTTCTGGGTTTCATTATTCATGAAGATGGCGTGGAAATTGATCCCAAAAAGATAGAAGCTATACAGAAAGTAGAGGCTCCAACATGCAAGAGAGATATGCAAAAGTTCCTTGGCAAGGTCAATTATTTGAGAAGGTTCATAGCTAATCTGTCATGGAAAGATGATACATTTACTCCTATCCTTCAGTTAAAGAATGATGTTGATTTCACTTGGGGGGCAAAAGAGCAAGAAGCATTTGATATGATCAAGAATTATTTGTGCACTCCTCTGGTGATGAAAGCACCCAAGCATAGGGAGCCCTTTAAGCTTTACATTGCAGCAAAGGAAGGTGTTATTGGTGCTGTTTTGACTCAAGAAACCGAAGGAAAAGTGTTGGGGAACGTAGTAATTTCAAAAAATTTCCTACGCACACGCAAGATCATGGTGATGCATAGCAACGAGAGGGGAGAGTGTTGTCCACGTACCCTCGTAGACCGACAGCGGAAGCGTTATCACAACGCGGTTGATGTAGTCGTACGTCTTCACGATCCGACCGATCAAGTACCGAACGCACGGCACCTCCGAGTTCTACACACGTTCAGCTCGATGACGTCCCTCGAACTCCGATCCAGCCGAGTGTTGAGGGAGAGTTTCGTCAGCACGACGGCGTGGTGACGATGATGATGTTCTACCAACGCAGGGCTTCGCCTAAGCTCCGCAATGATATTATCGAGGTGTAATTTGGTGGAGGGGGGCACCGCACATGGCTAAAAGATCTCAAGGATCAATTGTTGTGTCTCTGGGGTGCCCCCCTGCCCCCGTATATAAAGGAGCAAGGGATGAGGAGGCCGGCCCTAGGAGGGGGCGCACCAAGTGTGGAGTCCTACTAGGACTCCCTAGTCCTAGTAGGATTCCACCTCCCATATGGAATAGGAAAAGAGGAAGGGAAAAAGAGAAGGAAGGAAGGGGGCGCCCCCCTTCCCTAGTCCAATTCGGACCAGACCAAGGGGAGGGGTGCGGCCACCCTTGAGGCCCTTTTTCTTCTTTCCCGTATGGCCCAATAAGGCCCAATACATATTCCCGTAACTCTCCGGTACTCCGAAAAATACCCGAATCACTCGGAACCTTTCCGAAGTCTGAATATAGTCGTCCAATATATCGATCTTTATGTCTCGACCATTTCGAGACTCCTCGTCATGTCCCGGATCTCATCCGAGACTCCGAACTCCTTCGGTACATCAACATACATAAACTCATAATAAAACTGTCATCGTAACTTTAAGCGTGCGGACCCTACGGGTTCGAGAACTATGTACACATGACCGAGACACGTCTCTGGTCAATAACCAATAGCGGGACTTGGATGCCCATATTGGCTCCCACATATTCTACGAAGATCTTTATCGGTCAGACCGCATAACAACATACGTTGTTCCCTTTGTCATCAGTATGTTACTTGCCCGAGATTCGATCGTCGGTATCTCGATACCTA
The DNA here is from genome assembly GCF_002575655.3 of Aegilops tauschii subsp. strangulata. NCBI lineage: Eukaryota > Viridiplantae > Streptophyta > Magnoliopsida > Poales > Poaceae > Aegilops > Aegilops tauschii. The sequence goes on from NC_053037.3 coordinate 601,287,657, forward strand.
GTTCAATCTCGTTACCGGCAAGTCTCTTTACTCATTCCGTAACACATCATCCCGCAACTAACTCATTAGTCACAATGCTTGCAAGGCTTATAGTGATGTGCATTACCGAGTGGGCCCAGAGATACCTCTCCGACAATCGGAGTGACAAATCCTAATCTCGAAATACGCCAACCCAACAAGTACCTTTGGAAACACCTGTAGAGCACCTTTATAATCACCCATTTACGTTGTGTCGTTTGGTAGCACACAAAGTGTTCCTCCGGTAAACGGGAGTTGCATAATCTCATAGTCATAGGAACATGTATAAGTCATGAAGAAAGCAATAGCAACATACTAAACGATCGAGTGCTAAGCTAACGGAATGGGTCAAGTCAATCACGTCATTCTCCTAATGAGGTGATCTCGTTAATCAAATGACAACTTATGTCTATGGCTAGTAAACATAACCATCTTTGATTAACGAGCTAGTCAAGTAGAGGCATACTAGTGACACTCTGTTTGTCTATGTATTCACACATGTATTATGTTTCCGGTTAATACAATTCTAGCATGAATAATAAACATTTATCATGATATAAGGAAATAAATAATAACTTTATCATTGCCTCTAGGGCATATTTCCTTCAGTCTCCCACTTGCACTAGAGTCAATAATCTAGTTCACATCGCCATGTGATTTAACATGAATAGTTCACATCACCATGTGATTAACACCCATGGTTCACATCGTCATGTGACCATCACCCAAAGGGTTTACTAGAGTCAGTAATCTAGTTCACATCGCTATGTGATTAACACCCAAAGAGTACTAAGGTGTGATCATGTTTTGCTTGTGGGATAATTTTAGTCAACGGGTCTGTCACATTCAGATCCGTAAGTATTTTGAAAATTTCTATGTCTACAATGCTCTGCATTGAGCTACTCTAGCTAATTGCTCCCACTTTCAATATGTATCTAGACCGAGACTTAGAGTCATCTAGATTAGTGTCAAAACTTGCATCGACGTAACCTTTTACGACGAGCCTTTTGTCACTTCCATAATCGAGAAACATATCCTTATTCCAGTAAGGATAATTTTGACCGCTGTCCAGTGATCTACTCCTAGATCACTATTGTACTCCCTTGCCAAAATCAGTGTAGGGTATACAATAGATCTGGTACACAGCATGGCATACTTTATAGAACCTATGGCTGAGGCATAGGGAATGACTTTCATTCTTTTTCTATCTTCTGCCGTGGTCGGGTTTTGAGTCTTACTCAATTTCACACCTTGTAACACAGTCAAGAAACTCTTTCTTTGACTGTTCCATTTTGAACCACTTCAAAATCTTGTTAAGGTATGTACTTATTGAAAAAACTTATCAAGCGTCTTGATCTATCTCTATAGATCTTGATGCTCAATATGTAAGCAGCTTCACCGAGGTCTATCTTTGAAAAACTCCTTTCAAACACTCCTTTATGCTTTGCAGAATAATTCTACATTATTTCCGATCAAAAATATGTCATTCACATATACTTATCAGAAATGCTGTAGTGCTCCCACTCACTTTCTTGTAAATACAGGCTTCACCGCAAGTCTGTATACAACTATATCCTTTGATCAACTTATCAAAGCGTATATTCCTACTCCGAGATGCTTGCACCAGTCCATAGATGGATCGCTGGAGCTTGCATATTTTGTTAGCACCTTTAGGATTGACAAAACCTTCTGGTTGTATCATATACAACTCTTCTTTAATAAATCCATCAAGGAATGCAGTTTTGTTTATCCCTTTGCCAGATTTCATAAAATGCGGCAATTGCTAACATGATTCGGACAGACTTAAGCATAGATACGAGTGAGAAACTCTCATCGTAGTCAACATCTTGAACTTGTCGAAAACCTTTTTGCGACAATTCTAGCTTTGTAGATAGTGATACTACTATCAGCGTCCGTCTTCCTCTTGACAATCCATTTATTCTCAATTGCTTGCCGATCATCGGGCAAGTCAACCAAAGTCCACACTTTGTTCTCATACATGGATCTCATTTTAGATTTCATGGCCTCAAGCCATTTTGCGGAATCTGGGCTCACCATCGCTTCTTCATAGTTCGTAGGTTCGTCATGGTCTAGTAACATAACCTCCAGAACAGGATTACCGTACCACTCTGGTGCGGATCTTACTCTGGTTTACCTACGAGGTTTGGTAGTAACTTGATCTGAAGTTACATGATCATCATCATTAACTTCCTCACTAATTTGTGTAGAAGTCACAGGAACAGATTTCTGTGATCCAATAAGGGAGCAGGTACAGTTACCTCATCAAGTTCTACTTTCCTCCCACTCACATCTTTCGAGAGAAACTCCTTCTCTAGAAAGGATCCATACTTAGCAACGAATGTCTTGCCTTCGGATCTGTGATAGAAGGTGTACCCAACTGTCTCCTTTGGGTATCCTATGAAGACACATTTCTCCGATTTGGGTTTGAGCTTATCAGGATGAAATTTTTTCACATAAGCATCGCAACCCCAAAATTTTAAGAAACGACAACTTTGGTTTCTTGCCAAACCACAGTTCATAAGGCGTCGTCTCAACGGATTTTGATGGTGCCCTATTTAACGTGAATGTAGCTGTCTCTAATGCATAACCCAAAATGATAGTGGTAAATTGGTAAGAGACATCATAGATTGCACTATATCCAATAAAGTACGGTTATGACGTTCGGACACACCATTACACTGTGGTGTTCCAGGTGGCGTGAGTAGTGAAACTATTTCACATTGTTTTAACTGAAGGCCAAACTCGTAACTCAAATATTTTACCTCTACGATCATATCGTAGAAACTTTTATTTTCTTGTTACGATGATTCTCCACTTCACTCTGAAATTCTTTGAACTTTTCAAATGTTTCAGACTTTGTGTTTCATCAAGTAGATATACCCATATCTGCTCAAATCATCTGTGAAGGTCAGAAAATAATGATACCTGCTACGAGCCTCAATATTCATCGGACCACATACATCTGTATGTATGATTTCCAACAAATCTGTTGCTCTCTCCATAGTTCCGGAGAACGGCGTTTTAGTCATCTTGCCCATGAGGCACGGTTCGCAAGCATCAAGTGATTCATAATCAAGTGATTCCAAAATCCCATCAATATGGAGTTTCTTCATGCGCTTTACACCAATATGACCTAAACGGCAGTACCACAAATAAGTTGCACTATCATTATTAACTTTGCATCTTTTGGCTTCAATATTATGAATATGTGTATCACTACGATCGAGATCCAACAAACCATTTTCGTTGGTGTGTATGACCATAAAGGTTTTATTCATGTAAACAGAACAACAATTGTTCTCTAACTTAAATGAATAACCGTATTGCAATAAACATGATCAGATCATATTCATGCTCAACGCAAACACCAAATAACACTTATTTAGTTTCAACACTAATCCCGAAAGTACAGGGAGTGTGCGATGATGATCATATCAATCTTGGAACTACTTCCAACACACATCGTCACCTCGCCTTTTACTAGTCTCTGTTTATTCTGCAACTCCCGTTTTCGAGTTACTACTCTTTAGCAACTGAACCAGTATCAATTACCGAGGGGTTGCCATAAACACTAGTAAAGTACACATCAATAATCTGTATATCAAATATACCTTTGTTCACTTTTACTAGTCTCTATTTATTCTGCAACTCCCGTTTCGAGTTACTACTCTTAGCAACTGAACCAGTATCAATTACCGAGGGGTTGTTATAAACACTAGTAAAGTACACATCAATAATCTGTATATCAAATATACCTTTGTTCACTTTGCCATCCTTCTTATCCACCAAATAGTTGGGGTAGTTCCGCTTCCAGTGACCAGTCCTTTTGCAGTAGAAGCACTTAGTCTCAGGCTTAGGACCAGACTTAGGCTTCTTCACTTGAGCAGCAACTTGCTTGCCGTTCTTTTTGAAGTTCCCCTTCTTCCCTTTGCCCTTTTCTTGAAACTAGTGGTCTCGTCAACTATCAACACTTGATGTTTTTCTTGATTTCTACCTTCGTCGATTTCAGCATCACGAAGAGCTCGGGAATTACTTTCGTCATCCCTTGCATACTATAGTTCATCACGAAGTTCTACTAACTTGGTGATGGTGACTAGAGAATTATGTCAATCACTATTTTATCTGGAAGATAAACTCCCACTTGATTCAAGCGATTGTAGTACCCAGACAATCTGAGCACATGCTCACTAGTTGAGCGATTCTCCTCCATCTTTTAGCTATAGAACTTGTTGGAGATTTCATATCTCTCAACTCGGCTATTTGCTTGAAATATTAACTTCAACTCCTGGAACATCTCATATGGTCCATGACGTTCAAAACGTCTTTGAAGTCCCGATTCTAAGCCGTTAAGCATGGTGCACTAAACTATCAAGTAGTCATCATATTGAGCTAGCCAAACGTTCATAACGTCTGCATCTGCTCCTGCAATAGGTCTGTCACCTAGCGGTGCATCAAGGACATAATTTTTCTGTGCAGCAATGAGGATAATCCTCGGATCACGGATCCAATCCGCATCTTTGCTACTAACATCTTTCAACATAATTTTTCTCTAGGAACAAAAATAAACACAGGGAAGCAACAACGCGAGCTATTGATCTACAACATAATTTGCAAAATACTATCAGGACTAAGTTCATGATAAATTTAAGTTCAATTAATCATATTACTTAAGAACTCCCACTTAGATAGACATCCCTCTAATCATCTAAGTGATTACGTGATCCAAAGCAACTAAACCATGTCCGATTAACACGTGAGATGGAGTAGTTTCAATGGTGAACATCACTATGTTGATCATATCTACTATATGATTCACGCTCGACCTTTCGGTCTCTGTGTTCCGAGGCCATATCTGTATATGCTAGGCTCGTCAAGTTTAACCTGAGTATTCTGCGTGTGCAACTGTTTTGCACCCGTTGTATTTGAACGTAGAGCCTATCACACCCGATTAACACGTGGTGTCTCAGCACGAAGAACTTTTGCAACGGTGCATACTCAGGGAGAACACTTTTATCTTGAAATTTTAGTGAGAGATCATCTTATAATGCTACCGTCAATCAAAGCAAGATAAGATGCATAAAGGATTAACATCACATGCAATCAATATAAGTGATATGATATGGCCATCATCATCTTGTGCTTGTGATCTCCATCTCCGAAGCACCGTTCTTGTGATCTCCATCTCCGAAGCACCGTCATGATCACCATCGTCACCGGCGCGACACCTTGATCTCCATCGTAGCATCGTTGTCGTCTCGCCAACTTATTGCTTTTACGACTATCGCTACCGCTTAGTGATAAAGTAAAACTATTACATGGCGATTGCATCTCATACAATAAAGCGACAACCATATGGCTCCTGCCAGTTGCCGATAACTCGGTTACAAAACATGATCATCTCATACAACACATTATATCACATCATGTCTTGACCATATCACATCACAACATGCCCTGCAAAAACAAGTTAGACGTCCTCTACTTTGTTGTTGCAAGTTTTACGTGGCTGCTACGGGCTTAGCAAGAACCGTTCTTACCTACGCATCAAAACCACAACGATAGTTTGTCAAGTTGGTGCTGTTTGAACCTTCGCAAGGACCGGGCGTAGCCACACTCGGTTAAACTAAAGTGAGAGAGACAGACACCCGCCAGTCACCTTTAAGCAACGAGTGCTCCGAACGGTGAAACCAGTCTCGCGTAAGCGTACGCGTAATGTCGGTCCGGGCCGCTTCATCTCACAATACCGCTGAACCAAAGTATGACATGCTGGTAAGCAGTATGACTTATATCGCCCACAACTCACTTGTGTTCTACTCGTGCATAGCATCAACGCATAAAACCTGGCTCTGATACCACTGTTGGGGAACGTAGTAATTTCAAAAAAATTCCAACGCACACGCAAGATCATGGTGGCAACGAGAGGGGAGAGTGTTGTCCACGTACCCTCGTAGACCGACAGCGGAAGCGTTATCACAACGACGTTGATGTAGTCGTACGTCTTCACGATCCGACCGATCAAGTACCGAACGCACGGCACCTCCGAGTTCTACACACGTTCAGCTCGATGACGTCCCTCGAACTCCGATCCAGCCGAGTGTTGAGGGAGAGTTTCGTCAGCACGACGGCGTGGTGACGATGATGATGTTCTACCGACGCAGGGCTTCGCCTAAGCTCCGCAATGATATTATCGAGGTGTAATTTGGTGGAGGGGGGCACCGCACACGGCTAAAAGATCTCAAGGATCAATTGTTGTGTCTCTGGGGTGCCCCCCTGCCCCCGTATATAAAGGAGCAAGGGAGGAGGAGGCCGGCCCTAGGAGGGGGCGCACCAAGTGTGGAGTCCTACTAGGACTCCCTAGTTCTAGTAGGATTCCACCTCCCATATGGAATAGGAAAAGAGGAAGGGAAAAAGAGAAGGAAGGAAGGGGGCGCCCCCCTTCCCTAGTCCAATTCGGACCAGACCAAGGGGAGGGGTGCGGCCACCCTTGAGGCCCTTTTTCTTCTTTCCCGTATGGCCCAATAAGGCCCAATATGTATTCCCGTAACTCTCCGGTACTCCGAAAAATACCCGAATCACTCGGAACCTTTCCGAAGTCCGAATATAGTCGTCCAATATATCAATCTTTACGTCTCGACCATTTCGAGACTCCTCGTCATGTCCCGGATCTCATCCGGGACTCCGAACTCCTTTGGTACATCAACATACATAAACTCATAATAAAACTGTCATCGTAACTTTAAGCGTGCGGACCCTACGGGTTCGAGAACTATGTACACATGACCGAGACACGTCTCCGGTCAATAACCAATAGCGGGACCTGGATGCCCATATTGGCTCCCACATATTCTACGAAGATCTTTATCGGTCAGACCGCATAACAACATACGTTGTTCCCTTTGTCATCAGTATGTTACTTGCCCGAGATTCGATCGTCGGTATCTCGATACCTAGTTCAATCTCGTTACCGGCAAGTCTCTTTACTCGTTCCGTAACACATCATCCCACAACTAACTCATTAGTCACAATGCTTGCAAGGCTTATAGTGATGTGCATTACCGAGTGGGCCCAGAGATACCTCTCCGACAATCGGAGTGACAAATCCTAATATCGAAATACGCCAACCCAACAAGTACCTTTGGAGACACCTGTAGAGCACCTTTATAATCACCCATTTATATTGTGACGTTTGGTAGCACACAAAGTGTTCCTCCGGTAAACGGGAGTTGCATAATCTCATAGTCATAGGAACATGTATAAGTCATGAAGAAAGCAATAGCAACATACTAAACGATCGAGTGCTAAGCTAACGGAATGGGTCAAGTCAATCACGTCATTCTCCTAATGAGGTGATCTCGTTAATCAAATGACAACTTATGTCTATGGCTAGGAAACATAACCATCTTTGATTAACGAGCTAGTCAAGTAGAGGCATACTAGTGACACTCTGTTTGTCTATGTATTCACACATGTATTATGTTTCCGGTTAATACAATTCTAGCATGAATAATAAACATTTATCATGATATAAGGAAATAAATAATAACTTTATCATTGCCTCTAGGGCATATTTCCTTCAAAAAGAGCATGCTATTACATATTTGAGCAGGCGCTTATTGGACGCCGAGACAAGGTATATATTTATTGAAAAATTATGTCTATGCTTATATTACGCTTACACAAAATTGAGACATTATTTAGTGTCGAGTGCTTGCATAGTAGCTTGTCAGACCGATGTCATTAAGTACATGTTGCATAGGCCAATTCTTAGTGGTAGAATTGGCAAGTGGGCTTATGCTTTGATTGAGTATGATTTGGCTTATGAATCCCTGAAATCCATGAATGGCCAAATTATTGCTAATTTTATTGTTGAGCATCGGATTAATGACAAGCATGATGTTGATATAAACCTTGTTTCGTAAGTACCATGGAAATTATATTTTGATGGTTTAGTTTGTAGCAATGGCCAAGGTGTTGGTATTGTTTACATATCTCCTCATGGTGCTGTTTTTGAAGCCTCATGCCGCTTAGGATATTTTTGCACAAGCAATCAAGCCGAATATGAAGCATTGTTATTCGGCCTAGAGATGTTACTTGCTATAGGTGTTACACATATTGAGGCTTACGGTGATTCGTTACTAGTGGTGCAACAAATATCCAAAGTCTTTCAGTGTTTGGACGAATCACTTAATGTTTATCTTGATAAATGTCTAGATATAATTTCTACTTTGGATTCTTTTAGCATTGCTCATATATATAGACATGACAATTGGAAAGCAAATGAGTTGGTACAACAAGCATTCAGATATCATGTTGATCATGGCATGTTTCATATTTCTCAAAAACCGATGTCTTGTCTTACCAGTGTGGAGGAGGCCGAACCAGAACCCACAGATTTGGTCATTAACAAAAAATATAGTGCAGATGACAATTCCGACTGGGGGAAGCCCATTGTTGATTACTTGCGCAATCCGAGTGAAAGGGTGGACATGGCTATTCAGCGTATGGCTTTCAAGTATACAATGAGAGATGATGGTCTCTATCGCTGAACGGTCGATGATGTTCTTCTAAAGTGCTTGGACGAGGACCAGGCAAGAATTGCTATGGGAGAGGTACATGAAGGCATTTGTGGCACTCATCAGTCGGCTCCCAAGATGAAATGGTTATTGCGACAATCTGGGTTTTATTGGCCGACTATGATTAATGATTGTTTCAGATATTATAAGGGGTGTGAAGCTTGTAAATTTTTTGGTGATATTTCAATTGGCTCCTGCTGCTATGTTACATCCTATTATCAAGCCGTGGCCTTTCAGAGGATGGGCTTTAGACTTTATTGGGCAAATTCATCCGTCTTCCTTGAAGGGGCATCGGTTCGTATTGGTGGCAACCGATTATTTCACTAAATGGTCTGAAGCAGTACCTCTCAAGAACATGACACATACGGAGGTAATTCAATTCATAACCGATAACATTATTCATAGATTCAGTATTCCTCAAACGTTAACTACAAATCAAGGTTCATCTTTAATGTCACACCAAGTCAGAGAGTTTGCCGAATCTTATAACATAAAGTTACTCAATTCCTCCCCATATTATGCCCAAGCCAATGGACAAGCTGAGTCTAGCAATAAAATATTAATCAAGCTCATCAAGAAGAAGATTGAGGATAATCCAAGGAGATGGCATGAGCTACTATCCGAAGCTTTGTGGGCACATAGGATCTCAAGGAATGGTGCTACGAAGGTGAATCCATATGAGCTAGTATATGGTCAAGAGGCTGTTTTACCAGTGGAAGTAAATTTGAGTGCTTTGAGAATAGCCAAACAAAATGATTTATTGGCAGTAGACTTTTATAATTTGATGATGGACAATATTGATGAGGTTGCCGATAAACGTTTGGCTGCTTTGAAGGCCATAGAGAGAGACAAGTTGAGGGTGGCAAGAGCTTACAATAAGAAAGTCAAGTTGAAGAATTTTCAAGTTGGCGATCTCGTCTGGAAAGTGATTCTACCGATTGGTTCAAGAGATAGAAAATTCGGGAAGTGGTCTCCAAGTTGGGAAGGTCCTTTTAGGATAGCAAGAGTAGTTCCAGGAAACTCATATTTGGTGGAATCCATACAAGGGGCATTGTTACCTCGAGCTCTCAATAGCAAGTACTTGAAGAAATACCACCCGAGTGTGTGGCAAGAAGCCTAAGTAGGCAATGGCCGATATACGATTATCGCCCTTAGCACAAACATGGCCGATACATAATTATCGCCCTGAGAAAAATAAATGGCCGATGGAGTGTTGACATCGTCCTTTGAGCAACCAAGGTACAAGTTATTTTTCGGCACACAAGCTTTGCCGAAAAACAGGGGGGCATGTGTTGACACCAGATTTTGGCATGGTCAAAAACACAATTAAGATGGCCTCAAATGGAAAAGTGCTCAAAGTGAGAACATTCTGTATCGTCAAAAGGAGAAACTTTGGTATTTGGGCCATAGCCATCCGATCTCATCTCTAATGTCACACCAAGTCAGAGAGTTTGCCGAATCTTATAACATAAAGTTACTCAATTCCTCCCCATATTATGCCCAAGCCAATGGACAAGCTGAGTCTAGCAATAAAATATTAATCAAGCTCATCAAGAAGAAGATTGAGGATAATCCAAGGAGATGGCATGAGCTACTATCCGAAGCTTTGTGGGCACATAGGATCTCAAGGAATGGTGCTACGAAGGTGAATCCATATGAGCTAGTATATGGTCAAGAGGCTGTTTTACCAGTGGAAGTAAATTTGAGTGCTTTGAGAATAGCCAAACAAAATGATTTATTGGCAGTAGACTTTTATAATTTGATGATGGACAATATTGATGAGGTTGCCGATAAACGTTTGGCTGCTTTGAAGGCCATAGAGAGAGACAAGTTGAGGGTGGCAAGAGCTTACAATAAGAAAGTCAAGTTGAAGAATTTTCAAGTTGGCGATCTCGTCTGGAAAGTGATTCTACCGATTGGTTCAAGAGATAGAAAATTCGGGAAGTGGTCTCCAAGTTGGGAAGGTCCTTTTAGGATAGCAAGAGTAGTTCCAGGAAACTCATATTTGGTGGAATCCATACAAGGGGCATTGTTACCTCGAGCTCTCAATAGCAAGTACTTGAAGAAATACCACCCGAGTGTGTGGCAAGAAGCCTAAGTAGGCAATGGCCGATATACGATTATCGCCCTTAGCACAAACATGGCCGATACATAATTATCGCCCTGAGAAAAATAAATGGCCGATGGAGTGTTGACATCGTCCTTTGAGCAACCAAGGTACAAGTTATTTTTCGGCACACAAGCTTTGCCGAAAAACAGGGGGGCATGTGTTGACACCAGATTTTGGCATGGTCAAAAACACAATTAAGATGGCCTCAAATGGAAAAGTGCTCAAAGTGAGAACATTCTGTATCGTCAAAAGGAGATACTTTGGTATTTGGGCCATAGCCATCCGATCTCATCTCTAAGGTAGAAGTTGTGTTAGAAGTACTGTGATTTTATATTCAGAACACTATTCAACTAATTACGCCCCCAAGATGCATCATATGGAAGAATGATCTACACAAATTGTCTTCATCTCATTGAGGCAATTGATTTTGATATATAAATCATCTCAATCCGAGTTCGTATGCAAAAGTTAGAGGCAATTCGCTGCAGACCGAACCTAAATGGAAATATGGCGCGAGGTACCAGACACCCTGTCTGATGGGTCGCGTGAGTTATTCGGCCTTTGCTGGCTGAATGATGCTTGCCGGGGTGAAAGCTTGCCGGTGTGAAATCTTGCCAGGGGTGAAAACCTTGCCGGTGTGAAAGCTTGCCGGGTAGGAAAACTTGCGGGGGTGAAAACCTTGCCGGTGTGAAAGCTTGCCGGGGTGGAAACCTTGTCGGTGTGGAAAGCTTGCCGGGGTGAAAGCTTGCCAGGGTGAAATCTTGCCGGGGTGAAAACCTTGCCGTGGTGGAAAGCTTGCCAGGGTGGAAAGCTTGCCGGCGTGGAAAGCTTGCCGGAAAGGTGGAAGCTGTCAAAGTCAATCTGACCAGAAGTTGGAGATGGGATCGAAAGAGTATCCACATGATCTCAGATGGAAAAGTGTTCTACACGGAAGTTGTGCGTCTCGTTGAAGCGGTCAACTTCTCTTTTGGAGTCATCATCATCTGAGATAGTATACAGCATGCGGAGTTGCTGAAAGACTCGGACAACCAAGAAAACTGCATGACCAAATCCGACTAAAAGTTAAAGATGACCTCGTAAAGTATTGAAGGTGACCTTATTTGAAAAAATGATCAACGGGCGAGTTGTTCTTCTCGTCGAGGTGCACAAATTTGGTATTTTGATCTTATCAATCGGAGGTCATATGCAAATTCCACGGCCTGTGCAAGGAGCAAGACAGAAGTTTGGGCCAGATTCGGGCTGAATCCGAGTTGAACTGGAACTAGAACTGTAGGACGTGAATTGATGTAATTTTCTTGTAAGGAAAGCCTAGATGAATCCTTTGCTTGTACGGGAAGTCCAGCCGCCTCTTTTATATGTTGGGGGTGACGTCCGATTGAAAGAACACACAGTTGAACAAATCAATATACTACTTTTTCATCTACGTTTTATCTCTCCACTGTTTTTCTCTCTCGTCCTTCGCTATTCTTCGAGTTTGAGAGCTGCGAATCCCGAGGCTCTAGGGGCGAGCGAATTGACCTAGGGCAGCCCATTGCCGCCGCACTCCCTGACGGGGTCCCTCCCGGGTGTGCGGGGTTTCGGGTCTAAAAAGCACCCGCCGACTGTCCTGCGTATCGCGCAGTCAGTCGGGTCTCCTTCGACGTGAGCTGCGGTGCATCACCCCCGGCATCGAGGGTACACGTAACGTGTTCGTGTGTCAACACTGGCACTATCGTCCATCCGTCCTGCCACTTATCCACGAAGCACGAGTGGCTAAGTGCATCGCTCTCTCCATAGCACGAGCTTGATGCACAACACAATGCTCTTTCTTAAGAGTGGTTGGTATGGAAATGTAAGGGTGATGCAACCTAGTAACAAGTATTTCTTTGATACGTCTCCAACGTATCTATAGTTTTTGATTGTTCCATGCAGTTTTATTATCAATCTTGGATGTTTATAATCATTTTATATCATTTTTTGGTACTAACCTATTGACATAGTGCCAAGTGCCAGTTGCTGTTTTTTCCATTTTTTTTACATCGCAGGAAATCAATATCAAACGGAGTCCAAATGCCCTGAAACTTTATGGAGAATTTTTATGGGCCAGAAGGAAGAAGTTGGGCCCTGGTTGCACCTGGGGTAGTCCCGAGGAGGGGACAACCCACCAGGGCGCGCCAGGAGGCCCAGGCGCTCCCTGGTGGGTTGTGCCAACCTCGGGTGCCCCCCGGACCGCCTCTTTGCTCTATAAATACCCCAATATTCCAGAAACCCTAAAAGCATCGACAAAATATTCATCCAGCTGTCACAGAGTCCAGAACCATCAGATCCAATCTAGACACCATCACGGAGGGGTTCACCACTTCCATTGGTGCCTCTCCGATGATGCGTGAGTAGTTCTTTGTAGACCTTTGGGTCCGTAGTTAGTAGCTAGATGGCTTTCTCTCTCTCGCTGAATTCTCAATACAATGGTCTCTTGGAGATCCATGTGATGTAACTCTTTTTGCTGTGTGTTTGTTGGGATCTGATAAACTTCGAGTTTATGATCAGTTATATCTTTTCATATCCATGAAAGTTATTTGAGTTTCTTTGATCTCTTATAGCCTCGTATTTCTTCTCCGATATTTGGGTTTTGTTTGGCAACTTGATCTATTTATCTTGCAACGGGAAGAGGTGCCTGGTAGTGGGTTCGATCTTACAGTGTTTGATCCCAGTGACAGAAAGGGAACTGACACGTATGTATCGTTGCTACTAAGAATAAAAGCATGGGATCTATATCTACCGCAATAGATAAACGGATCTTGTCTACATCATGTCATCGTTCTTATTGCATTACTCCGTTTTTCCATGAACTTAATACACTAGATGCATGCTGGATAGCAGTTGATGTGTGGAGTAATAGTAGTAGATGCAGGCAGGAGTCGGTCTATTAATCTTGGACATGATGCCTATGTAATGATCATTGCCTGGATATCGTCATAATTATTTGAAGTTCTATCAATTGCCCAACAGTAATTTGTTTACCCACCGTTTGCTATTTTCTCGAGAGAAGCCACTAGTGAAATCTACGACCCCCGGGTCATCTTTCTCATATATTTGCTTTGTGATCTATTTTATTTGCTCTTTCTATTTAGATCTATTAAACCAAAAATAAAAAAACACTTTGCTGCACTTTATTTTATTTGCGATCTATTATTTCAATCTATTACAAGCTTCTCCCGTCCACGCACCATTTCTGGCGCCGTACCCCGAAAGGGATTGACAACCCCTTTAACACGTTGGGTTGCGAGGTGTTGTTATTTTTGTGTAGGGGCTGTTTACGTTGTGTTGCCTGGTTCTCCTACTAGTTCGATAACTTTGGTTTCATATCTGAGGGAAATACCTACCGCCGCTATGCTGCATCATCCCTTCCTCTTTGGGGAAATACCGACGTAGCTTCAAGCGACATCATTCTCTCAATTGAGAATCAAGATTTATCGAATTAGTAGAAGTTTTTTCTGCAACACTAACCCTCAACACCTGTGCATAAAACACAAACAATCTTGTTCCCAATGCTTCAAGAAGGTTGTCAAGCTTCTTGTCTTAATAGCTTTGAGGATAAATTGAATGGTATGGTAAGAGTTGATAAATAGATAAAATAATAAAAATGGAATATCAAATAAAGTAAGTTGTAACGGTTTATGCAATTAAAGGGAAATAAACCCCGATTCCATAGTTTCACTATAGGCATCTCTCCAAGCAAGATAAATGTGTTGTGGTGAACAAATTACAGTCAGACAATAATTAAATTGCAATATCATATTTGGTAGATGACATGTTGCCCTAATTGGTGCATAGACTACCTGCATGCCGGAAGTTAAGCGAACTATTTGAAGGATTTTTTTCTCAACTTTCTGCAAATGATTATGCTCACACTACGTTCTATCTGCCTTGAGGATGATCATTGAGCATGGCCTTCCTTCAGAATTTCCTTTTGATCTGATGCGGAAAAACCAACTATAATGAGAAGTTAGGCATGCGACTGTATCTACCCTGCCGTCCGCCTCTGGTACGCATGGGCAACCTCACAACTGGGTCAATAGGAGGGCCGACCACAATCCCCTATGGTAGATGGCCTGCAATGCCGAAACCACCTACCCGCAACAAAAAGACAACTCGAGACCATCAACTTTCCCATTTAAATCGGCGTCGGCATTTGAGCGTCCACCCGTTCTGCCATTCGATGCTCTCCACCATTATTTATGCTTGATATATTTTTATTTTACTAGAGTAGACACACTGCATTCATTTCAACAGGTTAAGATGAATAGCCCGCAACATAGCTAGCTTAGTGCTAGAGTGTAATGCTAGTAATATTTGGTATTCGGAACATTGTACTATGCGATATTTTTCTCTTTAGTTCAAGATTCACATCATTGATTCTCTTTTTGTCTTATCATGATTTTGTAGGGCACATGGTGACATATAAGGATGACTATTAATATTATTTCAATTCAACATTGATATTAATCTTGATTGTTATAGTTAAGACCAATTATATAACTAATGGAGTAGATTAGTTAACTTATGTGGTAATATGGATGAACTCGAACGGCTTTATTGCACCTTGTTTTTACAAATAATAGATGGATTGTAAAATTTGCACATTGCTCGTCTAGCTCAGTTGGTAGAGCGGAGGCTCTTAGGATGTGTTTGGTTTGCTTCCTGAGCAAACCTTACACGCCCTTAACCTCGTGGTCTTGGGTTCGAGCCCCAAGGCGGGCAATTTTTTTGGTGTTTACACATATTTCCTTTATTTTCTCGATTTATACCGTTTTAGACCAATTAATTTAGGTGGATGCGAGAACATAGAGTTATGTATTTTTAGAAACAATATGAACCCCATTTGGAAGTTAGCTTGATGACTCAAATGTGTATTGGTGTGACGTGGACTATGGAGAATAGAGAATCGATGCTAGAAGAACTAGGTGGTGGTTTTGTTTATTTATTTTTGGCGTTGTAGTTGTTTTCTATGCTTCGGGTTTAGATCATCTATTTAGATCAGCCGATTTTATTAGATGCGGAAATTGTGTTGAGTTCTCTATTATCTACAAAATTGTGAACCCCATACAACCACCCTCCATCCCTCCATTTTTCGGTTGTTTGGTGTACTGTAGATTTAGTCATTCCTTACTGGAACCTCGATTTCACTACAGCAATCGGATGAAGCTACTCATTCAAGCTTGAACAATCATAGCTCTAATTCAGATTTGGTTGATGTTGGCCCACAAGAGAGCGGTTCTTCGCAACTAGAAGTCTGTTGTCAGATATGGTCCATTTTTATCCCAAGAGAAGGACAAGATGGCCAATCTGAACTATACCTACAACTGTAATGATATTTAGAGGCTGTGAATATGCTTCGAATGAGAAGAGCCCCTTTTTCCAAGCTTGTGGTGATGTTTAGGGAGAAGGGTTGCTACAGGATTGATATGTCTCCAAGGTATCTACTTTTCCCAACACTTCTGCTTTTGTTTTGGCCTCTTTTTCATGATTTGAGTGAATCTAACCCGGACTGATGTTGTTTTCAGCAGAACTACTTTGGTGTTCTTTTTGTGCGGAAATAAGAAGTTCTCAGAATTGGATGGTACAGAGAATTGTTTTGAAATATATAAAAAATACTGGCGCAAAGGACTACCGGAGGGGAACAGGGAGCCACAAGCTCAGGGGGCGTGGCCACGTGATCTTGTGGGCCCTATGAGCCTCCGTTTGCTCTAACTCCAAGTCTACATATACCGTCTTCCCAAGAAAAAATTATAGAGAAAGTATCATCATGTTTCATGATACAGAGCCGCCGCCACCTCCTGTTCTTCATTGGAAGGGATGATCTGGAGTCTGTTTAGGGCTTAGAAGTTAGGGATTCCTCATCGTCATCCTCGACAACCCTTCTTCATCGATAACCTCATGATGCTTGATACGTCTCCAACATATCTATAATTTTTTATTGTTCCATGCTGTTATATTATCATTCTTGGATGTTTTACAATCATTTTATATCATTTTTTGGTACTAACCTATTGACATAGTGCCCAGTGACAGTTGTTGTTTTCTGCTTGTTTTTGACATCGTAGGAAATCAATACCAAACAGAGTCCAAACGTAGCTAAACTTTTTGTGGATTTTTTTTGGACCAGAAGACACCGGATGGGC
This sequence comes from Aegilops tauschii subsp. strangulata, assembly GCF_002575655.3. Classification (NCBI taxonomy): domain Eukaryota; kingdom Viridiplantae; phylum Streptophyta; class Magnoliopsida; order Poales; family Poaceae; genus Aegilops; species Aegilops tauschii. The sequence continues at coordinate 601,304,540 of NC_053037.3, forward strand.
CAAGAAAGTACCAGAGGGGTGCCCCAAAGGGAGCACAACCCACCAGGGCTGCTACCTCTTGAGCACTGCGTAGGTTTTCCCTTGAAGAGGAAAGGGTGATGCAGCAAAGTAGCGTAAGTATTTCCCTCAATTTTTGAGAACCAAGGTATCAATCCAGTAGGAGGCTACACACGAGTCCCTCGCACCTACACAACCAAATAAATCCTTGCAACCAACGCGATAAGGGGTTGTCAATCCCTACACGGTCACTTACGAGAGTGAGATATGATAGATATGATAAGATAATATTTTTGGTATTTTTGTGATAAAAATGCAACGTAAAATAAAAGGCAACGGAAATAGCTAAGTGTTAGAAGATTAATATGATGGAAAATAGACCCGGTGGGCATAGGTTTCACTAGTGGCTTCTCTCGAGAGCATAAGTATTTACAGTGGGTGAACAAATTACTGTTGAGCAATTGACAGAATTGAGCATAGTTATGAGAATATCCAGGCAATGATATCTAGGCAATTGATAGAACTTCAAATAATCATGACGATATCCAGGCAATGATCACTATATAGGCATCACGTCCAAGATTAGTAGACCGACTCCTGCCTGCATCTACTACTATTACTCCACACATCGACCACTATCCAGCATGCATCTAGAGTATTAAGTTCATAAGAACAGAGTAACGCTTTAAGCAAGTGTGACGCCCCCGATTTGACCGTACACTAATCATGCACGCAAACGTGAACGATCAAGGTCAGGGACTCACGGGAAGATATCACAACACAACTCTAAAACATAAATAAGTCATACAAGCATTATAATACAAGCCAGGGGCCTCGAGGGCTCGAATACAATTGCTCGATCATAGACGAGTCAGCGGAAGCAACAATATCTGAGTACAGACATAAGTTAAACAAGTTGCCTTAAGAAGGCTAGCACAAACAGGGATACAGATCGAACGAGGCGTAGGCCTCCTGCCTGGGACCTCCTAACTACTCCTGGTCGTCGTCAGCGGCCTGCACGTAGTAGTAGGCACCTCCAGTGTCGTAGGTGTCGTCGTCGATGGTGGCGTCTGGCTCCTGGGCTCCAACATCTGGTTGTGACAACCAGATAGAAAGGAAAGGGGGAAAAGAGGGAGAGAAGCAACCGTGAGTACTCATCCAAAGTACTCGCAAGCAAGGAGCTACACTACATATGCATGGGTATATGTGTAAAGGGGCATATCAGTGGACTGAACTGTAGAATGCCAGAATAAGAGGGGGATAGCTAGTCCTGTCGAAGACTACGCTTCTGGTCATCTCCATCTTGCAGCAGGTAGAAGAGAGTAGATTGAAGTCCTCCAAGTAGCATCGCATAGCATAATCCTACCCGGCAATCCCCTCCTCGTCGCCCTGTTAGAGAGCGATCACCGGGTTATATCTGGCACTTGGAAGGGTGTATTTTATTCAGTATCCAGTTCTAGTTGTCATAAGCTCAAGGTACAACTCCGGGTCGTCCTTTTACCGAGGGACACGGCTATTCGAATAGATAAACTTCCCTGCAGGGGTGCACCACATAACCCAACACGCTCGATCCCATTTGGCCGGACACACTTTTCTGGGTCATGCCCGGCCTCGTAAGATCAACGCGTCGCAGCCCCACCTAAGCACAACAGAGAGGTCAGCACGCCGGTCTAACCCTATGCACGCAGGGGTCTGGGCCCATCGCCCTATACACACCTGCACGTTGCGTACGCGGCCGGAAGCAGACCTAGCCTAGTGGCGTTCCAGTCCAATCCGGCGCGCGCCACTCAGTCGCTGACGTCATGAAGGCTTCGGCTGATACCACGACGCCGGGATACCCATAACTACTCCCGCGTAGATGGCTAGTGCGTATAGACCAAATGGCCAGACTCAGATCAAATACCAAGATCTCGTTAAGCGTGTTAAGTATCCGCGAACGCCGACCAGGGCCAGGCCCACCGCTCACCTAGGCGGTCTCCACCTGCCCTGTCGCTCCGCCACAAAGATCCACTTGCGGGTACTCCTACGAGCCGACCCGACTTTAGTCATCACATGTGTCATGTATATAGTTTATAAGTATATACCCGTGATCACCGCCCCGGTGACCACGGCCCGATAGTATAGCACAGCAGACGGACAAGAATGTAGGGCCACTGATGGAAAACTAGCATCCTATACTAAGCATGTAGGATTGCAGGTAAAGGTATCAACAGTAGTAGCAAGGATAGGCTATGCATCCGGATAGGATATCGAAAAGCAGTAACATGCTACACTACTCTAATGCAAGCAGTATAGAGAAGAGTAGGCGATATCTGGTGATCAAGGGGGGGCTTGCCTGGTTGCTCTGGCAAGTAGGAGGGGTCGTCGACTCCGTAGTCGAACTGGGCAGCAGCAGTGTCGGTCTCGTAGTCTACCGGAGAGAAGAGGGGGAAGAAACAGTAAATACAATGCAAACATAAGCATGACGATGCGTGACATGACAATGAGCGGTGCTAGGGGTGTCCTAACGCGACAGTAGGTGTTACCGGTGAAGGGGGGGAACATCCGGGAGGTATTCCCGATGTTTCGCGTTTTCGGACAGTCGGACCGGAGGGGGAAAGTTGCTAGTTCGATAGGTTAGGGAGGTGTGGTGGACGAACGGACTGCGTATTCGGATTCGTCTCGTCGTTCTGAGCAACTTTCATATAGAAAACATTTTCATCCGAGTTACCGTTTAAAAGATATGGATTTTCAAAGTTTATTTGAATTTTTGGAATTATTTATATTAAGAAAATGAATTATGACGTCAGCATGAGGCAATGCTGACGTCAGCAAGTCAACAGGTCGGCTGACTAGTCAAACCAGACAGGTGGGTCCAGTGGGACCCACATGTCAGCCTCTGTTAGTCTAATACTTAATTAAACTAATCTAACAGTATAATTAGAGGGGTGGGCCCCACATGTCAGTGAGTGTTTAGTTAAACTAATTATTTTTATTTATAAAACATTTTCTTTTTCTTTATTTTTTTAATTTCTGCGGCAGGGCCCGCATGTCAGTGACTGGGCCTGCCCAGTCAGCAGTTGACTGGGTCAACCCAGTCAACTGGGGCCCGTGGGGGCCACTGGCAGTGACCCAGGGGTGGCCCCAGGTGTGCCACGTCGGCGGCCGGCGCCGGAGCAACGCCGGCGACCAAAACGCACGGCGGCGCGCGCGGGAGGGGCGCGGGTTTCACCCACAGTGGGTTTGCGGGGGCGGGGCTGGGCGCGTTCGACGCGGCTCGACGTCGCGCGTCCAACGGCGGTGGTCGGAGGGGCTGGAACGGCCGGAGACGACCGCTACGAGCTCGCCGGCGGCGAGGTGCTACGGGTGCCCGACCGAAGCTACGCTAGAGCGCGCGAACGGCCGAACTAACTACCTAGGCGGGTGCGGCACGGTGCGGTCGGGCTAGCGGGCCTACGCCCGTGACCATTTGGTCACCAGAGACACGCCGGCGGCGAGCTCCGCGGCGTGGCGTTCGGGCGCGCGTGGGAAAGCAGCTACGGAGCGCGAGCGAGCTAACGGAGAGGGGGAGGAGAAGGAGAGGCTCACTGCGAGGCTGTAGGGACTGGCAGTGAGCTCGGGGAGGGCGCGGGGTAGCCGGAATCGGCGACGAACGACGGCGGCCATAGGTTGAAGACGAGCTCGGGGAGGCCGGTGCAGTGGCGCTTGGCTCGTTCCCGATGGCGTAGTCGGCGTAGTCGACGGCGGGGAGTCGTTCGGGCACGTCGACGGGGCGATCGGGGCACGGTGGCCGCGGGAGCTACGGTGAACGGCGGCGAGCACGCGCGGGCAGAGGGGATCGAAGGGGAGAGGGAGGGGGATCTGGCGGGGGAGAAGGCGCAGAGGCCGAGGGAGAGCGGGGGCGAGTGGGAGAGAGGCCCGAGGAGGCGGGGGAGCTGGCGCCCTTATCCTCCCCGTCGCCGGCGAGGGGGTGCGGCGGGGACGGCCACTGTTCCGCCCCCGGTCGGGGGAACAGGGAAGGGGCGAGGGGGAGAGTGGGCTGGGCCAGGGTCGGGGGTCGCGGCCCAGTTTGGGCCGGGGGTCAGTGGGGGTGGGGGGGAAGGCCTAGTTTGGGCCACGGGTCCAGTGAGGGGGGAAGGGCCTTTTCCTTTTTTTCCTTTTCTCTCTCTGTGTTCTGTTTTCTGTTTTCTTTTTATTTGTTTATTTTCTTTTCTGTTTTAATTCATTTAAAAGTATTTAGGTATTTTATAAAAATGTGTTTTCTCCACCATAATTACCAGTGTATTATTTGGCACCCACTGAACATTTTAGTTTAAATTTTTGAAAACTTTTATTTTCCACTTTAATTATATTTGAAGTTTGAACTAGGAGTTTGAAAGGAAGGTGATTCAAATGTGATCAAGCCCTGCTTAGCAACATGATTAGCTTAATCACAGGGGGTTACTGTAGCATGATTCTCAGGGTGTTACAAATCTCCTCCACTACAAGAAATCTCGTCCCGAGATTTAGGAGGTAGAAGGAAACAGTGCGGGGTATTCTTCGCGCAGACGATCCTCTCGTTCCCAAGTGGCCTCATCTTCAGAATGGTGCGACCACTGGACTTTGAGAAACTTGATCGCCTTCTGACGTGTGCGGCGCTCAGCTTGGTCGAGAATGTGGACCGGATGCTCCTTATAGGAGAGGTCTTGCTGCAATTCGAGCACTTCATGATCCACAGCTCGGATTGGATCTTTGAAGCAACGGCGGAGCTGTGCCACATGGAACACATCGTGAACCTGAGAAAGGTTCGGCGGTAGTTCCAGTTGGTATGCCACTTTTCCACGCCTTTCGAGGATAGTGAATGGGCCAATAGAGGGGTTCGGCACTTTCGTCCATATAACACTTCGAAGGGGGCCATCTTCAGACTAGCTTGATAGCTATTATTATAAGAGAACTCAGCATACGGGAGAGATTCCTCCCATTTCTTGCCGAAGGAAATAACACAAGCTCGAAGCATGTCTTCGAGAACTTGATTGACGCGTTCAACTTGTCCTTGCGATTGAGGATGAAACGCAGTACTGAATGACAAATGAGTTCCCATTGCTTCTTGGAAACTTGCCCAGAATCTTGAAGTGAATAAGCTACCACGGTCTGAACTGATAACCAGTGGAATACCATGGAGTGAAACAATCCTGGACATATAGAGCGTTGCCAACTAGCTAGCAGTGATCGTTTCTTTGACTGCCAGAAAATGTGCAACTTTGGAAAGCCGGTCAATGACGACAAGAATAGCATCATTACCTTTCTGTGATTTGGGAAATCCAGTGACGAAGTCCATCTCAACATGGTCCCATTTCCATTCAGGGATAGCGATAGGTTGCAGAGTTCCAGCAGGCCTTTGATGTTCTGCTTTGATACGACGGCAAACGTCACACTCAGCAACATAACGAGCAATGTCTTGCTTCATATTAGACCACCAGAATCTCTGTCGGATGTCTTGATACATCTTTGTACTACCAGGATGGATACATAGAGGCGTATCACGAGCTTCTTTCATAACTTCCTGTGTCATATCCAAGTTTTTCTCTGCACATGGCACCACTAGGCGGCCCTTGAAGTATAGGGTGCCATCTTCAGCAATGGTGAAGAATGAGGGCTTTCCTTCTGCGAGGTAGCGCTTAATCTTGTGGGCTTCAGAGTCATACTTCTGTAGCCTTTTGATGCTATCCACGAGATCTGGTTTAGCAACTAGGGTATTGAGGGAACCCTGGGTAACAACGTGGAGGTTCACCTTGCCAAACTCCTTAGGAGGGGGAGTGAGTGCACCCGAAGGAACAATATGGAGGTTCAGCTTCCTGAATTCTTCAACAAGCGAGGGCTGAACTTTATGAACCTGGAGATGGTTGCAGTAAGACTTGCGGCTCAAGGCATCAGCCATTACATTAGCCTTGCCTGGCGTATAGGAAATACCCAAGTCAAAGTCTGCAACAAGCTCCATCCATCTTTGCTGACGGAGGTTCAGATCTGGTTGAGTAAACAGATACTTCAGACTTTGGTGGTCAGTGAAGATCTCGCAACGATTACCGAGAAGGTAATGTCGCCACTGCTTCAGCGCATGAATGCCAGCAGCAAGTTCGAGGTCGTGAACTGGGTAGTTCTCTTCGTGAGGGCGCAATTGCCGAGAGGCATAAGCAATCACTTTGCGGTCTTGCATTAGGACACAGCCTAATCCTTGACGGGAAGCGTCGCAGTAGATGACGAAGTCCTTCTTAGTATCAGGTGGAGCTAGAACTGGAGCAGAGGTCAACTTGTCTTTGAGTGCCTGGAAACTTTCCTGACATTTGTCTGTCCATTGGAACTTGACACCCTTATGCAACAGGTTAGTCAGAGGCCTGGCGATTTTAGAGAAGTTCTCGACGAATCGACGGCAGTAGCTGGCGAGACCGAGAAAACTTCTAACTTGCTTAACGTTCTTGGGAGGAGTCCAATCAAGAATAGCCTGAACTCGCTCGGGGTTGACGGCAATACCATCCTTAGAGATGACATGCCCAAGATAGGTTACTTCCGGTAGCCAGAATTCACATTTGGAGAACTTGGCATATAGTTGATGTTCTCGTAGCTTTTCCAGCACAAGTCGAAGATGTTCAGCATGTTCTTCTTCATTCTTGGAGAATACCAGGATATCATCCAGATAAACCACGACGAACTTGTCGAGGTAATCCATGAATATATAGTTCATCAGACGAGAGAAGGTGGCTGGAGCATTGGTTAAACCGAAAGACATGACGGTGTATTCGTATGAACCATAGCGAGTCACGAAGGCGGTTTTTGGGATATCCTCTTCGCGAACACGGATCTGGTGGTAGCCCAACCTCAAGTCGAGCATAGAGAACACTGACGAACCCGCCAGTTGATCATACAGATCATTGATCCGAGGAAGAGGGTATTTATTCTGAATGGTAGCTTGGTTTATAGGACGGTAGTCTTGAACCAATCGGTTAGTCCCATCCTTCTTCTTGACAAAGAGAGAAGGTGCTCCCCAAGGAGAGCAACTTGGGTGAATGAATCCTTTGCGAAGAGATTTGTCGATTTCCTCCTTAAGCTCAAGGAGTTCATGTGGCGGCATTTTGTAGGGTCGCTTGGCTATAGGAGTGGTGCCTGGTTTCAAGTCGATGATGAATTCGACAGCTCTAGCAGGGGGAATCCCTGGCAGTTCTTCAGGGAAGACGTCGAGGAATTCACGCACGACAGGAATGTTTTCAATGCCCTCGAGTGGTGCAGCGTTCAATGCATTCAATGCATAGAGCCTTGCCTCGGCATTTTGCACCAGATGAGCTTGGTAAGCAACTATTTCATCTGAAGGGTGTAGCAGATGGACGGTCTTAGTGGCGCAAACTATAGAAGCAGTATGCGCTTTCAACCAATCCATACCCAAAATGAGGTCGATGTTAGACGTCTTCAGGATAATGGGAGAGGCATAGAATTCCAGCCCTTCGATTTCCACGGGGACATCGATGCCAACCAAGGAGGTTTGACACTGTCCCACGGGGGTTTTGACCAATACAGAGGTGTTCATCTCCTCACATTTAACATCGTGCTTGTATGCAAAATCTTCTGACATGAATGAATGCGATGCACCTGTATCAAATAAAACGGATGCTGGTACTGAATTTACGAGGAGTGTACCCATCACAGTAGCAGGCTGGTCTTGAGCTTCGTTGAGATCAACGTGGTTGGCATGAGCACGACCATAAGACTTAGCATTGTTGTTGCGGGGCTGATTGTTACCACGGCCAGTTGCTGGAAGGGCCAGTTGATTCTGGTTCTGGTTGCATTCTTTAGCACGGTGTCCTGGTTGTCCACACCTGAAGCACAAGCCATTATTCGGAGTGGGAACAGGAGCTTGGGATGGTGGAGCTGGAAGTCTTGACTGCCTGGACGGTGGTGTAGGCAGACGAGGGGCAGCATAGGTCTGCCTTGGGGCAGATGCATTTGGACGGTACATGCTATTCGGGATCCATATCTTACGCTTCTGTGAGGGCGAGCCCGAAGATGAGCCCGTGTCACGGTTGCGCCTGTGAGAGCTCTGGTATTCCTGCAGACCAGTTTCGACATTGATGGCCTTGTTCACCAAGGTGGCGAAATCAGCAAAGTCATGCACTAGAAGTGCGAGCTTGATGTCAGCTTGAAGGCCATCACGGAACTTCTCCTGTCTGCGTGTATCAGTGGCAATGTCTTCTTCAGCATAGCGGGACAAGTCCAGAAACTCCCGCTGATAAGCTTCGACAGATTTGTTGCCTTGGGTGAGGTTGCGGAACTCACGCTTCTTCCGGTCCATGACTCCTTGAGGAATGAAGCGGGCACGGAAAGCTGCTTGGAAGTCTGGCCATGTGATGATTGTTCCAGCTGGCAGAGTACGCCTGTGGCTGTCCCACCATTGAGCTGCGGGTCCCTTCAGAAAGAAGGAAGCAAAGTTGACATAGCTGGCAGGGGCTACATCAGCAGACTCCAACTCATAGGTGATGTCACGAAGCCAGTCATCAGCATCCAGAGGCTGAGTTGAGCTGCGGTAGATGGTTTGGTTGAGGCGTATGAAATCTTGAAGAGTCACTTGAGCTGGCTGCTGGTTCATATTGGGGCGAGGAAACTGATCCATCATATTTTCCATGAATTGGCGGTTCAGTTCAAACTGTTGGATCATACCAGCCATGTACTCAGGTGGTGGTGGGGCATCGCCACCACGACCACGACCACCTGGTCTAACCATCCTGCTAATATATAACAGGGGTAGTTCAGCACTGAGAAATATTTGCAAAGACAAGAATCATTCAAGATGAAACATGCATAACGAAAGGAGCACGATAGCTACTACATAGTAGTCGGCATAGCTTACAAAAGGGGTCATGCATAGAGTTCAGTACATAGAGTTCAGTACATGGACTAAAACATCATAGGCGGCACACAGGCTCGCGTCGACTGCAACTAATACTACAAGCAAGCCTACATCAGTCCCAAGAGGTACTGTGGAGGTAATCGTAGCCCGACAGCTGGTAGTGAGGCAACGGATAGCCCTCCACGTCAGCAGACTGGGGGCCGCGGATACTCAGGTGTAGAGTCTGACGCTCAGGTGGCAGAAGAGGACCAAGTGCGGGAGAGTAGCCTCCCACCTCTGGCCAACCGACACCGTGGGGCATCACGGTCCTGGCTGGGTAGATCGCAGTACGCGGTACCTGTCCAGACCGGACAAAGGGGTGCAGCAGCGTCAGAGCACGGTAAAGGTGCTGACGGGTGGTGTACATCTCGTGGCGAAGAGCTCGGTTAGCTCGATCCAGCCCATCAGCATGCAGAACCAGGTGCTGATGGTAGAAGGGCTCTCGGGTGACAGTGGAGTAGGCAGCAGTATAGTATCCCTCCGCACCAACATCAGAGGCGATAGCAATGTGCCTGAAAGGGGAGGTGTCCAACGCCTGATACTCTCCACGAAGACGTGTCAGAGCAGCATAGGCAGCATCGTGGACAGCCATATCGATGGTCACACCAACACCATGTGCGGTGTGCAGCACAGTAGTGTAGTCGTACTCCCGAGAGTAGAGGTGGACGATGGCACGGTACTGCTCCTGGTTAAAGTCCTGGTACTCCTCGTAGACGGTGTACTCAGGGTGCCAGCGATAACCCAGATAGGTCATCATCTCAGCTAGCACCGCAGGTGATCCCGAGGCACCAATGGCCATCGTGTGGCGAACGACCTGCCTCGTGGGTTCCATCTGAAAGCAAAGACGTTTCAAAGGAGTCAATTGACAGTGTGTGAATTGTCCAAAATACTATTCTAAGAAACAACTATGGCTTATCCATCTTTGGGGTGAACGCGGTCACGGGATCCTAGTGTTAGAGTTAGTAAATTCGTTTTAACCCGAGTAGAAGAGAGTTCAGAGTCCCAGAGTAAAGGTCGAGGAGTAAAAGATCCTAGTACCACCCAATGGCGACGTGGGCCCGTAAGACACACAGCCATGTTAGTAAAATGTTTTGTAATGTCTAGACTCGACTTCGGCCAAGGTGCGTGGAAAGGGGGATTCCTACAGGCAGTCGGCTCTGATACCAACTTGTGACGCCCCCGATTTGACCGTACACTAATCATGCACGCAAACGTGAACGATCAAGGTCAGGGACTCACGGGAAGATATCACAACACAACTCTAAAACATAAATAAGTCATACAAGCATTATAATACAAGCCAGGGGCCTCGAGGGCTCGAATACAATTGCTCGATCATAGACGAGTCAGCGGAAGCAACAATATCTGAGTACAGACATAAGTTAAACAAGTTGCCTTAAGAAGGCTAGCACAAACAGGGATACAGATCGAACGAGGCGTAGGCCTCCTGCCTGGGACCTCCTAACTACTCCTGGTCGTCGTCAGCGGCCTGCACGTAGTAGTAGGCACCTCCAGTGTCGTAGGTGTCGTCGTCGATGGTGGCGTCTGGCTCCTGGGCTCCAACATCTGGTTGTGACAACCAGATAGAAAGGAAAGGGGGAAAAGAGGGAGAGAAGCAACCGTGAGTACTCATCCAAAGTACTCGCAAGCAAGGAGCTACACTACATATGCATGGGTATATGTGTAAAGGGGCATATCAGTGGACTGAACTGTAGAATGCCAGAATAAGAGGGGGATAGCTAGTCCTGTCGAAGACTACGCTTCTGGTCATCTCCATCTTGCAGCAGGTAGAAGAGAGTAGATTGAAGTCCTCCAAGTAGCATCGCATAGCATAATCCTACCCGGCAATCCCCTCCTCGTCGCCCTGTTAGAGAGCGATCACCGGGTTATATCTGGCACTTGGAAGGGTGTATTTTATTCAGTATCCAGTTCTAGTTGTCATAAGCTCAAGGTACAACTCCGGGTCGTCCTTTTACCGAGGGACACGGCTATTCGAATAGATAAACTTCCCTGCAGGGGTGCACCACATAACCCAACACGCTCGATCCCATTTGGCCGGACACACTTTTCTGGGTCATGCCCGGCCTCGTAAGATCAACGCGTCGCAGCCCCACATAAGCACAACAGAGAGGTCAGCACGCCGGTCTAACCCTATGCGCGCAGGGGTCTGGGCCCATCGCCCTATGCACACCTGCACGTTGCGTACGCGGCCGGAACCAGACCTAGCCTAGTGGCGTTCCAGTCCAATCCGGCGCGCGCCACTCAGTCGCTGACGTCACGAAGGCTTCGGCTGATACCACGACGCCGGGATACCCATAACTACTCCCGCGTAGATGGCTAGTGCGTATAGACCAAATGGCCAGACTCCGATCAAATACCAAGATCTCGTTAAGCGTGTTAAGTATCCGCGAACGCCGACCAGGGCCAGGCCCACCGCTCACCTAGGCGGTCTCCACCTGCCCTGTCGCTCCGCCACAAAGATCCACTTGCGGGTACTCCTACGAGCCGACCCGACTTTAGTCATCACATGTGTCATGTATATAGTATATAAGTATATACCCGTGATCACCGCCCCGGTGACCACAGCCCGATAGTATAGCACAGCAGACGGACAAGAATGTAGGGCCACTGATGGAAAACTAGCATCCTATACTAAGCATGTAGGATTGCAGGTAAAGGTATCAACAGTAGTAGCAAGGATAGGCTATGCATCCGGATAGGATATCGAAAAGCAGTAACATGCTACACTACTCTAATGCAAGCAGTATAGAGAAGAGTAGGCGATATCTGGTGATCAAGGGGGGGGCTTGCCTGGTTGCTCTGGCAAGTAGGAGGGGTCGTCGACTCCGTAGTCGAACTGGGCAGCAGCAGTGTCGGTCTCGTAGTCTACCGGAGAGAAGAGGGGGAAGAAACAGTAAATACAATGCAAACATAAGCATGACGATGCGTGACATGACAATGAGCGGTGCTAGGGGTGTCCTAACGCGACAGTAGGTGTTACCGGTGAAGGGGGGGAACATCCGGGAGGTATTCCCGATGTTTCGCGTTTTCGGACAGTCGGACCGGAGGGGGAAAGTTGCTAGTTCGATAGGTTAGGGAGGTGTGGTGGACGAACAGACTGCGTATTCGGATTCGTCTCGTCGTTCTGAGCAACTTTCATATAGAAAACATTTTCATCCGAGTTACGGTTTAAAAGATATGGATTTTCAAAGTTTATTTGAATTTTTGGAATTATTTATATTAAGAAAAATGAATTATGACGTCAGCATGAGGCAATGCTGACGTCAGCAAGTCAACAGGTCGGCTGACCAGTCAAACCAGACAGGTGGGTCCAGTGGGACCCACATGTCAGCCTCTGTTAGTCTAATACTTAATTAAACTAATCTAACAGTATAATTAGAGGGGTGGGCCCCACATGTCAGTGAGTGTTTAGTTAAACTAATTATTTTTATTTATAAAACATTTTCTTTTTCTTTATTTTTTTTTATTTCTGCGGCGGGGCCCGCATGTCAGTGACTGGGCCTGCCCAGTCAGCAGTTGACTGGGTCAACCCAGTCAACTGGGGCCCGTGGGGGCCACTGGCAGTGACCCAGGGGTGGCCCCAGGTGTGCCACGTCGGCGGCCGGCGCCGGAGCAACGCCGGCGACCAAAACGCACGGCGGCGCGCGCGGGAGGGGCGCGGGTTTCACCCACAGTGGGTTTGCGGGGGCGGGGCTGGGCGCGTTCGACGCGGCTCGACGTCGCGCGTCCAACGGCGGTGGTCGGAGGGGCTGAAACGGCCGGAGACGACCGCTACGAGCTCGCCGGCGGCGAGGTGCTACGGGTGCCCGACGGAAGCTACGCTAGAGCGCGCGAACGGCCGAACTAACTACCTAGGCGGGTGCGGCACGGTGCGGTCGGGCTAGCGGGCCTACGCCCGTGACCATTTGGTCACCGGAGACACGCCGGCGGCGAGCTCCGCGGCGTGGCGTTCGGGCGCGCGTGGGAAAGCAGCTACGGAGCGCGAGCGAGCTAACAGAGAGGGGGAGGAGAAGGAGAGGCTCACTGCGAGGCTGTAGGGAGTGGCAGTGAGCTCGGGGAGGGCGCGGGGTAGCCGGAATCGGCGACGAACGACGGCGGCCGTAGGTTGAAGACGAGCTCGGGGAGGCCGGTGCAGTGGCGCTTGGCTCGTTCCCGATGGCGTACTCGGCGTAGTCGACGGCGGGGAGTCGTTCGGGCACGTCGACGGGGCGATCGGGGCACGGTGGCCGCGGGAGCTACGGTGAACGGCGGCGAGCACGCGCGGGCAGAGGGGATCGAAGGGGAGAGGGAGGGGGATCTGGCGGGGGAGAAGGCGCAGAGGCCGAGGGAGAGCGGGGGCGAGTGGGAGAGAGGCCCGAGGAGGCGGGGGAGCTGGCGCCCTTATCCTCCCCGTCGCCGGCGAGGGGGTGCGGCGGGGACGGCCACTGTTCCGCCCCCGGTCGGGGGAACAGGGAAGGGGCGAGGGGGAGAGTGGGCTGGGCCAGGGTCGGGGGTCGCGGCCCAGTTTGGGCCGGGGGTCAGTGGGGGGCGGATGGCCTAGTTTGGGTCACGGGTCCAGTGAGGGGGGAAGGGCCTTTTCCTTTTTTTCCTTTTCTCTGTCTGTGTTCTGTTTTCTGTTTTCTTTTTATTTGTTTATTTTCTTTTCTGTTTTAATTCATTTAAAAGTATTTAGGTATTTTATAAAAATGTGTTTTCTCCACCATAATTACCAGTGTATTATTTGGCACCCACTGAACATTTTAGTTTAAATTTTTGAAAACTTTTATTTTCCACTTTAATTATATTTGAAGTTTGAACTAGGAGTTTGAAAGGAAGGTGATTCAAATGTGATCAAGCCCTGCTTAGCAACATGATTAGCTTAATCACAGGGGGTTACTGTAGCATGATTCTCAGGGTGTTACAGCAAGATGGCATGATGTAGAGGGATAAACTTATGCAATATGATACAAACCCCATCTTGTTATCCTCGATGGCAACAATACAATACGTGCCTTGCTGCCCCTACTGTCACTGGGAAAGGACACCACAAGATTAAACCCAAAGCTAAGCACTTCTCCCATTGCAAGAAAGATCAATCTAGTAGGCCAAACCAAACTGATAATTTGAAGAGACTTGCAAAGATAACCAATCATACATAAAAGAATTCAGAAGATTCAAATATTGTTCATAGATAAACTTGATCTCATAAACCCACAATTCATCGGTCTCAACAAACACACCGCAAAAGAAGATTACATCGAATAGATCTCCACAAGAGAGGGGGAGAACATTGTATTGAGATCCAAAAAGAGAGAAGAAGCCATCTAGCTAATAACTATGGACCCGAAGGTCTGAGGTAAACTACTCACACTTCATCGGAGAGGCTATGGTGTTGATGTAGAAGCCCTCCGTGATTGATGCCCGCTCCAGCGGAGCTCCCGAACAGGCCCCAAGATGGGATCTCACGGGTACAGAAGGTTGCGGCGGTGGAATTAGGTTTTTGGCTCCGTATCTGGTAGTTTGGGGGTACGTAGGTATATATAGGAGGAAGGAGTACGTCGGTGGAGCAACATGGGGCCCACGAGGGTGGAGGGCGTGCCCAGGGGGGTAGGCGCCCCCCTACCTCGTGGCTTCCTGGTAGCTTTCTTGACGTAGGGTCCAAGTCCTCTGGATCACGTTCATTTCGAAAATCACATTGCCAAAGGTTTCGTTCCGTTTGGACTCCGTTTGATATTCTTTTTCTGCAAAACTCTGAAATAGGCAAAAGGCAGCAATTCTGGGCTGGGCCTCCGGTTAATAGGTTAGTCCCAAAAATAATACAAAAGTGCATAATAAAGCCCAATAATTTCCAAAACAGAAGATAATATAGCATGGAGCAATCAAAAATTATAGATACGTTGGAGACGTATCAAGCATCCCAAGCTTAATTCCTGCTCGTCCTCGAGTAGGTAAATGATAAAAACATAATTTTTGATGTGGAATGCTACTTGGCATAATTTCAATGTAATTCTTCTTAATTGTGGTATGAATATTCAGATCCGAAAGATTCAAGATAAAAGTTCAATATTGACATAAAAATAATAACACTTCAAGCATACTAACTAAGCAATTATGTCCTCTCAAAATAACATGGCCAAAGAAAGTTCATCCCTACAAAATCATATAGTTTAGTCATGCTCCATTTTCGTCACACAAGAATGCTCTCATCATGCACAACCCCGATGACAAGCCAAGAAATTGTTTCATACTTTAGTAATCTTAAACTTTTTCAACCTTCACGCAATACATGAGCGTGAGCCATGGATATAGCACTATGGGTGGAATAGAATATGATGATGGGGGTTATCTGGAGAAGACAAAAAGGGAGAAAGTCTCACATCAACGAGGCTAATCAATGAGCTATGGAGATGCCCATCGATTGATGTTAATGCAAGGAGTAGGGATTGCCATGCAACAGATGCACTAGAGCTATAAATATATGAAAGCTCAATCAAAAGAAACTAAGTGGGTGTGCATCCAACTTGCTTGCTCACGAAGACCTAGGGCACTTGAGGAGGCCCATTGTTGGAATATACAAGCCAAGTTCTATAATGAAAAATTCCCACTATTTTATGAAAGTGACAAAACAAGAGACTCTCTATTATGAAGATCATGGTGCTACTTTGAAGCACAAGTGTGATAAAAGGATAGTAACATTGTCCCTTCTCTCTTTTTCTCTCATTTTTTTGGGCCTTCTCTTTTTTATGGCCTTTCTCTCTCTTTTTTTATTCCTCACTTGGGACAATGCTCTAGAAAATGATGATCATCACACTTCTATTTATTTACAACTCAATGATTACAACTCGATACTAGAACAAAGTATGACTCTATATGAATGACTCCGGCGGTGTACCGGGATATGGAATGAACCAAGAGTGACATGTATGAAAGAATTATGAACGGTGGCTTTGCCACTATGTCAACTACATGATCATGCAAAGCAATATGACAATGATGAACGTGTCATGATAAACGGAACGGTGGAAAGTTGCATGGCAATATATCTCGGAATGGCTATGGAAATGCCATAATAGGTAGGTATGGTGGCTGTTTTGAGGAAGATATAAGGAGGTTTATGTGTGAAAGAGCGTATCATATCACGGGGTTTGGATGCACCGGCGAATTTTGCACCAACTCTCAATGTGAGAAAGGGCAATGCACGGTACCGAAGAGGCTAGCAATGGTGGAAAGGTGAGAGTGCGTATAATCCATGGACTCAACATTAGTCATAAAGAACTCACATACTTATTGCAAAAATCTACAAGTCATCAAAAACAAGCACTACGCGCATGCTGCTAGGGGGATAGATTTGTAGGAAAAGACCATCGCTCGTCCCCGACCGCCACTCATAGGGTGGACAATCAAAGAACACCTCATGTTTCAAATTTGTTACATAACGTTTACCATACGTGCATGCTACGGGACTTGCAAACTTCAACACAAGTATTTCTCAAATTCACAACTACTCAACTAGCACAACTTTAATATCACTACCTCCATGTCTCAAAACAATCATCAAGCATCAAACTTCTCTTAGTATTCAACACACTCATAAGAAAGTTTTTACTATTCTTGAATACCTAGCATATTAGGATTTTTTAGGCAAATTACCATGCTATTTAAGACTCTCAAAATAATCTAAGTGAAGCATGAGAGATCAATAGTTTCTATAAAACAAATCCACCACCGTGCTCTAAAAGATATAAGTGAAGTACTAGAGCAAAAACTATATAACTCAAAAGATATAAGTGAAGCACATAGAGTATTCTAATAATTTCCGAATCATGTGTGTCTCTCTCAAAAGGTGTGTACAGCAAATATGATTGTGGTAAACTAAAAAGCAAAGACTCAAATCATACAAGACGCTCCAAGCAAAACACATATCATGTGGTGATTAAAAATATAGCTCCAAGTAAAGTTACCGATGGAAGTAGACGAAAGAGGGGATGCCTTCCGGGGCATCCCCAAGCTTTGGCTTTTAGGTGTCCTTATATTATCTTGGGGGTGCCATGGGCATCCCCAAGCTTAGGCTCTTGCCACTCCTTGTTCCATAATCCATCAAATCTTTCACCCAAAACTTGAAAACTTCACAACACAAAACTCAGCAGAAAATCTCGTGAGCTCCGTTAGCGAAAGAAAACAAAAGACCACTTCAAGGTACTGTAATGAACTCATTCTTTATTTATATTGGTGTTAAACCTACTGTATTCCAACTTCTCTATGGTTTATAAACTATTTTACTAGCCATAGATTCATCAAAATAAGCAAACAACACACGAAAAACAGAATCTGTCAAAAACAGAACAGTCTGTAGTAATCTGTAACTAAAGCAAACTTCTGTAACTCCAAAAAATCAGCCAAAATAGGAAGACCTAGAAAATTTGTTTATTTATCAGCAGAAATTGGAATCAATATTTTGTCACGTTCTGGTGATTTTTAACAATTATTTTCGTGAACAGAAAGTTTCTGGAATTTTCTGCAAGATCAAATAACTATCATCCAAGAAGATCCTATAGGTTTAACTTGGCACAAACACTAATTAAAACATAAAAAGACATCTAACCAGAGGCTAGATCAAAGATTTATTGCTAAACAGCAAGGATACATATTGGGTTGTCTCCCAACAAGCGCTTTTCTTTAAAGCCTTTTAGCTAGGCATTGATAATTTTAATGATGCTCACAAGAAAGACAAGAATTGAAGCGCAAAAAAGAGCATCATAAAACACATGACAAACACATCTAAGTCTAACATACTTCCTATGCATAGGCATTTTATAAGCAAACAAATTATCATAGCAAGGAAAAATTAGCATATGGAAGGAAGAACAAAGAGACGATAGCAATCTCAACATGACGAGAGGTAATTTAGTCAGATAAAAATTTCTACAACCATATTTTCCTCTCTCATAATAATTACATGTAGGATCATAGGCAAATTCAACAAAGTAGCTATCACATAACATATTCTCAACACGATCCACATGCATGCGAAGTTGACATTCTTCCAAAATAGTGGGATTATCATTAACTAAAGTCATGACCTCTCCAGACCCACTTTAATCAAAAATATCATAAGATTGAACATACTCCAAATATGTGGGATCTAAAGTTGACACTCTTCGAAACCCACTTTCAATATTATTGCAAACACTATTATCAATCTCATATTCATCATGGGGCTTAAATAAATTTTCAAGATCATGAGAAGAATCACCCCAATCATGATCATTGCAACAAGTAGTAGACATAGCAAAACTAGCATCCCCAAGCTTAGGGTTTTGCATAATATTAGCACAATTGACATTAAGATAATTTATAATAGCATCATTGCAATCATGATTTTTATTCAAGGAGCTATCATGAATCACTTCATAAGTTTGTTCTTTCAACACTTCATCACAATTTTCAGATTCACGAATTTCAAGCAAAACCTCATAAAGATAATCTGGTGCACAAAACTCACTAGCAATTGGTTCATCATAATTGGATCTCTTAAAAATATTAGCAAGAGGATGAGGATCCATAACAATAGATTTTCAGCAAGCGAAGATGCAAGCATATAGAAGGCACATGGCAACACAAGCAAACAAAAGATCTAACGAGAAAAAGGCAGACGGAAAAGAGGGGCGAATAAAATGGCAAAGGTGAAGTGGGGGAGAGGAAAACGAGAGGCAAATCGCATATAACGTAATGCGAGAGATAAGGGTTTGTGATGGGTACTTGGTATGTTGACTTTTGCGTAGACCTCCCCGGCAATGGCGCCAGAAATGGCTCGTTGTCGGGAGTCCAAATCTTGACTTAACCTTGCATAAGCTTCCCCGGCAACGGCGCCAGAAATCCTTCTTGCTACCTCTTGAGCACTGCGTTGGTTTTACCTTGAAGAGGAAAGGGTGATGCAGCAAAGTAGCGTAAGTATTTCCCTCAGTTTTTGAGAACCAAGGTATCAATCCAGTAGGAGGCTACACACGAGTCCCTCGCACCTACACAAACAAATAAATCCTCGCAACCAACGCGATAAGGGGTTGTCAATCCCTACACGGTCACTGATAGATATGACAAGAAAATATTTTTGTTATTTTTGTGATAAAAATGCAATGTAAAATAAAAGGCAACGGAAATAGCTAAGTGTTGGAAGATTAATATGATGGAAAATAGACCCGGGGGCCATAGGTTTCACTAGTGGCTTCTCTCGAGAGCATAAGTATTTATGGTGCGTGAACAAATTACTGTTGAGCAATTGACAGAATTGAGCATAGTTATGAGAATATCTAGGCATGATCATGTATATAGGCATCACGTCCGAAACAAGTAGACCGACTTCTGCCTGCATCTACTACTATTACTCCACACATCGACCGCTATCCAGCATGCATCTAGAGTATTAAGTTCATAACAACAGAGTAACGCTTTAAGCAAGATGACATGATGTAGAGGGATAAACTCATGCAATATGATATAAACCCCATCTTGTTATCCTCGATGGCAACAATACAATACGTGCCTTGCTGCCCCTACTGTCACTGGGAAAGGACACCGCAAGATTGAACCCAAAGCTAAGCACTTCTCCCATTGCAAGAAAGATCAATCTAGTAGGCCAAACCAAACTGATAATTCAAAGAGACTTGCAAAGATAACCAATCATACATAAAAGAATTCAGCAGATTCAAATATTGTTCATAGATAAACTTGATCATAAACCCACAATTCATCGGTCTCAACAAACACACCGCAAAAGAAGATTACATCGAATAGATCTCCACAAGAGAGGGGGAGAACATTGTATTGAGATCCAAAAAGAGAGAAGAAGCCATCTAGCTAATAACTATGGACCCGAAGGTCTGAGGTAAACTACTCACACTTCATCGGAGAGGCTATGGTGTTGATGTAGAAGCCCTCCGTGATCGATGCCCCCTCCGGCGGAGCTCCGGAACAGGCCCCAAGATGGGATCTCACGGGTACAAAAGGTTGCGGCGGTGGAATTAGGTATTTGGCTCCGTTTCTGGTAGTTTGGGGGTACGTAGGTATATATAGGAGGAAGGAGTACGTCGGTGGAGCAACATTGGGCCCACGAGGGTGGAGGGCGCGCCCAGGGGGTAGGCGCGCCCCCTACCTCGTGGCTTCCTGGTAGCTTTCTTGACGTAGGGTCCAAGTCCTCGGGATCACGTTCGTTCTGAAAATCACGTTCCCGAAGGTTTCATTCCGTTTGGACTCCGTTTGATATTCTTTTTCTGCAAAACTCTGAAATAGGCAAAAAACAGCAATTCTGGGTTGGGCCTCCGGTTAATAGGTTAGTCCCAAAAATAATATAAAAGTGTATAATAAAGCCCAATAATGTCCAAAATAGAAGATAATATAGCATGGAGCAATCAAAAATTATAGATACGTTGGAGACGTATCAGGGCGTGCCTGGGCAGGCGCGCCCAGGCGCGCCCAGGTGGGTTGTGCCCACCTCGGTGGCCTCCCGCACCGCCTCTTTGCTCTATAAATACCCGAATATTCTAGAAACCCTAGGGGATTCGACGAAAATAAATTCCAGCTGCCGCAAGTTCCAGAGCCACCAGATCCAATCTGACACCATCACGGAGGGGTTCATCATCCTCATTGGTGTCTGTCCGATGATGTGTGATTAGTTCATTGTAGACCTGCGGTCTATAGTTAGTAGCTAGATGGATTCCTCTCTCTCTTTTGATTCTCAATAGAATGGTCTCTTGGAGATCTATTTGATGTAACTCTTTTTGCGGTGTGTTTGTTGGGATCCGATGAACTTTGAGTTTATGATCAGATCTATGTTTCTATCCATGGAAGTTATTTGAGTCTTTTGATCTCTTATATGCATGATTACTTATAGCCTCGTATTTCTTCTCCGATATTTGGGTTTTGTTTGGCTAACTTGATCTATTTATCTTGCAATGGGAAGAGGTGCTTTGTGATGGGTTCGATCTTACGGTGCTTGATCCCAGTGACAGAAGGGGAACCGACATGTATGTATCGTTGCTATTAAGGATAACAAGATGGGGTCTATTTCTACATACATAGATCTTGTCTACATCATGTCATCGTTCTTATTGCAGTACTCCATTTCTCCATGAACTTAATACACTAGATGCATGCTGGATAGCGGTCGATGTGTGGAGTAATAGTAGTAGATGCAGGTAGGAGTCGGTGTACTAATCTTGGACGTGATGCCTATATAGTGATCATTGCCTGGATATCGTCATGATTATTTGAAGTTCTATCAATTGCCCAACAGTAATTTGTTTACCCGTCGTATGCTATTTTTGTCGAGAGAAGCCACTAGTGAAATCTACGCCCCCGGGTCTCTTCTTTATTATATTTGCCTTCGCGATCTATTTTTATTTGCTTTTATTTTCATATCTATTAATCCAAAAATACAAAAATACCTTGCTGCAATTTTTATTTATTTATTTTATCTCGCGTCCCCACGAGATCTATTTATCCAATCTACTACAATTTTACCTATCTTTTTACCCGTGAGGGATTGACAACCCTCTCTTATGTCGGGTTGCAAGTATTTGTTCTTTGTGTGCAGGAGCTGTTTACGTGGTGTTGCGTGGTTCTCCTACTGGTTCGATAACCTTGGTCTCATCACTGAGGGAAATACATACCGTTGTTGTGTTGCATCATCCCTTCCTATTTGGGTAAATACCGACGTAGTTCAAGCAAACATCAATGCTCACCATCGGGAGTGAGTAATTCATATTGTTAGGGCTTGATCCCTTCTGTCCTCTATGTTCCGAGATTGATGTTGCTATGACTTTTCTATGCTTAATGCTTGTCACTAGGGCCCGAGTGCCATGATTTCAGATCTAAACTTATTATGTTTTTATGGATATATTTGAGTTCTTGATCCTATCTGCAAATTATATGCACCTGTTATTGTTCTGAACTATAGACCCCCAAGGTGACAATAATTGGGATACTCACCGGGAATGCCTGTAATTTGAGGAGTTGATGTATTCACTATTTGTTAACGCTTTGTTACGGTCCCCTATTAAAAAGAGCGCCTTAATTACCCTTAGTTTCCATGAGGACCCCGCTGCCCTGGGAGGGTAGGACAAATGATGACATGCAAGTTCTGATCGCAAGCACGTATGACTATATATATGGAATACATGCCTACATATGATTGATGAATTTGAGCTATTGTCTATCGCTCTAGGTTGTGACTATTACATAATGAATTTCATACAAATATCCATCGCTAATCCATGCCTGCGCTTTCATAATATTATCTTTGCTCAAGTTACTATTACTGAGGCTATTCCAATTGCTATAAAACAGCTACTATTGTTACTGTTACTATTGATACTACTATTTCCACTACTATCAAATTATTGTGCTACTAATAAATTGCTGCAAGGAAGTGACTTCTTAGGTGTGGTTGAATTGACAACTCAACTGCTAAGGCTTATAAATATTCTTTGGCTCCGCTTGTGTCGAATTAATACATTTCGGTGAAATACTACCCCCAAAGACTGTGATCCCCTATACTTATGGGTCATCAAAGATAACCATCCATGCCTCTTTGGAAGATCTTGTAGGAACATTCTTTCATGTTGTAGGTCATAACTTGAGTTTCAACGTGATTCACAACACATTCATCAGAGTTGTTGATATAATTTTGATATTTAAAGTAAGTTTTGTATGCTATTGGGGAGCTGTGAGTAGACATGATCAAGGCCACTATTTGTCGAATTGCTACGAAGATATGCACAAGCTAGATGGCGTCCATATTTCAAGGTGAGAGCTACTAATTGTTAGTTCATGCAATGACATACTTGTATTATTGTGAGCCATAACACAATTGTACTAGTGCAATAGATGGTACTCGTGTGTTTGCTAGAGTGCTGAAGCTTTACTAGGAGAAAGCCTACTAGTAGTGCTTGAAATACATATAGCAGTAGCGCTGGGTCCAATGCTACTGCTAACGCGCTACAGCTAAGTTGTAGCAGTAGCGCTGCCTGGACCAGCGCTACTGGTAAGTATGGTTAGCAGTAGCGCTGCCTGGACCAACGCTACTGCTAACTATCTGTAGCGTTGCAAATAAGCCAGCGCTACTGCTTATCTTTTTTTGACGTAAGCTGCTGAGACGTTGTATCATCCATGCACCTCGTGCATCCGTAGTATCCGCGGCACACCTAGCCTGAGGTGTACCCGTAACCGAGATAGTCGTGCACCGTCGTCATCAGCGCGGCTCTCATATAGAAATACTCTCCTTTGTTGGCGCCCCATGTCCATGCCGGTGGTTTCCATAACATGTCTAGCTCCTCTTTCAGAAGCCCCATATACGGGTTCATATTATTTTCCGGTTGTTTCGGCCCTTGAATCAGCATGCTCGTGTGTATGTACTTTGTCTTCATGCACTTCCATAGGGGGAGGTTGTACATCTATACAAAGACGGGCCATGTGATGTAGTTGGTGTTCTGGTTCCAAACGGATTCATGCCATAGGTACTTGCACCAAGCATGATGTTCCTTGGATCTTCTGCAGCAAATCCATATATGGCGTTGAATGCTCGCCAGTGGCTAGCATCTGTGAGGTGTCTCGGCTTCGGATCATCGCCATCGTCGGGCTTCTTCCTCTCCTCATGCCAGTGCATGAGCTTTGCTTCCTTAGGATCTACGAAATACCGCTGCAGATGGGGAGTGATCGGAAAGTACCATACAACTTTCTGAGGAGCTTTCTTTCCTGCCTTCTTGTATCGAGAAGCATTGCCCACTGGACAGCTGGTTTTTTCTACGTGCGCCCCCCAATAAATGATGCAATCGTTGATGCATGCGTGGTACCTAATGTGCAGCAAATCAAAAGGGAAAACGATTTTCTTGGCCTCCTCGACACTAGTAGGACACAGGTTCCCCGCGGGAAGAACTTTATTATATAGATACTTCGAATGCTCATCAAGGCTTTTGTTTGTCCATTTGGTTTGGCCTTTGTCTTTAGAAGTTCGAGCATGAAACTCAAGCAGGTCACCTCGGGATCGCAACCGTCATACAAAGGAGTCTTCGAGTCTACTTCAAGTTGCGTAAGCTTGGCCTCCTCTCTAGAAGCAGCTCTCTCAGTAGTCGTACTCTTGCGAAGGAGGTCTCGGACATGAGGGTCCTGCACGACTGCACTTAGTACCGTCGAAGACTGCAGCGTGATCGCCGCCTCTTCTCCGCCATGTCCGGACTCTTCTTCGCTGTGTCCGGAATATTCTCCGCTACCGTCATGTCCAGACTCTTCCCCGCCACCATGTCCGGCGCCATCGTCTTCGGGTCGATCGGTCATCTCTTCGTCTAGCCCCATGTCGTTATTCCCTACCATGTGGATGTCCTCATCATCATCTTCACTTATCCACCGAGTATAGCCATCCATGAAACCATTCATCAGCAGGTGCGCCTTCAAACTGCCATGATCAAAAGGTTCCAAAAGGAATCCCTCTTTGCATCTTGTACACGGACATCTAATCCTAGTCCGATTATTTGCATACATGTCCATCACCACGGATTGCAAGTGTCGCTCCACCTTCCATTCACTCACCTTCATGACCGACTGCACGGTAACAAGCAAAAGGGTTATAAACAAAATGCATGCATGCATCAAAGTGATATAAAAATTTGGCATGACCTTGTCTAAAAATAGGACATATCGAGTATGCTCGAAATTCACCGAAACAGAAATAAATCGACATTTCGGCAAAACATAAGCAACTCGGGGCGCATGTCACTCACGCAAATCTCTCCATATCCCAAACACACATATTCCCATTCTTGAAACGCACAACTTTTTACTCACCTATCTCCCGAGAGAGACTGGCACGGTTAGATGAGAGGCCTTAATTTCGCTACCTATGGCTAAATAGCTAGCTAGATCTAGTTGTTGGGAAGGAGAGATGACTCTAGCTAACTAATTGAGAGGGAGAGAGATGAGCTAGCTAGATCTATATCTATGGAATGGAGGGAGAGCCAAATAAATGAGGTAGCTAGATAGAGATGAGAAGGCCATTTATGGAGGAGAGTTATGGTGGAGGGGGGCATTAATGGGGAGAGAAGAGAGGTAGGAGGAAGAGAGAAGAAGGGCAACAATGGTGGAGAACTAACTTAGAGAGGGGAGAGAGGGCAAATAGGGGGAGAGAGGGCAAAGGGGGGAGGAGGGGGAGGGGGTGAAAAGGTGGCACCAGCCGCAACTAGCAGTAGCGCTGTTTCCCAGAAAGCGCTGCTGCTATGGTACTTAGTAGTAGCGCTTTCCAGGAAAAGCGCTACTATTAAGTGGGGCCCATTAGCAGTAGCGGTGCTGTCAAATAAAGCGCTACTGCTAAAATCTTAGTAGTAGCGATGTATTCTGGACAGCGCTACTACTACAACTAGCGTCAGTGGGAGCGTTGGGTCCCACTTAGTAGTAGCGCTTTTTCTGTTTTCAGCGCTACTGCTAAAGCATTACTTGTAGCGCTGCCCCAGACCAGCGCTACTGCTAATTAGCAGCAGCGCTTGCTTTTTTTCAGCGCTACTACTGATGTCCTACCTATAAGCATTTCCCTAGTAGCGAAGTCATAGGCTGCAACATACATGGATAGAATGTAGTAATGTGGTTGCTGCTATTTATTTTGCTCTCGAATTCACATATGTGTTAGTTGGTTGGGAAGGATCATCCCATGATGCTAACATTCTTTCTTACAATATGGCTTGACCTGATGGATTCAAAATCCATTATGGCAATTTCTACCTAGCTAGGAGGTGTTAGATATGAATGTTGACATGGGGTTCTTCCAGCCTTCAAGAAAAACAGGTGGCATCTCAATGATTTCTCTAGTAGGAACTATCCTAATATTGTTGCTAAACTGTTCAATCTCAAACACTCTAGACTTAGAGTTATGATTGAGAGGGCATTTGGTGCTTTCAAGAATAAATTTAAAATCCTTGATCAAAAGAAGAAGAGAAGTAGAGGAGGAGGACGAACTTCCCCCTTAAACACCACTGATAAACCTTCCCCCATGAGCCATATGACTATTAATTTGGTACTGCCATTTGTTACTAGTTAGAGCGAATTTTCATTTTTTACTAGCTAGGACTGAAACAATGTTAATTTTGTACTCCCTATGTTGTGTCCTTTGTGGTAAGGTCATCTCTAGTGAGAAGGAGTGACTACAATATTAGACTAGAACAACGAAACACCAGGTAGTTGCATCTTCATAGTCATAACCCTCAAGTGCTGCCAACCAAACACCATGTATCAAACGATCTCATGATGCAATGAGGGCAGCCAATCGAAATGCAAAACATGGTTTAGAGGTTGTACTTTCTCAACCATGTTCTATTGGGCCACATATGCAAGGGGGACAACAAAGAACCAATCATGCCCATGCCGGCCGTAATCAGACTATGTAGCGGGCTGGATCGATGGTCGTGCTAGAAGTATGAACTGATTGAAGTGGCTAGGTGCATTGCTCTCTCCATAGCACGAGGTTGATGCACCGCACGATGCTCTCTTGTTAGAGTTGTTGGGTATTCCCCAAGTGTAAGGGAAATTTAACCTAGCAATGAGTGTTTCCCTTGATTGAGAACCAAGTTTTATTGAACCAGTAGGAATTTCTTCTACAAAACTAATTCTCGGTACCTGCACACCAAACATAAACAATCTTGTTCCCATCTCTTCAAGAAGATTGTCAAGCTTCTTGTCCTGATAGTTACAAGGATAAATTGTATGGTATGGTAGGAATTGATAAATAGATAAAGTAATCAAAATGGAATAGTGAAGAAAGTAAGTTGTAATGGTGTATGCAATTAAAGGAAAATAGACCCAAGTCCATAGTTTCACTAGAGGATCGCTCCAAGCAAGACAAATATGTTGTGGTGAACAAATTGAAGTTGGTTAGTGATTAAATTGCAATATTTATATTTACTTGATGACTGCGCAAATTAGCGTAAAGACCAACTGAGGCCGAAAGTTAAGTGAACTATTTGAAGGATTTTTTCCTCAAATTTCTGCAAATGATTACTCATACTACGTTCTTATTTGCCTTGACGATGATCTTTACCATGTCTTTCCATGTCAATTTACTTTTGATGACACGAGACTCCATTCGTGATGGAGTTTTTTTCCCGCAATCATCTGCAGATGCAGAAAAACCAACTACAAAAAAACAAGGCAAGCGGATGTATCTACCCTGTTTACGCCCGCCTCTGGCCCACAAGGGCAACCTCACAGCCGGGTCAATAGAACGGCTGACACAATCCCCTCCAGTAGATGGCATGAAACGTTGAAACCTCCTACCCAGAATAGAAGAGACGACTCAAGACCATCATCATTCCCATTTAAGTCTACATCGGCATTCCCTTTCGAGTGGCCACCCGTTGTGCCATTCAATGCTCTCCACCATTATTTATGCTTGATAAATATGTATTTTTGTAGCGTAGACACACTGCATTCATTTACAAAGGTTAAGATGAATAGCCCGAAACATAGCTAGCTTTGTGTTAGAGTTTAATGCTAATAACATTTGATAGTCTAAATTCATAGAGCAAGGTTGTAAGATGAAATATATTTTCTCTTTAGGAAAAGATTCACATCATTAATTCTCTTTTAGACTTATCATGATTTTGTAGGGCACATAGTAACATATATGGATGATTAATAATATTATTTCGATTCAACATTTATAGTAATCTTTATTGTTATTGTTAGGACTAATTATATAACTAATGGAGTAGATTATTTAACTTATGTGGTAACATGGATGAACCTGACGGCTTTATTCTCTCTTGTTTTTATATATAATAGATGGATCATAAAAAAACACATTGCCCGTCTAGCTCAGCTGGTAGAGCCGAGGCTCGTAGGACATGATTGGTTTGCTTCCTGGGCAAACCTTACATGGCCTTAACCTTGTGGTCTTGGGTTCGAGCCCCAAGGCGGGCAATTTTTTTGGTGTTTATACATATTTCCTTTGCTTTCTTGATTTATACCATTTTAGACCAACTGATTTAGGTGGATGCGAGAACTAGAGTTATGTATTTGTAGAAACATTATGAACTCCATTTGGAAGTTATCTAGATGACTCAAATGTGTATTGGTGTGACATGGACTATGGAGAGTAGGAAGTCGATGCTAGAAGAACTAGGTGGTGGTTTTGTTTTATTATTTTTAGCGTTGTAGTTGTTTTCTATGCTTTGTGTTTAGGTCATCTGTTTAGATCGGTCGATTTAAGTAGATGCGGAAATTGTGTGGAGTTCTCTATTATATACAAAATTGTGAACCCCATATTTTTACACTAAGTAGATGACAACGATATTTCACAGGCATGAATACTAGGGAAAATGTAAGTTGTAATGAATCGCAAGGTATAAGCTCATTATCCCAAAACCATATATAAGGCGCGCTTGACTTCCATTGTATGTGCCCATTGAACAAGAATGATGGTTCCTTGAGTTTCAAGCATCCTCTACGCATGGTTTCTTTGTGCTAAATACTACCCTTAGGGCATAAACCTTTAGGAGGTGATTAGGACATCATTACTACAGTTACACCCCAAGCCACGTGACCACGCCAAACCATGTTCCAGAACACAAGGGCCAATGACTAGGCTCGCACCCGACAGCTCAAATATCATATAATTTAGTTTCTAAGAATTCTTCCAAGTGCTTATGATAATATGATCACTGATGTCTACTATGCAACCTTCTTCTTGTAGACGTTGTTGGGCCTCCAAGTGCGGAGGTTTATAGGACAGTAGCAAATTTCCCTCAAGTGGATGACCTAAGGTTTATCAATCCGTGGGAGGCGTAATTTGAAGATGGTCTCTCTCAAACAACCCTGCAACCAAATAACAAAGAGTCTCTTGTGTCCCCAACACACCCAATACAATGGTAAATTGTATAGGTGCACTAGTTCGGCGAAGAGATGGTGATACAAGTGCAATATGGATGGTAGATATAGGTTTTTGTAATCTGAAAATATAAAAACAGCAAGGTAACTAATGATAAAAGTGAGCACAAACGGTATTGCAATGCTTCAAAACAAGGCCTAGGGTTCATACTTTCACTAATGCAAGTTCTCTCAACAATAATAACATAATTAGATCATATAACTATCCCTCAACATGCATCAAAGAGTCACTGCAAAGTCACTAATAGCGGAGAACAAACAAGATTCTTGTAGGGTACAAAACCGCCTCAAAGTTATCCTTTCTGATCGATCTATTCAAGAATCCGTAGTAAAATGACATGAAGCTATTCTTTCCGTTCGATCTATCATAGAGTTCATACTAGAATAACACCTTAAGACACAAATCAACCAAAACCCTAATGTCACCTAGATACTCCTATGTCACCTCAAGTATCCGTGGGTATGTATGCATCACACAATCTCATATTCATCTATTCAAACCAACACATAGAACTTCAAAGAGTGCCCCAAAGTTTCCACCGGAGAGTCAAGACAAAAACGTGTGCCAACCCCTATGCATAGATTCACAATGTTACGGAACCCGCAAGTTGATCACCAAAACATACATCAAGTAGATCACGTGATATCCCATTGTCACCACAGATAAGCACATGCAAGACATACATCAAGTGTTCCCAAATCCTTAAAGACTCAATCCGATAAGATAACTTCAAAGGGAAAACTCAATCCATTACAAGAGAGTAGAGGGGGAGAAACATCATAAGATCCAACTATAATAGCAAAGCTCGCGATACATCAAGATCGTACCACCTCAAGAACACGAGAGAGAGAGAGATCAAACACATAGCTACTGGTACATACCCTCAGCCCCAAGGGTGAACTACTCCCTTCTCGTCATGGAGAGCGCCGGGATGATGAAGATGGCCACCGGTGAGGGATTCCCCCTCCGGCAGGGTGCCGGAACAGGGTCCCGATTGGTTTTTGGTGGCTACAGAGGCTTGCAGCGGCGGAACTCCTGATCTAGGTTTCTTTCTGGAATTTTGGGGTTATATAAGAGGTGTTGGAGTCATGAACAAGTCAGGGGGTCCCCGAGGCGGCCACGAGGCAGGGGGGCGCGCCCAGGGGGGTAGGGCTCTCCCCCCACCCTCGTGGTGGCCTCGGGACTCTTCTGGCCCATCTCCGGTACTCCGTGGGCTTCTTCTGGTCCAAAACTAATCTCCGTCAAGTTTCAGGTCAATTGGACTCCGTTTGGTTTTCCTTTTCTGCGATACTCAAAAACAAGGAAAAAACAGAAACTGGCACTGGGCTCTGGGTTAATAGCTTAGTCCCAAAAATCATATAAAATAGCATATAAATGCATATAAAACATCCTAGATGGATAATATAATAGCATGGAACAATCAAAAATTATAGATACGTTGGAGACGTATCAGCATCCCCAAGCTTAATTCCTGCTCGTCCTCGAGTAGGTAAATGATAAAAACAGAATTTCTGATGTGGAATGCTACCTAACATATTTATCAATGTAATCTTCTTTATTGTGGCAAGAATATTCAGATCCATAAGATTCAAAACAAAAGTTTAATATTGACATGAAAACAATAATACTTCAAGCATACTAACAAAGCAATCGTGTCTTCTCAAAATAACATGGCCAAAGAAAGCTATCCCTACAAAATCATATAGTCTTGCTATGCTCTATCTTCATCACACAAAATATTTAAATCATGCACAACCACGATGACAAGCCAAGCAATTGTTTCATACTTTTGATGTTCTCAAACTTTTTCAATCTTCACGCAATACATGAGCGTGAGCCATGGACATAGCACTATAGGTGGAATAGAATGGTGGTTGTGGAGAAGACAAAAAGGAGAAGATAGTCTCACATCAACTAGGCGTATCAACGGGCTATGCAGATGCCCATCAATAGATATCAATGTGAGTAAGTAGGGATTGCCATGCAACGGATGCACTAGAGCTATAAGTGTATGAAAGCTCAAAAAGAAACTAAGTGGGTGTGCATCCAACTTGCTTGCTCACGAAGACCTAGGGCAATTTGAGGAAGCCCATCATTGGAATATGCAAGCCAAGTTCTATAATGAAAAATTCCCACTAGTATATGAAAGTGACAACATAGGAGACTCTCTATCATGAAGATCATGGTGCTACTTTGAAGCACAAGTGTGGTAAAAGGATAGTAGCATTGTCCCTTCTCTCTTTTTCTCTCATTTTTTCTATTTTTTTATTTTTTGTTTGGGCCTTTTTCTCTTCTTTTTTTATGGCCTCTTTTTTCTTCTTTTTTTTCCTTTTCGTCCGGAGTCTCATCCTGACTCGTGGGGGAATCATAGTCTCCATCATCCTTTCCTCACTTGGGACAATGCTCTAATAATGATGATCATCACACTTTTATTTACTTACAACTCAAGAATTACAACTCAATACTTAGAACAAAATATGACTCTATATGAATTCCTCCGGCGGTGTACCGGGATATGCAATGAATGAAGTGGGACATGTATGAATGATGAATGGTGGCCTTGCCACAAATTCAATGTCAACTACATCATCATGCAAAGCAATATGACAATGATGAAGCGTGTCATAATAAACAGAACGGTGGAAAGTTGCATGGCAATATATCTCGGATTGGCTATGCAAATGCCATAATAGGTAGGTATGGTGGCTGTTTTGAGGAAGGTAATGGTGGGTGTATGGTACCGGCAAAAGTTGTGCGGCACAAGAGAGGCTAGCGATGGTGGAAGGGTGAGAGTGCGTATAATCCATGGACTCAACATTAGTCATAAAGAACTCACATACTTATTGCAAAAATCTATTAGTTATCGAAACGAAGTACTACGCGCATGCTCCTAGGGGGATAGATTGGTAGGAAAATACCATCGCTCGTCCCCGACCACCACTCATAAGGAAGACAATCAATAAATAAATCATGCTCCGACTTCATCACATAACGGTTCACCATACGTGCAAGCTACGGGAATCACAAACTTTAACACAAGTATCTCTCAAATTCACAACTACTCAACTAGCATGACTCTAATATCACCATCTTCATATCTCAAAACAATCATAAGGAATCAAACTTCTCATAGTATTCAATGCACTTTATATGAAAGTTTTTATTATATCCCTCTTGGATGCCCATCATATTAGGACTAAATTCATAACCAAAGCAAATTACCATGTTGTTTAAGACTCTCAAAATAATATAAGTGAAGCATGAGAGTTCATCTATTTCTTCAAAATAAAACCACTGTCGTGCTCTAAAAGGATATAAGTGAAGCACTAGAGCAAATGACAAACTACTCCGAAAGATATAAGTGAAGATCAATGAGTAGTCGAATAATTATGCAACTATGTGAAGACTCTGTAACATTTAAGAATTTCAGATCTTGGTATATTATTCAAACATCAAGCAAAACAAAAGAAAATAAAATGACGCTCCAAGCAAAACACATATCATGTGGTGAATAAAAATATAGCTCCAAGTAAAGTTACCGATGAACGAAGACGAAAGAGGGGATGCCATCCGGGGCATCCCCAAGCTTAGGCTCTTGGTTGTCCTTGAATATTACCTTGGGGTGCCTTGGGCATCCCCAATCTTAGGCTCTTGCCACTCCTTATTCCATAGTCCATCGAATCTTTACCCAAAACTTGAAAACTTCACAACACAAAACTCAACAGAAAACTCGTAAGCTCCGTTAGTATAAGAAAATAAATCACCACTTAGGTACTGTTGTGAACTCATTCTAAATTCATATTGGTGTAATATCTACTGTATTCCAACTTCTCTATGGTTCATACCTGCCGATACTACTCATAGATTCATCAAAATAAGCAAACAACACAATGAAAACAGAATCTGTGAAAAACAGAACAGTCTGTAGTAATCTGTATCATTCGTATAGTTATATAACTCCAAAAATTCTGAAATAAATTGTTAGACCTGAGGAATTTGTCTATTAATAATCTGCAAAAAGAATCAACCTAAAATCACTCTCCAGTAAAAAATGGCAGCTAATCTCGTGAGCGCAAAAGTTTCTGTTTTTTACAGCAAGATCGCAAAGACTTCACCCAAGTCTTCCCAAAGGTTCTACTTGGCACAAACACAAATTAAAACATAAAACCACATCTAAATAGAGGCTATATGAATTATTTATTACTAAACAGGAGCAAGAAAAAAAGAACAAAAAAAAAATTGGGTTGCCTCCCAACAAGCGCTAACGTTTAACGCCCCTAGCTAGGCATGATGGTTTCAATGATGCTCACATAAAAGATAAGAATTGAAACATAAAGAGAGCATCATGAAGAATATGACTGGAAAATTTAAGCCTAACCCACTTCCTATGCATGGGGATTTTGTGAGCAAACAACTTATGGGAACAATAATCAACTAGCATAGGAAGGCAAAACAAGCATAACTTCAAGACTTCAAGCACATAGAGAGGAAACTTGATATTATTGCAATATATAGAAGCATATGATCCTCTCATAATAATTTTCAGTAGCATCATGAATGAAGTCAACCATATAGCCAGCACATAAAGCATTCTTTTCATGATCTACTTGCATAGAAAATTTACTACTTGTAACATCCCAAAATTCTAAATTTTGGAATGTTATATTAAATAGATAGTTTTGATCGATTGTTTGATTGATTGACTGAAAGTGAGTGAATTCAAAACTTTTTGAAAGTTAAATGAGAGGGAATAAAAGGACTTTCCCAAACTTTCATTTTGCATTTAGGATCTCCGTGAATTCAAATACTTTTAATCACAAAACCCTGGAGAGAAGATGACATGACTTCTTCCATTTAAAAAATGAAAAGGGTTTTGAAAAGATTTGAATTTCATTTGGAAATATTTTCCAACTTAGAAACTTTATGCAACTCAATGATTTTCACGAGAGAAGATAAAATGACTTCTTCAAATTATATGAAATATGAGTTGGAAGTTTCAAAGAATCAAATTTAAAGTCCTTTTGAAATTATTTTCAATTTGGAGTTATTTGGATTTCATTCAAATTATTTTTCTCCAAAAATAAAATATATGGAAAATAGGGTAACATGATTTCCTACATCAGAAAATTGGAGAGAACTAAATTTGGAATTATTTTGGTATTTTTAAAATGATTTTTATTGGGTTTTATTATAGCAGCAGCACTGTTTGAATTATTTGAATTTTTATGGATTTTATTTGACTCTAGAATAATGTTCCGCTTGTAGGAATTTTTTTTCTGAAAATTTTGATATATTATATGCCTATAATTATTTTTTATTTTACTTGGTTTATATTTTTTTCGTTGTCTGTATAAAAAATGGTTTTCCTCCGCCGCCGAACTGGGCCGGCCCAACAGGCCAAGCCCAGCCCAGCGCGCCGCTCCTCTCCTTCCCGAGCGGGAGTCTAGCTCGGGCACGCCGCCGCGCCGCCATGGGAGGTCGTGCCGCCTCCGGCCTCCTCCTCTGCCCCTCGCCCACGCCACCACCTCGCCTCCGCCGCCCTTAAATAGCGCGCCCGGCCCCGCCTCCTCTCCTCCGCTCACGCCGCCGCCCCTCGCCCGATCCACCGCCGCCACCGTCGGTTGCCGCCGCCGCCTCACTAGCTCGCTGCTCCTCGCCGCGGCTACTCGCTGCTCCTCGTCGTCGCGCTGCCCTCGCCCCTCGCCGCCTCGCTGCCGCGCCGGAGCCGCCGTCCCGCCGCGCCGCCCTCGCCGGAGAGCCGCCGCCGCCGCCGCGATCCGATCTGAGCCGAGCCGCCGGTTTTCGGAGAAAAACCGCCCCGACCGGTATAAACCGCGAACCGCCCCGGTTTATTTTTATTCGTTTTGGTTTTTATCGTTAGATCCTTCTTTTAGGTTTAGTTATATAGCGAACGTTCACTGGTTAGGCCTACATAGTGGACGAATTCGTCGCTTATGCTTCTGTAGCGAACGTTCGTCGGTTAAGTTTTTTTTTCTGTTTTATTTAGCTCAGGGACCTTTTCGTAATTAATGTTTTTACCAAATAGTCCCTGCTCTTCAAACGGTCACAACTTTTAGCCCGTTTATCCAAATCCAACGAAACCAACGCCCACTTCTTCGTTATGATCCCCTCTATCCAGTTAGTAAACTTGAACATGTTTTTGAAACTTTAAAATATGATTTCAAACAGATTTGAATTTGAATCTTCTTTTGATCGTAACTTGAGTTTCGTAGCTCCGTTTGAGTTGATTCTTTTTGCATATCGAAGCTCTTGACCTAAACTTTATGATAAGGCCAAATTCACTTAATTTTGGTATTGTTAGCAATTGTTTTTATGTTGCAAGAGTTATTTGCTTGTTTTTGATGTTTTCCGAAGTGTCTTCTTCGTTCTTTCCGATCTTTTGAGTGATTGCTCATGTGTGGTTACTATTGCTTGCTTACGGTAGATTGACTAGAGTGTGACGAGTAGAACTATCAAGAGTTATGAGTGCGAATCATCTTCGTCAACCGTACAAGGCAATTTCACACTTTGATCATATCCCTTTCATACTCAGTTTTTATGCATTAGATTCACCCTGAAACATTGCATGAGTAGGATTGATAACATGTGGGTATTGCGAAGTAGTTGATGAGGTAGGAACCTATTGTCCTGCATTCAAACCTTGGGAGTTACTATTACGTTATGCTTATATTGCCATGCTATGCTCGTAGACGTGGATTGGGTTTGAATGTATTCCATGACAGATGTGAGATTGTTTACTTAATGGTTCAACTTAAGGTGGCTACTTTAATACACATCTGGGTGGATTGGTTGCGGGCACCTGGAGAATCCAGTGTTGTCCTAGGATATCCCGGAGGACCCGTGTGATCATCCTACGGCTCGCCACCCAGGCTCAAAGGGATCATAAGATTATTCATGCTAGAAACTTCCGTGTGCAGCCACAAGCCATTATGGGCTATGGCATAGTTGAGTAAGTTGCGTGAAGCTCTTGAAGAGGTAGACTAGCAGATGTAGTGGGTTGTAGGTGGTTTGTCTATCCAGAGTAGAGATTTATTGCTTCAGAAAGACTGTGTCTCGGTCATCCATTTCTCAAACACCATGTATTGCGAGAAATCCAACGGAGGAGATCGAGTCTTGTGGGGAAAAGTGCGCAAACCTCTGCAGAGTGTACAAACTAATCATGATTAGCCGTGTCCCCGGTTATGGACATCTTGAGTATCTAGTTCTTGGATTATCATGTTGATCTCATCACTTTATTTAATTAATTTGATTGGGTTAATGATTATTATTTTGGGATTGAGTTGGAGGAACCTTCTCAATATTTATCAACCAACTTTGTAGTTAAATAAAATATATTCCTTTGCAGCAGGGAAAAATTGGCTTTTCGCAAAAACATAATAACCATAGAGCTTTTCCACCAGCCATATATGCATGTAGTGATAGCCATTATTCATCATTATCCTATGGTGTGAATTTGCGAGTATATTCAATGTACTGACCCTTTGTGGCTGCAACGTCTCATGTTGCAGGATATCTTACGATTAGTAAGTGATACATTAGGGTTACCATTTCTACACTCTACTTTGCCGTTGGTGTTGATGGGAATCCACAACCTTGTTGTTACTTCCGCTATTTGGATTGAGGTAATAGTATTTACGTTACTTTATACATGTGATTTACCTCTGTTATAAATCCTCGAGTACTGTGTGTGTCAGCATACCGATCCAGGGATGACACTTAAGCACAGAGACTTGACCGTCTGAGGTCGGATCCCTACAAGATGGTATCAGAGCCAGGTTGACTGTAGGACGTGACCCCTAGAAACTGGCAAGCCCATAGGAAACATTTTCTCTACAAGCTTCATTTCCAAAAAGATCTTTTACCTCTCTTCTCTTCTGAGCTTATTCAAATATTCCCTTTTAGTGAGACTATACCCCTTTTCCCCTTTTGACCACGAAGATTTGAATGATGAGACCACTCCAAGAAGGACAAGATATCGAACAAGTAAGACCACTTCGGAATGAAGAAGATTTTACCGTGCATTACAATAATGGAAACTACGACGGTTGAAGACTCCGAAGACTAGGAGAATGTGAAGGCTACCCTTATGGAACTTGGCAGACTATGGGAGCTGTCAATACCCGAGATCAAGGTGTATTGAGAAAGACTGGAACCTGGAGCATTAGAACTCAAAGTTTTGTCAGGAAAACCCTAAGACAGGAGATATCAACTATGGAATGATAGCTCATGGAAATGACAAGAGCAGAAACACGGCTATCCATGATGTTATCGCCCGCTTATGCTATTGTCACCGTGCTGAGTTAAGCATGCATTTCGTCAGAAGGATTGGATGGTAGAAGGCCGATGGAGCATCTATCAGCAAAGGATGCAGTTTTAACCTTAGCTGGTGTATCGCCAGGATCTGGAGTATTACATGAAGAATTTTAGATGGACCTGCAGGAAGCCGTATTTTGACAAAGAAGCATTTCGTGAAGAACTTAGGACCCAGAAGCTGAAGTAGCCAAACTGGAGGAGCAAAACCTCGAGCTACCGGAGAATTCGTCAGGAACTGAAGGACAGTAGGACCATGGTTCATGCCAAGGATGTTGAAACCCAGAAATTTGGAATGAAACTCCAGAATATTAAAGGACATCACGAGAGACTTCGCGTCAACAGAGATGATCTGGCAAAATAACTTGAGAGGGACAAGCACGATCGGAAGAAGCCATCGGAGACATGAATAAGATTTGAAGAGTTTGGCGACTTTGAAGATTTATTGACCTTTAGAAGACCAAACCACTATTTTATACTTACGTTAGATGCGATGATTGTGAGCTGTCATTTTTTGATGTTTTTCCAACAGCCACAATAAAAAAATCTGTCTTTTCGAAACTATTGTTTGCATAGTGTGTATCCCTCTCTATCTCTCTTATCTTACCCCAAAACCCATGGACCCAATAGAGAATGAATGGAGATGAGCTTATATTTTCTGGACCGATGAGTCAATTGGAGACGCACCGATGGATTCAGAACATGGAGGATCACATGAAGAATAACCCTATAGTCGGAAAGGATATGACCCAACATGCTCTTCAGTGCTTTGAAAGAGGTGCTGCTACTTGGTGGAGGATGTACCAAACCATCAATGGATGGCAAAGAGTAACCACTTGGAAAGAATTTAAGTTGACTTTGTCAAAGTTTCGGTTTGAGTCCCAGAAATTGAAGCCTTATGGAAAGGATATGAAGAAAACTTGTGAATGCAAGCTTTGTGGAGAAATAGGACACAACCATAAGGAACACAAGGATGAATGCCCTAATTGTGAAGGAAGTCACCCAACTGAAGAATGCCCAACTAGGCAGATTACTTGTTTCTTGTGTGAAGGAACTACCCACTACCCTGCTCAGTGTCACATTTACCCCTTGGTTCAAAGAACCATCCAGCAGAAGAAAGAAGCAATGAAAGGAGCCCTCATGGAAATTTTAGAAGAACCTGTGATGAAGGAAGAGGTGGAGGACACACCCAAAGAAGAACCAATTAAACCCTGCACCAAGTCATGCTATTCATGTGGAGAAGAAGGACACATCTCCCAGAATTGTATGAATGGGGATCTAGTAGAATTCCCGACAGAGGAAGTAGAGTATGACCCACAGGAAATAGAAGCCCTGATTGGAATAGAAAAGTCCAGGATGAGAAGTAGATTGGATTCCAGGAAGGACCTGAGTCATATCATATGTTCCAGATGCAAGGAGTCCGGGCACTACCAAGGAAGTCGAGGACCCAAGGAGGCTATGTAGTCATAAGGAAACATCGGGACTTGTCAGAAGTTATATGCTTCTGCTGTAATGAAGCAGGGCACTTTGCCAGAGATTGTCACAAGGAGAAGGAGACTTGTGATAATTAGTCGTGCCTGTAAGAAATATAGTAGTAGTAGTGGGAACAATTCTGTTATAATGAGGTGTTGAGTTGAGGCATGTATTGGAAAAGAAAGAGATTGTAATAATTGAAGAATCAATAAATTTAGCCTCGTTGGTACTGATTTGGATTTTATGAGTTGTTACTCTATGAAGAAAGATTTTGACCATTTTCGAGGATATGAGAAATATGGTCTATGGATGAAATTGTACATTTCAAGGGTGGTAGTACCCTGTGAGGACACTTGACCTCTGGAAAGGATTATGATATTCCACGGAGTGGACTTTGGACAAAATAAGTACAGTTTTATCTCGATATGTGGGATATCCCAAGAATATGAAGGGATGAAGTACTATTGGATATAAAGGAAGTATGATGTTGGAAATATGGAGCAATTGTAACTCCATGATGAGTCTGAGTAATCACGTCTTAGTTTGGTACAAATGGAAGGAAGAGAGACAGTACAATTGGATGGATTTAAGAATGCTAGAAAGCTGGATGTTGGAATAATGATCAGTGGCCCCGATGATGAGTTCAAGGTTTACAAGAGATGAGATGGGCCATAACCCACAGGCCCCAGGACCTGTTAAGAAGCAAGCACACTCTTGCTGAAGGAAAAACCCTGGAAGAAGTTACGTTTATCGATAGACGATCTTATAGGAGTTTACGCAAAACCTGGGAGTTGTGAAGGAACGATAGATGTTTGTTTGGCTTGCAGAATCCATGGATTTATCCGAACTTGGTTCGTCGACAAGAGAAATTCTGCAATGCTTGTGAGGATGACCGAGTGTTAGAATGCGAGATTCGCTAAACCATATACAAGGTAATGATTTGGGTGCGGGATGGATTGATCACCATACCGACTTACTCTTATTATTCGCCTTGCTATACGGTATGGTAAATCTGAGTGACTTACCTATAGTAGAGAGACGACGATATTAAACCTTGTTTGAACCTTAGAATGGTAGGATAATTTTCCCTTGTACAAGGCAGTTGTTGCCAAATCGTAGGTTATACGGTGAGGTTCAGCCCAGACCCATTTCCGACAGGAGAAGCCATAAATTGTTCACCACCATGAGATATCGATAGTTGTTTAGTATTGGCGCCAGACCCATCAGCTAAGAAGACCACGTCACAGCAAATCCGCACCAAGGACAGGAGTATTGAGGAGAGGGTTATGCCACTACCGGAAGAGCCCAGAGAAGGAATTTTCCCGAGAATCTGAGAAGACCGACCCTGTCAACAAAAAGGATGGAGTATATAAGTTTTGATGGAACCGTAACAATGCTCCTAAGGGTGGTAGCACCCAGACCCCCTGTGATGATCGATGGATTTTGAGAAGACCCCGACCCTAACCTATTTCTTTCTAACCTCTCCGAATCTCGAGGACGAGATTCATTTTAAGGGTGGTAGGTTTGTAACATCCCAAAATTCTAAATTTTGGAATATACTAAATAGATAGTTTTGATCGATTGTTTGATTGATTGACTGAAAGTGAATGAATTCGAAACTTTTTGAAAGTTAAATAAGAGGGAATAAAAGGACTTCCCCAAACTTTCATTTTGCATTTAGGATCCCCGTGAATTCAAATTCTTTTCATCACAAAACCCTGGAGAGAAGATGACATGACTTCTTCCATTTAAAAAATGAAAAAGGGTTTTGAAAAGATTTGAATTTCATTTGGAAATAGTTTCCAACTCATAAACTTTATGCAACTCAATGATTTTCACGAGAGAAGATAAAATGACTTCTTCAAATTATATGAAATATGAGTTGGACGTTTTAAAGAATCAAATTTAAAGTCCTTTTGAAATTATTTTCAATTTGGAGTTATTTGGGTTTTATTCAAATTATTTTTCTCCAAAAATAAAATATATGGAAAATAGGGTAACATGATTCCCTACATCAGAAAATTGGAGAGAACTAAATTTGGAATTATTTTGGTATTTTTAAAATGATTTTTATTGGGTTTTATTATAGCAGCAGCACTGTTTGAATTATTTGAATTTTTATGGATTTTATTTGACTCTAGAATAATGTTCAGCTTGTAGGAAAAAAATTCTGAAAATTTTGATATATTATATGCCTATAGTTATTTTTATTTTACTTGTTTTTTTTCGGTGTCTGTATAAAAAAATGGTTTTCCTCCGCTGCGGAACTGGGCCAGCCCAACAGGCCAAGCCCAGCCCAGCGCGCCGCTCCTCTCCTTCCCGAGCGGGAGTCCCGCTCGGGCACGCCGCCGCGCCGCCTTGGGAGGCCGTGCTGCCTCCGGCCTCCTCCTCTGCCCCTCGCCCACGCCACCACCTCGCCTCCGCCGCCCTTAAATAGCGCGCCCGGCCCCGCCTCCTCTCCTCCCCTCATGCTGCCGCCCCTCGCTCGATCCACTGCCGCCGCAGTCAGTTGCCGCCGCCGCCTCACTATCTCGCTGCTCCTCGCCGCGGCTACTCGCTGCTCCTCGTCGTCGCGCTGCCCTCGCCCCTCGCCGCCTCGCTGCCGCACCGGAGCCGCCGTCCCGCCGCGCCGCCCTCGCCGGAGAGCCGCCGCCGCCGCCGCGATCCGATCTGAGCCGAGCCGCCGGTTTTCGGAGAAAACCGCCCCGACCGGTATAAACCGCGAACCGCCCCGGTTTATTTTTATTCGTTTCGGTTTTTATCGTTAGATCGTTTTTTAGGTTTAGTTATATAGCGAACGTTCATTGGTTAAGCCTACGTAGTGGACGAATTCGTCGCTTATGCTTCTGTAGCGAACGTTCGTCGGTTAAGTTTTTTTTCTGATTTATTTAGGTCAGGGACCTTTTTGCAATTAAAGTTTTTACCAAATAGTCCCTGCTCTTCAAACGGTCACAACTTTTAGCCCGTTTATCCAAATCCAACGAAACCAATGCCCACTTCTTTGTTATGATCCCCTCTATCCAGTTAATCAACTTGAACATGTTTTTGAAAATTTAAAATATGATTTCAAACAGATTTGAATTTGAATCTTATTTTGATCGTAACTTGAGTTTCGTAGCTCCGTTTGAGTTGATTCTTTTTGCATATGGAAGCTCTTGACCTAAACTTTCTGATAAGGCCAAATTCACTTAATTTTGGTACTGTTAGAAATTGTTATACGTTGCAAGATTTATTTGCTTGGTTTTGATGTTTTCCAAAGTGTCTTCTTCGTTCTTTCCAATCTTTTGAGTGATTGCTTATGTGTGGTAACTATTGCTTGCTTACGATAGATTGACCGGAGTGTGACGAGTAGAACTATCAGGAGTTATGAGTGCGAATCATCTTCGTCAACCGTACAAGGCAAGTTCACACTCTGATCATATCCCTTTCATACTCAGTTTTTATGCATTAGATTCACCCTCAAACATTGCATGAGTATGATTGATAACATGTGGGTATTGGGAAGTAGTTCATGAGGTAGGAACCTATTGCCCTGCATTCAAACCTTGGGAGTTACTATTATGTTATGCTTATATTGCCATGCTATGCTCGTAGACGTGGATTGGGTTTGAGTGTATTCCATGACAGATGTGAGATTGTTTACTTAATGGTTCAACTTAAGGTGGCTACTTTAATACACATCTGGGTGGATTGGTTGCGGGCACCTGGAGAATCCAGTGTTGTCCTAGGATATCCCGGAGGACCCGTGTGATCATCCTACGGCTCGCCACCCAGGCTCAAAGGGATCATAAGATTATTCATGCTAGAAACTTCCGTGTGCAGCCACAAGCCATTATGGGCTCTGGCATAGTTGAGTAAGTTACGTGAAGCTCTTGAAGAGGTAGACTAGCAGATGTAGTGGGTTGTAGGTGGTAATGTCTATCCAGAGTAGAGAGTTAATGCTTCAGAAAGACTGTGTCTCGGTCATCCGTTTCTCAAACACCATGTAGTGCGAGATATCCAATGGAGGAGATCGAGTCTTGTGGGGAAAAGTGCGCAAACCTCTGCAGAGTGTACAAACTAATCATGATTAGCCGTGTCCCCAGTTATGGACATCTTGAGTATCTAGTTCTTGGATTATCATGTTGATCTCATCACTTTATTTAATTAATTTGATTGGGTTAATGATTATTATTTTGGGATTGATTTGGAGGAACCTTCTCAATATTTATCAACCAACTTTGTAGTTAAATAAAATATATTCCTTTGCAGTAGGGAAAAATTGGCTTTTCGCAAAAATATTATAACCATAGAGCTTTTCCACTAGCCATATATGCATGTAGTGATAGCTATTATTCATCATTATCCTATGGTGTGACCGTCTGAGGTCGGGTCGCTACACTACTCTCCACATAAGCAAAATTCTTCTCATTCGGAATAGTAGTGGGAGCAAACTCAACAAAATAACTATCATGTGAAGCATAATACAATTGAAAATTAAAATCATGATGACAAGTTTCATGGTTATCTTTATTCTTTATAGCATACGTGTCATCACAATAATCATCATAAATAGGAGGCTTGGTTTCATCATAATAAATTTGCTCATCAAAACTTGGGGGACTAAACATATCATCTTGATCAAACATAGCATCCCCAAGCTTGTGGCTTTGCATATCATTAGCATCATGGGTATTCAAAGAATTCATACTAACAACATTGCAATCATGCTCATCATTCAAAGATATAGTGTCAAACATTCTAATGCATTCTTCTTCTAGCACTTGAGCACAATTATCTGAATCCTTATTTTCACGAAAGAACTTAAAAATATGAAGCATATGAGGCACCCTCAATTCCATTTTTTTGTAGTTTTGTTTTTTATAGACTACACTAGTGATAAAACAAGAAACTAAAAGATTCGATTGCAAGATCTAAATATATACCTTCAAGCACTCACCTCCCTGGCAACGGCGCCAGAAACTGCTTGATGTCTACTACGCAACCTTCTTCTTGTAGACGTTGTTCGGCCTCCAAGTGCAGAGGTTTGTAGGACAATAGCAAATTTCCCTCAAGTGGATGACCTAAGGTTTATCAATCCGTGGGAGGCGTAGGTTGAAGATGGTCTCTCTCAAACAACCCTGCAACCAAATAACAAAGAGTCTCTTGTGTCCCCAACACACCCAATACAATGGTAAATTGTATAGGTGCACTAGTTCGGCGAAGAGATGGTGATACAAGTGCATTATGGATGGTAGATATAGGTTTTTGTAATATGAAAATATAAAAACAGCAAGGTAACTAATGATAAAAGTGAGCACAAACGGTATTGCAATGCTTCGAAACAAGGCCTAGGATTCATACTTTCACTAGTGAAAGTTCTCTCAACAATAATAACATAATTAGATCATATAACTATCTCTCAACATGAAACAAAGAATCACTCCAAAGTCACTAATAGCAGAGAACAAACGAAGAGATTATTGTAGGGTACGAAACCACCTCAAAGTTATCCTTTCTGATCGATCTATTCAAGAGTCCGTAGTAAAATAACACGAAGCTATTCTTTCCGTTCGATCTATCATAGAGTTCGTACTAGAATAACACCTTAAGACACAAATCAACCAAAACCCTAATGTCACCTAGATACTCCAATGTCACCTCAAGTATCCGTGGGTATGATTATACGATATGCATCACACAATCTCAGATTCATCTATTCAAACCAACACATAGAACTTCAAAGAGTGCCCCAAAGTTTCTACCAGAGAGTCAAGACGAAAACGTGTGCCAACCCCTATGCATAGATTCACAATGTTACAGAACCCGCAAGTTGATCACCAAAACATACATCAAGTAGATCACGTGATATCCTATTGTCACCATAGATAAGCACATGCAAGAATACATCAAGTGTTCTCAAATCCTTAAAGACTCAATCCGATAAGATAA
The DNA here is from genome assembly GCF_002575655.3 of Aegilops tauschii subsp. strangulata. NCBI lineage: Eukaryota > Viridiplantae > Streptophyta > Magnoliopsida > Poales > Poaceae > Aegilops > Aegilops tauschii. The sequence continues at coordinate 601,349,083 of NC_053037.3, forward strand.
CTTCAAAGGGAAAACTCAATCCATTACAAGAGAGTAGAGGGGGAGAAACATCATAAGATCCAACTATAATAGCAAAGCTCGCGATACATCAAGATCGTACCACCTCAAGAACACGAGAGAGAGAGAGAGATCAAACACATAGCTACTGGTACATACCCTCAGCCCCGAGGGTGAACTACTCCCTCCTCCTCATGGAGAGTGCCGGGATGATGAAGATGGCCACCGGTGAGGGATTACCCCTCAGGCAGGGTGCCGGAACAGGGTCTTGCATCGACGGAACTCCCAATCTAGGTTTCTTTCTGGAAGTTTGGGGTTATATAAGAGGTGTTGGAGTCGGGAACAAGTCAGGGGGGTCCCCGAGGCGGCCACGAGGCAGGGGGCGCGCCCAGGGGGTAGGGCGCACCCCCCACCCTCGTGGTGTCCTCGGGACTCTTCTGGCCCATCTCTGGCACTCCGTGGGCTTCGTCTGGTCCAAAAATAATCTCCGTCAAGTTTCAGGTCAATTGGACTCCGTTTGGTTTTCCTTTTCTGCGATACTCAAAAACAGGGAAAAACATAAACTGGCACTAGGTTCTGGGTTAATAGGTTAGTCCCAAAAATCATATAAAATAGCATATAAATGCATATAAAACATCCTAGATGGATAATATAATAGCATGGAACAATAAAAAATTATAGATACGTTGGAGACGTACAATCACACATATTTGTTTTATTTATGAATATAGGATCTAGCATGGACAAGTGGGACATGAACTATGTATGATCAAGCATGTAGGTCTTGGAGAGCATAAAATGAGCAAAGATGAAGTTGCAAGTTGATATTTCAGAACTTTGAAGCCACCATGATGACCCATGAGAACATGGACAAAGTAACAATGCCACTTTATCATTTCATTCCTAGTCTTGTAGGTGATGCTCCTGTTGGCGAACGTGGTAATTTCAAAAAAAATCCTACGCACACGCAAGATCATGGTGATGCATAGCAATGAGAGGGGAGAGTGTTGTCCACGTACCCTCGTAGACCGAAAGCGGAAGCGTTAGCACAACGCGGTTGATGTAGCCGTACGTCTTCACGATCCGACCGATCAAGTACCGAACGCACGGCACCTCCGAGTTCAGCACACGTTCAGCCCGATGACGTCCCTCGAACTCCGATCCAGCCGAGTGTTGAGGGAGAGTTTTGTCAGCACGACGGCGTGGTGACGATGATGATGTTCTACCGACGCAGGACTTCGCCTAAGCACCGCTACAGTATTATCGAGGTGGACTATGGTGGAGGGGCACCGCACACGGCTAAAAGATCAAACGATCAATTGTTGTGTCTAGGGTGCCCCCCTGCCCCCGTATATAAAGGAGCAAGGGGGAGGTGCGGCCGGCCAGGAGGAGGCGCGCCAGGAGGAGTCCTACTCCCACCGGGAGTAGGACTCCCTCCCTTCCATGTTGGACTAGGAGAGGAGAGGGAAGGAGAGAGGGGGAAAGGAAAGGGGGGGCGCCGCCCCCCTCCTTGTCCAATTCGGACTTGGGGGGAGGGGCGCGCAGCTGCCCCTTGGCCGCCTCTCTCTTCCACCAATTGGGCCCATGAGGCCCAATAGCCTCCGGGGGGGTTCCGGTAACCCCCCGGTACTCCGGTATATATCCGATAACCCCCGGAACCATTCCGGTGTCCGAATATAGTCATCCAATATATCAATCTTCATGTCTCGACCATTTCGAGACTCCTCGTCATGTCCGTGATCACATCCGGGACTCCGAACAACCTTCGGTACATCAAAACATATAAACTCATAATATAACTGTCATCAAAACGTTAAGCGTGCGGACCCTACGGGTTCGAGAACTATGTAGACATGACCGAGACACGTCTCCGGTCAATAACCAATAGCGGAACCTGGATGCTCATATTGGCTCCCACATATTCTACGAAGATCTTTATCGGTCAGACCGCATAACAACATACGTTGTTCCCTTTGTCATCGGTTTGTTACTTGCCCGAGATTCGATCGTCGGTATCTCAATACCTAGTTCAATCTCGTTACCGGCAAGTCTCTTTACTCGTTCTGTAATACATCATCCCACAACTAACTCATTAGTTGCAATGCTTGCAAGGCTTAAGTGATGTGCATTACCGAGAGGGCCCAGAGACACCTCTCCGACAATTGGAGTGACAAATCCTAATCTCGAAATACGCCAACCCAACAATTACCTTTGGAGACACCTGTAGAGCACCTTTATAATCACCCAGTTACGTTGTGATGTTTGGTAGCACACAAAGTGTTCCTCCGGTAAACGGGAGTTGCATAATCTCATAGTCATAGGAACATGTATAAGTCATGAAGAAAGCAATAGCAACATACTAAACGATCGAGTGCTAAGCTAACGGAATGGGTCAAGTCAATCGCATCATTCTCCTAATGATGTGATCCCGTTAATCAAATGACAACTCATGTCTATGGCTCGGAAACATAACCATCTTTGATCAATGAGCTAGTCAAGTAGAGGCATACTAGTGACACTCTGTTTGTCTATGTATTCACACAAGTATTATGTTTCCGGTTAATACAATTCTAGCATGAATAATAAACATTTATCATGATATAAAGAAATAAATAATAACTTTATTATTTCCTCTAGGGCATATTTCCTTCAGTCTCCCACTTGCACTAGAGTCAATAATCTAGATTACACAGTAATGATTCTAACACCCATGGAGCCTTGGTGCTGATCATGTTTTGCTCGTGGAAGAGGCTTAGTCAACGGGTCTGCAACATTCAGATCCGTATGTATCTTGCAAATTTCTATGTCTCCCACCTGGACTAAATCCCGGATGGAATTGAAGCGTCTCTTGATGTGCTTGGTTCTCTTGTGAAATCTGGATTCCTTCGCCAAGGCAATTGCACCAGTATTGTCACAAAAGATTTTCATTGGACCCGATGCACTAGGTATGACACCTAGATCGGATATGAACTCCTTCATCCAGACTCCTTCATTTGCTGCTTCCGAAGCAGCTATGTACTCCGCTTCACATGTAGATCCCGCCACGACGCTTTGTTTAGAACTGCACCAACTGACAGCTCCACCGTTCAATGTAAACATTTATCCGGTTTGCGATTTAGAATCGTCCGGATCAGTGTCAAAGCTTGCATCAACGTAACCATTTACGATGAGCTCTTTGTCACCTCCATAAACGAGAAACATATCCTTAGTCCTTTTCAGGTATTTCAGGATGTTCTTGACCGCTGTCCAGTGATCCACTCCTGGATTACTTTGGTACCTCCCTGCTAAACTTATAGCAAGGCACACATCAGGTCTGGTACACAGCATTGCATACATGATAGAGCCTATGGCTGAAGCATAGAGAACATCTTTCATCTTCTCTTTATCTTCTGCAGTGGTCGGGCATTGAGTCTTACTCAACTTCACACCTTGTAACACAGGCAAGAACGCTTTCTTTGCTTGATCCATTTTGAACTTCTTCAAAACTTTGTCAAGGTATGTGCTTTGTGAAAGTCCAATTAAGCATCTTGATCTATCTCTATAGATCTTGATGCCCAATATATACGTAGCTTCACCGAGGTCTTTCATTGAAAAACTCTTATTCAAGTATCCCTTTATGCTATTCAGAAATTCTATATCATTTCCAATCAGCAATATGTCATCCACATATAATATTAGAAATGCTACAGAGCTCCCACTCACTTTCTTGTAAATATAGGCTTCTCCAAAAGTCTGTACAAAACCAAATGCTTTGATCACACTATCAAAGTGTTTATTCCAACTCCGAGAGGCTTGCACCAGTCCATAAACGGATCGCTGGAGCTTGCACACTTTGTTAGCTCCCTTTGGATCGACAAAACCTTCCGGTTGCATCATATACAACTCTTCTTCCAGAAATCCATTCAGGAATGCAGTTTTGACATCCATTTGCCAAATTTCATAATCATAAAATGCGGCAATTGCTAACATGATTCGAACAGACTTAAGCATCGCTACGGGTGAGAAGGTCTCATCGTAGTCAATCCCTTGAACTTGTCGAAAACCTTTTGCAACAAGTCGAGCTTTATAGACAGTAACATTACCGTCAGCGTCAGTCTTCTTCTTGAAGATCCATTTATTCTCAATGGCTTGCCGATCATCGGGCAAGTCAACCAAAGTCCACACTTTGTTCTCATACATGGATCCCATCTCAGATTTCATGGCCTCAAGCCATTTTGCTGAATCTGGGCTCACCATCGCTTCTTCATAGTTTGTAGATACGTCATGGTCTAGTAACATAACCTCCAGAACAGGATTACCGTACCACTCTGGTGCGGATCTTACTCTGGTTGACCTACGAGGTTCAGTAACAACTTGATCTGAAGTTCCATGATCATCATCATTAACTTCCTCACTAATTGGTGTAGGCATCGTAGAAACCGGTTTCTGCGATGAACTACTTTCCAATAAAGGAGCATGTACAATTACCTCATCAAGTTCTACTTTCCTCCCACTCACTTCTTTCGAGAGAAACTCCTTCACCAGAAAGATTCCGAATTTAGCAACAAAAGTCTTGCCTTCGGATCTGTGATAGAAGGTGTACCCAACAGTCTCCTTTGGGTATCCTATGAAGACACATTTCTCCGATTTGGGTTTGAGCTTATCCAGTTGAAGTTTTTTCACATAAGCATCGCAGCCCCAAACTTTAAGAAACGACAACTTTGGTTTCTTGCCAAGCCACAGTTCATAAGGCGTCGTCTCAACAGATTTTGATGGTGCCCTATTTAACGTGAATGCGGCCGTCTCTAAAGCATAACCCCAAAACGATAGCGGTAAATCAGTAAGAGACATCATAGATCGCACCATATCTAGTAGAGTACGATTACGACGTTCGGACACACCATTACACTGTGATGTTCCGGGTGGCGTGAGTTGCGAAACTATTCCGCATTGTTTCAAATGAAGACCAAACTCATAACTCAAATATTCTCCTCCACGATCAGATCATAAAAACTTTATTTTCTTGTTACGATGATTTTCAACTTCACTCTGAAATTCTTTGAACTTTTCAAATGTTTCAGACTTATGTTTCATTAAGTAGATGTACCCATATTTGCTTAAATCATCTGTGAAGGTGAGAAAATAACGATATCCGCCACGAGCCTCAACATTCATCGGACCACATACATCTGTATGTATGATTTCCAACAAATTTGTTGCTCTCTCCATAGTTCCGGAGAACAGCATTTTAGTCATCTTGCCCATGAGGCACGGTTCGCAAGTACCAAGTGATTCATAATCAAGTGGTTCCAAAAGTCCATCAGTATGGCATTTCTTCATGAGCTTTACACCGATATGACCTAAACGGCAGTGCCACAAATAAGTTGCACTATCATTATCAACTCTGCATCTTTTGGCTTCAATACTATGAATATGTGTATCACTACTATCGAGATTCAACAAAAATAGACCACTCTTCAAGGGTGCATGACCATTAAAGATATTATTCATATAAATAGAACAACCATTATTCTCTGATTTAAATGAATAACTGTCTCGCATCAAACAAGATCCAGATATAATGTTCATGCTTAACGCTGGCACCAAATAACAATTATTTAGGTCTAAAACTAATCCCGAAGGTAGATGCAGAGGTAGCGTGCCGAACGCGATTACATCGACTTTGGAACCATTTCCCACGCGCATCGTCACCTCGTCCTTAGCCAATCTTCGCTTAATCCGTAGCCCCTGTTTCGAGTTGCAAATATTAGCAACAGAACCAGTATGAAATACCCAGGTGCTACTGCGAGCATTAGTAAGGTACACATCAATAACATGTATATCACATATACCTTTGTTCACCTTGCCATCCTTCTTATCCGCCAAATACTTGGGGCAGTTCCGCTTCCAGTGACCAGTTTGCTTGCAGTAGAAGCACTCAGTCTCAGGCTTAGGTCCAGACTTGGGTTTCTTCTCCTGAACAGCAACTTGCTTGTTGTTCTTCTTTAAGTTCCCCTTCTTCTTCCCTTTGCCCTTTTTCTTGAAACTGGTGGTCTTATTGACCATCAATACTTGATGCTCCTTTTTGATTTCTACCTCCGCAGCCTTTAGCATTGCGAAGAGCTCGGGAATCGTCTTATCCATCCCTTGCATGTTATAGTTCATCACGAAGCTCTTGTAGCTTGGTGGCAGTGATTGGAGAATTTTGTCAATGACGCTATCATCTGGAAGATTAACTCCCAGTTGAATCAAGTGATTATTATACCCAGACATTTTGAGTATATGCTCACTGACAGAACTATTCTCCTCCATCTTGCAGCTGTAGAACTTATTGGAGACTTCATATCTCTCAATTCGGGCATTTGCTTGAAATATTAACTTCAACTCCTGGAACATCTCATATGCTCCATGACGTTCAAAACGTCGTTGAAGTCCCGGTTCTAAGCCGTAAAGCATGGCACATTGAACTATCGAGTAGTCATCAGCTTTGCTCTGCCAGACGTTCTTAACGTCGTCAGTTGCATCGGCAGTAGGCCTGGCACCCAGCGGTGCTTCCAGGACTTAATTCTTCTGTGCATCAATGAGGATAATCCCCAAGTTATGGACCCAGTCCGTGTAATTGCTACCATCATCTTTCAACTTTGCTTTCTCAAGGAACGCATTAAAACTCAATGGAACAACAGCACGGGCCATCCATCTACAATCAACATAGACAAGCAAGATACTATAAGGTACTAAGTTCATGATAAATTTAAGTTCAATTAATCATATTACTTAAGAACTCCCACTTAGATAGACATCCCTCTAATCCTCTAAGTGATCACGTGATCCATATCAACTAAACCATGTCCGATCATCACGTGAGATGGAGTAGTTTCAACGGTGAACATCACTATGTTGATCATATCTACTATATGATTCACGCTCGACCTTTCGGTCTCTGTGTTCCAAGGCCATATCTGTTATATGCTAGGCTCGTCAAGCTTAACCTGAGTATTCCGCGTGTGCAACTGTTTTGCACCCGTTGTATTTGAACGTAGAGGCTATCACACCCGATCATCACGTGGTGTCTCAGCACGAAGAACTTTCGCAACGGTGCATACTCAGGGAGAACACTTATACTTTGATAATTTAGTGAGGGATCATCTTATAATGCTACCGTCAATCAAAGCAAGATAAGATGCATAAAAGATAAACATCACATGCAATCAATATAAGTGATATGATATGGCCATCATCATCTTGTGCTTGTGATCTCCATCTCCGAAGCACCGTCATGATCACCATCGTCACCAGCGCGACACCTTGATCTTCATCATAGCATCATTGTCATCTCGCCAATCTTATGCTTCTACGACTATCGCTACCGCTTAGTGGTAAAGTAAAGCATTACAGGGCGATTGCATTGCATACAATAAAGCGACAACCATATGGCTCCTGCGAGTTGCCGATAACTCGGTTACAAAACATGATCATCTCATACAATAAAATTTAGCATCATGTCTTGACCATATCACATCACAACATGCCCTGCAAAAACAAGTTAGACGTCCTCTACTTTGTTGTTGCAAATTTTACGTGGCTGTTACGGGCTTAGCAAGAACCGTTCTTACCTACGCATCAAAACCACAACGATAGTTTGTCAAGTTGGTGATATTTTAACCTTCGCAAGGACAGGGCGTAGCCACACTCGGTTCAACTAAAGTTGGAGAAACTGACACCCGCCAGCCACCTGTGTGCAAAGCACGTCGGTAGAACCAGTCTCGCGTAAGCGTACGCGTAATGTCGGTCCGGGCCGCTTCATCCAACAATACCGCCGAACCAAAGTATGACATGCTGGTAAGCAGTATGACTTATATCGCCCACAACTCACTTGTGTTCTACTCGTGCATATAACATCAACGCATAAAACCAGGCTCGGATGCCACTGTTGGGGAACGTAGTAATTTCAAAAAAATTCCTACGCACACGCAAGATCATGGTGATGCATAGCAACGAGAGGGGAGAGTGTTGTCCACGTACCCTCGTAGACCGAAAGCGGAAGCGTTAGCACAACGCGGTTGATGTAGTCGTACGTCTTCACGATCCGACCGATCAAGTACCAAACGCACGACACCTCCGAGTTCAGCACACGCTCAGCCCGATGACGTCCCTCGAACTCCAATCCAGCCGAGTGTTGAGGGAGAGTTTCGTCAGCGCGACGGCGTGGTGACGATGATGATGTTCTACCGACGCAGGGCTTCGCCTAAGCACCACTACAGTATTATCGAGGTGGACTATGGTGGAGGGGGGCACCGCACACGGCTAAAAGATCAAACGATCAATTGGTGTGTCTAGGGTGCCCCCCTGCCCCCGTATATAAAGGAGCAAGGGGGGAGGTGTGGCCGGCCAGGAGGAGGCGCGCCAGGAGGAGTCCTACTCCCACCGGGAGTAGGACTCCCTCCCTTCCATGTTGGACTAGGAGAGGAGAGGGAAGGAGAGAGGGGGAAAGGAAAGGGGGGGCGCCGCCCCCCCTCCTTGTCCAATTCGGACTTGGGGGGAGGGGCGCGCGGCTGCCCCTTGGCCGCCTCTCCTCTTCCACCAATTGGGCCCATGAGGCCCAATAGACTCCGGGGGGTTCCGGTAACCCCCCGGTACTCCGGTATATATCCGATAGCCCCCGGAACCATTCCGGTGTCCGAATATAGTCATCCAATATATCATTCTTCATGTCTCGACCATTTCGAGACTCCTCATCATGTCGATGATCACATCCGAGACTCCGAACAACCTTCGGTACATCAAAACATATAAACTCATAATATAACTGTCATCAAAACGTTAAGCGTGCGGACCCTACGGGTTCGAGAACTATGTAGACATGACCGAGACACGTCTCCGGTCAATAACCAATAGCGGAACCTGGATGCTCATATTGGCTCCCACATATTCTACGAAGATCTTTATCGGTCAGACCGCATAACAACATACGTTGTTCCCTTTGTCATTGGTATGTTACTTGCCCGAGATTCGATCGTCGGTATCTCAATACCTAGTTCAATCTTGTTACCGGCAAGTCTCTTTACTCGTTCCGTAATACATCATCCCACAACTAACTCATTAGTTGCAATGCTTGCAAGGCTTAAGTGATGTGCATTACCGAGAGGGCCCAGAGATACCTCTCCGACAATTGGAGTGACAAATCCTAATCTCGAAATACGCCAACCCAACAAGTACCTTTGGAGACACCTGTAGAGCACCTTTATAATCACCCAGTTACGTTGTGACGTTTGGTAGCACACAAAGTGTTCCTCCGGTAAACGGGAGTTGCATAATCTCATAGTCATAGGAACATGCATAAGTCATGAAGAAAGCAATAGCGACATACTTAACGATCGAGTGCTAAGCTAACGGAATGGGTCAAGTCAATCACATCATTCTCCTAATGATGTGATCCCGTTAATCAAATGACAACTCATGTCTATGGCTAGGAAACATAACCATCTTTGATCAACGAGCTAGTCAAGTAGAGGCATACTAGTGACACTCTGTTTGTCTATGTATTCACACAAGTATTATGTTTCCGGTTAATATAATTCTAGCATGAATAATAAACATTTATCATGATATAAGGAAATAAATAATAACTTTATTATTGCCTCTAGGGCATATTTCCTTCAGCTCCACATCAATTATGGGCCAAACTCATGCATTCTTAGAGTAAGACACTATGTGATGTTTTTAGAGTCTGTATTTTGGGAGGAGGAGGCCGACTTGAGGTTGGAGTCGATCCCCCTTTATGTACCTCTTTACATACCCCCCTTAGGGCATCTCCAACGGCGACCCACAAATTTCCTCCCGCATCCGTCTTCGGACAAGGGGGACCAGTCCGCGAACATGGATGCGGGAGGCAGCCATCCAACTGTAGCCACACATATTCAAAACATTTGGTTAAATGACCCTACTAAAATCACTAAGCAAGGCTACTAAGCACACCACCATGGCGAAAGCCAACCTTCTGCCAAATCTAAGCATTCCATGCAATGGCGGAAGCCAACCTTCCACCAAATGATATGAGCACCTTCCGCCAAATGCTAATTTGCTTAATGAAAAATATTAATTAGCACCTTCTTCCAAATGAAATATATTATTCAGTACAACCTTCCCCCAAAATGCTAGCTATCCACTGCAATTAGCACAATGTATTCCACTAAATATTAGCCATCATGGACGGACGCAGAGTAGAGACGGTACGTGGCGGATTTTTGTTGGTCATGCAGATGTCCAGACTCCCGCAATTCTCCCTCATGTTTGTCTCCGTTTTCCGAGATAAAGTACATTCGGACCACACTGCAGACTGATACATGACCGCATTGGATGGGTTTCATGGTCCGGACACATGCGGGAGGTTTGCGAGTCGGCTTTGGAGATGCCCTTAGGCCATTGAGTTAGGGTCTAGATTTTGTTTGATTTATTTTCAGAATTTTCTGCTATTAGGCTTAGCCATAGACACGAGAGGCCGCGAAACCTCATATACTACACATTACCAAACCTTATTTTTCCAGTCAAGTACATCATCATTTAAACAAAATTTAGAATACATATCTTTAATTCTTACTTGTTCTTTAATTGCACACAGATATTGATCTGTGTGATCAGATTGACCGTGTTTACAACAACATCAACATCATACCAGAGTTGGTGTAGCAATTTTTAAGGGTACCATTGAGTGTTCAGGGTAGTCGGGTCATCAAAGTCTTCTTAAACATAAATCAATGTCATATCATTGAAAGATTGGGATATCCTTTTATATATCATGTTCCATCAGGTAGATAAGGTTGCTTCCTAATATTTTTCTAATTTTCTGTAGTCCATATTGTATACATTTTTCACACCTGGAGTCCACGAAAAAGAGAAAAGAATGAAGCTAGATCTTCACTTCCAAGCAACCATAACGTCTATATCATTGTGCCGAGTTGCTATTCTTAGGTTCTAGTTCGTTATAGTTTTGTATTCTATTCACATTTGTCACACCACTATCATACCATCATCACATATCCGCTGCAGCCTGCAGACCACCAGCCTCCCTAAAATTTAACCATAGCCCCACCTCCGACCTCTACAACATCATACCTGAGGTCGGTTGCATCTTCACTCGAGACAATTGGATAATGTATGGATTTGTTTTGGGAAAATAGAAAAAAGGTGGATCCAACTCAACTAGAACTAGTCTCTGAATTTAGGTCGATTTTGTGCAATCTTTAGTATAAGAGGCATAACTTTGTCAAAAGAAGTTCGTTTTGGCTCCACGGCCACTCAATCAAACCTATGAATGAGCTTCATTTAAAAACAATTACCTTCAGGATAGGATGTTTTAAATTCACCATCTTGAAAACAATCTTCCATAGAGTAATTTAAGTACATCGGGACCAACATCTTTAATGTGATTTATATCGCAAAGCATAGTAATATGTGTAAATGCATACTTGCGTCCGCTGAATTAAAGCCTCCAAACTAGTTTTGCCGAATCATTGTAAGTAGGCTCTATGTAATATCATCCTCCTTAGCTCGACATCAGGTTGTGGAATAGGTGCATGCATACAATCATTACTGGGAGCAGTGAACTCCCCAAGCTTCTTAGTAGCCATAATACTAATTTTGGGGGTTTGTCTTAAATTGCAAAAAATAAACTAGCAAACAAAAAACTAAATAAATAAATAAATAAAAAGGTCTCTAGTAACCTTACCAGGGTAATAAAATACTTCACCTACAACGGCGCCAGAATAAGGGTTGATTACCTTTGATCCGGTTTTCAATGTTGATAAAGCTTTCTTCCCTAGAGGTGATGATGCTCGGCACGGAAATTTTTGCAGGACCTTCTTATCTCACAATGTTCCAGTTCTTTTTGCTTGTTGATAATAGTAATGTTCTCTGAATGTAAACTAACAATCCCTTTTTGCTTGTTCATGGGGCTGCGAGGCTATGCCTCAACCCTTAGCCCGAGGGGACTACTCAAAATCACGAATAAATTATAGAATACATTGTAGAAATTGTTACTTCAAGATGAATGATTCAAAGTCTTACAATATCGGTGATCACGATGTAATATCAATTACAAGTATTATGACTAATGAAGATGGAGGATGTGGTTGTGGTTGTAATGCATATGGGGATGGCAGCAGTTATAGATAGGAATGGTGATGATGGTTGTTATGTGACGGAGATGCGAAATTGGTCCTCCTATTAGTGGGGGGGGTCTTCTTCACCTTTATATAGAGATAGACAACGGAATAGGGTTTGTAGGTGTGTGCATTGTGAATCAGCCTTTGCAGAAGTTGTCAGATATGACATCATGGAGGCAGTGCCGCGTGGTACAAACCAAAGTATGATTGGCGGGTGCTTGTAACACATTCCATCTTCTCTCCTGGAGGTCCCTGTGCGTGCCCGGTTGGTTAACAATGATCCTCACGCCTAGTATATTCTATCTATACTTTGATTTTCCACCTAAATATGCCATTTATGAAAGGAACAAAATATATGAGGAGATTAGCAATCATTTGCATTTTTTAGTAATTAGTGGGAAAATCAAAGTGATTTTCTCAAAATTTCTGATAAAATCTTGTTTAAACATGGGTAAAAGTGAGTGAAAAATCACTCATCAACCGCCTCAGTTTTGGGCCATGACCGTGTTTTTATAGAGTAACACACTATGTGTAGTTTTTTGAGTTTGTATTTACAGAGGAGGCCTACTTAAGGTTTGATTTGACCCCCCCCCCCCCCGCCTCCTTGGGCAGTCTGAACCCCTCCTCACCCTCTTATATACCAACTTATATACCCCGCTTAGGGCATCTAGTTAGGGTTTGGTTTTTTGTTGAGTTTTAGTGTTTGTTACTCTTAGCCATAGACATGAGAGTTGGCAAGATCCCTATACTGCACCTAACCGTAACCCCACTTTGTCAATGAGGTACTTCATCTTCATCCTCTATTAACCTTGCATGTCATAAATTCTTCCTCATTCTTTGATTGCATACAGAGATTAATCTACGTGATGAGGTTTGTAGGATATATGCCCTAGAGGCAGTAATAACAGTTATTTTGTATCTCCAAGTTTGTAATGAATGTTTATGATCCATGCTATAACTGCAATGATTCTCGAGTCTACAATATCCATGAGGCTCGGAGGGAACTCATATGCACGTGTGGTATAATAAACGGTAAAATATATTCCTAGTCTTGCCTCTAAGACTAGCTCAAGTATTGCATGATGATCCTATTTTCCTGATCATGGGCATGACTATGCCGGCAATTTTGAGGGCACAATGTTGGTAGAACGCTTGTGTTGAATCAACCCGGATTGATGTTATGCTATGAGATACCTTCGTCACAAGTTTATGGTTAATATCATTGAGATAGTTAATGTTTGCATAATTCCTTAGACCATGAGAGTATCAAGTTCCTTCGTGCTTGCTTCGTGAACTTTGGGGTTTGTTAAACGTCATCCGTAACTGGGTGGCTATTACGGCAGCTTACGGGTTCACGGAAAAGTATAGGAAGTAACAAGATAGCTCAAGATTGGGATTTGCTCCTCCGGAGATGGAGAGATATACTCGGGCCCTCTCAGTGTAACGGTATCCATCATCGTCTGGCCAGACACATTGTGATTTGATCACTGGGATGCCGGAACACGGAAACGAGAAAAGAGAACAAAACCGGTAACGAGGTAACTTGCATGCTGGACAAATTGTTGATCCATAGGAATGCAATAAATCTCACCTCAGGTGTTTGTGACATATCGCGAAGCAAAAGGAATAGCTCACTGCAACTAGAGGTTCACTCGAATATTTATTCGTGTGGGTATAGGGGTCAATATGGGTGTCCACGGCTCCGATGTTGATCATTGATCAGAAGGGGTTCCGGGTCATGTCTATACTTCACCGAACCTATAGGGTCACACGCTTAAGGGTCATCTATCTGCTGAATACTAGACAGGGAGTCTGAGAGAAAATCACCGAAAAAGTTTCGGACACCGGAATGGTTTCGGACAGCGGAATCGTACCGCAGAGAGAGGTCATCGGATAAGTTTCAATGATACCGAAAAGTTGTTTCGGGATATACCATTAAGTCAAATTGGTTTCGGCACATGCCTGATAATTCTTGGAGGGTGCCAGAATCATTCTCGAAGCTTTTTGGAATTTTCTGAGATAAAAACCGGAAATGTTCCGGAGCTGCCGGAGCCACTTCAGATGCGTTTCGCAGATGAAAATCACTAAAACCGGAATTGTTTTGGAACGCGTTGAAAATCATTTTAGTGGGTACTAGAAATTTTCTTAGCCCACATAAATATTTTCAGTTCGGTCAAACGCTGAAAAATGTCGTCGTGAATAGTGAAAGTGCTTTTTGGGATATTAGACTTGGTCAAAGTTCTAGAAGGTAGTGTCTTACAAGGGAAGGAACCCCATTTGGGGGGCCCCCTAGGGGTGGCCGGCCATGGGTGGTGGAGCTCCTTGGAGCTCCACATGGCATCCCATTTTACCTTAACACCCTCATGTGTGACCTAATGCATGGGGTTTTTTGGTAAAAATATGGAGGCACACTACCCCTTGGCTTTCCTATAAATAGAGGAGGTGAGGGCTGCCATGTCTTCATCCTTGCTCTCATACACATGCCATGCATTATCTGGCTTCTTCTCTCCCTCCCACGAAAAGAGTTTCGTAGAGCCGTAAGGCTGTCTGGGTTCCGGCAAGAACTAGTTCTGGACGGCGAAGCCCTGCCGGATAGCTGACACCGTATGTGTGCAACCCCGTAGAGAGATTGTGTTTTCGATCTTTTGCCCGAGGGGCTGTTCGAGTGTCCTCCCGAAGGGCTGTCCGAGTCTCCGTCCAAGTTTCGAGGGTCCTCCCGAAGGGCTGTCCGCGACATCGTCCGGGGGACTGTCCGACCGCCTCCCGAAGGGCTGTCCGGAGAGGAGTACATCCTCGCGGTTGGGAGGTTGTAAATCCTAGATGCGGGGATCTGCACCGACGATCTACACCGACTCTTCTTCCGCTGCGCTTCGAGTCGGTACGGATCAGATCAAACCTTCTATGCAGTCTCCATAGTGGTCCTGGGCGTGCTCGCTATACAGAAAATTTTCATTTTCCGTTGCGTTCCCCTACAGTGGCATCAAGAGCCGTGCTATGCGTAGATGCAGGTTACGATCTAGAATACATGGAGATGTATGGGTATTGCATAATATAATTTTGGAGTAGATGAGATCTATTGCAGAAAATTATTTATGCGGGTGACAGATGAAATCTGTTACCCACGTTCTTATTGCTTCCCTAGAATTTGTGTTTGCTCAATCTCGAGACAGCATGGTGGAATTTGACAAAGTTCTGGAAATCCGTGATCCTGATTGATCATGGAAGTGCTATCTTCTTTGGGTTCTGCCATAGTCAAAAGAAAGATGAAATTCGCAGATAAAAGGGCATTGCAGATATGATCTGCACGGGGGTCATGCGTATGACAAAGTTTAGTATGGGGCTCGAGATTTAATTATCTCGTGTTTCATACCCCCGAGATGTTAATCTAGCAACTTGAATAATCATACTTGATGATAAAACGTTGGTAGCTGCGGTTTAAGTCAAAACCTTAGAAGCCATGAAAAATAAAATTTTGCATAAACCGATTAGAGGCGTCTAACTTGGTTTTGCAGGATGTGCATGTGATGTGGTATAGCAATGCTCATATTCAGTTTGATTATGTATGAGATGACTATGTGATGTAACTAACATGACCTGCGTGTCATGATTCTGCATGATGGTTGGAGCCATATGATTGCACTTTAATGACCTGCGTGTCAACCTTAAGTAATGCACTTATTTTATTAGCTATAGAGATAGCAATATTATCTGGTGCATCGACAAGGTGGTGGCAATCTTCGCGAAGGTGAACACCGACGCAAATGCCGAAGACGAAAAATTGAAAGACTTCTCCGTCAGAAAGGGGTATACCATATCATGCTAATTATGAATTGCCTGAGATGTTTATTCCCTTTGATGCACCCTTCTTGATTGCGCAGTAGTCGCTTTTATTAGGGTGATCTCTCACTTAAAGATATCAAGTAGATAGTGTTCTCCCAAGTGTAGCACCGTCACGGCACCTATCTTTTCGGGGTGCGCCGTGTCACACGGGTACGAACGATTAGAGAAGTGTGAGGCGGGTGAGTTGAGACCTCGCAGCGAGATCACTTGGTTGTCTTGACGTTCAGGCATGACCGTCATGAGCTCGGAACACACGCATCGAAAGATGAACAAGAGTCACATAGTGATGTGATTGGCAAGTTGGCCTACCGGTTAAGATTTTCGTCATCAGTGGTGTTACACCAATGGCGAACAATCAAGACACGGATCTTGAATCACTCATAATCAATTTTGAGAGATATTGATTTGAGTGGGAGTGCATTTTAGAATAAAATGTTTATTCACTAGTGCAAATTTCATTATAAACAAAGTCTAAGTGAAACTTGTGTTTTCGTTGTAGATCAAATGGCTCGCAACACCGCGTTCAACTTAGGCCCGATGTTAGAGAAAGAGAAGTTAGCTGCAACTGGAAACAACTATGCGGACTGGGTCCGCAACCTGAGGATTGTCCTCGGGAGCGCTAAGAAATTGTATGTGGTAGAGTATGATCTTCCAGCTAAACCCGCGGCAGAGGCCCCGGAAGATGTACAAAATGTCTGGGCCACTAAGGATGATGATCACAACTTAGTGCAGTGCCTCATGCTAGCTTGCATGAGTCCAGAGCTTCAAAAACGTTTTGAATTCCATAAACCCCTTGGTATGATCCAGGAATTGGATGCTCTGTACAGGGAAACCGCAAAGTCTGGACGATATGATATCATGAAGGCTTTGATGGATTGCAAGATGGCTGAGGGTAGTTCAGTTGGCGAACACATGGTCAAAATGATTGGCTATGCTGAAAGGCTTAAAACCCTGGAATTTCCACTTCCACCTGGCCATATGATGGACATGGTGCTTTCTTCACTCCCCCCGTCTTACGACGGTTTTGTCATGAACTACAACATGACAGGGATGGAGAAGACAACGGAAGAAGTGCTCGCCATGCTGAAAACTACAGAAGGAGGACTGCGGAAAAATGGCAAGCAAGTGTTGCTTGTGAATAAAACCGCCAGTTTCAAAAAGAAGAAAGGCAAGCCAAAGAAGGGCAAGGGCACCGGTAAGACCGGCTCCCAAAGCAACTCTAAGGGCGGAGCCAAGAATGAAACTGAGTGCTTCTACTACAAGGGCACAGGACACTGGAAGAGAAACTGCAAGAAGTATCTGGAAGATAAGAAGACCGGGAAAACCGGAAAAGGTATAATTGTTATACAAGTTAATGTCATTGACGTTTTGCTTGCTAGCGAAAACTCTAAGTCTTGGGTATTTGATACCGGATCGGTTGCTCACATTTGCAACTCGATACAGGGACTTCAGAAGGTGCGCAAGCTAGCAAAGAATGAAGTCGTGATGCGCGTCGGGAACGGCGCTGGGATCGCCGCTCAAGCCGTCGGCATTATGCCTCTACGTCTCCCTTCAGGATTTATCTTAGAACTAAGTAATTGTTATTATGTTCCACTGTTGTGTAGAAACATTATCTCCGGATCATGTTTGGTACACGATGGGTATTCGTACAAGTCTAAGAACAATGGTTGTTCACTTTATTGTAAGGATATGTTTTATGGATTTGCACCCATTGTTGGGGGCCTTTTCATACTAAATCTTGAATGTGGAAATGATGTCTTTAACGTGAATGCTAAATGCCTTAAGAAGGCTGATACCACCACCAGTTTCATGTGGCACTGTCGGCTTGGCCACATCGGTAAGAAACGCATGCAAAGACTCCATAAAGATGGAGTTTTACCGTCCCTTGATTTTGAATCATTTGACACCTGTGAAGCTTGCTTGATGGGGAAAATGACCAAGACGCCGTTCACGGGTCATCCTGAACGGGCGGGTGAATTATTGGAAATAATCCATAGTGATGTATGTGGTCCAATGAACACAGGCGCACGGGGTGGATATTTTTACTTCGTGACTTTTACTGATGATTTGAGGTATGGCTATATCTACTTAATGAAGCATAAATCGGAAACCTTTGAAAAGTTCAAAGAATTTCAGAATGAGGTAGAAAATCATCGTAACAAAAAGATTAAGTTTCTGCGGTCTGATCGCGGAGGCGAATATCTTAGTCATGAGTTTGGCCAACATCTGAGTGATCGTGGAATCGTTTCACAGCTTACGCCTCCCGGAACTCCACAGAGAAATGGAGTATCGGAACGACGTAACCGAACCTTGTTGGACATGGTAAGGTCAATGATGTCTCTTACAAATCTTCCGATATCTTTTTGGGGTCACGCACTACTTACTGCTGCTCACACACTAAACAAAGCACCGTCTAAATCTGTTGAGACGACGCCACATGAGATGTGGCACGGGAAGAAACCCGACCTATTGTTTTTCAAAATTTGGGGTTGTGAAGCTTATGTAAAGCGTTTACAGCCAAGCAAACTTGATCCCAGATCAGACAAATGTTACTTTGTAGGTTATCCCAAGGAGACAGTTGGGTATTCTTTCTACCATGCCTCCAAGAACAAAGTGTTTGTTGCAAAACATGGAGTCTTTCTTGAGAAAGAGTTTCTCACTAAAGAAGTGAGTGGGAGGACAGTACAACTTAATGAGATTAGTGAATCTTCGGCAACCGTTGATATGGCTAAGGAACCGGAAGAAATTCCGCTAATTATCCCTACAACCGAGCCGGAAGTTGTCGCATGTGATGCGGAGACTTCAGACAATGTTGTAACTGAACCGCGCAGATCAGGTAGGGCTATCCAGCCACCTGAGTGGTTGACGAAATCTTCATTCTTGAAGACGATGAACCTGCGCACTACAAGGAAGCGATGGCGGGGCCCAGCTCAAAAGAATGGCACAAAGCCATGAGATCCGAAATGGAATCCATGTACAAAAACCAAGTTTGGAACTTGGAAGAACTTCCAGAAGGCGTAAAGCCCATTGGTTGTAAATGAATTTTCAGAAGAAAGACGGACGCGGATGGTAACATTACTATCCACAAATCTAGACTTGTCGCGAAAGGGTTCACACAAGTTCCAGGAGTGGACTACGACGAGACTTTCTCGCCAGTAGCTATGCTTAGGTCTGTTCGGATATTGCTAGTAATTGCTGCTTATTTCGACTATGAAATATGGCAGATGGATGTCAAAACGGCTTTCCTAAATGGAAACCTCAAAGAGGATGTATACATGATACAGCCAGAAGGTTTTGTCATTCATGAGGATGCTGGAAAGGTATGCAAACTTCAGAAAGCCATTTATGGTCTGAAGCAAGCATCAAGGAGCTGGAACATTCGTTTTGATGAAGTGGTCAAAGAGTTTGGCTTCATCAGGAATGACGAAGAATCTTGTGTTTACAAGAAGTTTAGTGGGAGCGCAAAAGCATTTCTAATCTTGTATGTGGATGACATATTGTTGATTGGAAATGACGTGAATTTTCTTAGCGAAATAAAAGACTCATTGAAAAGGAGGTTTTCAATGAAAGACTTAGGTGAAGCGGCATATGTATTGGGCATCAGAATCTATAGAGATAGATCAAAACGCCTGATAGCGCTTAGCCAAAGCACGTACATTGACAAGGTGTTGAAAAGGTTCAACATGGAGAACTCCAAGAAAGGCCTACTCCCCATGTCACCTGGCACAGTGCTTTGCAAGAATCAGAGTCCTCGGACTCTGGATGAGCGAGTACAAATGAATGATGTTCCATATGCCTCGGCAGTTGGTTCTATTATTTATGCCATGCTATGTACAAGACCAGATGTTTCCTATGCGCTAAGTGTTAGCAGCCGGTACCAAAGTGATCCAGGGTTGGAACACTGGGCCGCAGTCAAGGGTATTCTTAAGTACCTCAGAAGGACCAAGGATTTACTCCTTGTGTACGGAGGTGATGAAGAGCTCATTGTAAGTGGTTACACTGATGCAGGCTTCATGACTGACCCAGATGACTTCAAATCTCAATCAGGCTATGTTTTCATATTGAACGGCGGCGCAGTTGATTGGAAAAGTTCCAAACAAAAGACTATGGCGGATTCTACGACGGAGGCGGAGTATGTTGCCGCTTCAGAAGCCTCCAAGGAGGCGGTATGGATCAAGCAATTTCTTGAAGACCTTAGTGTGGTTCCTAGTGCCCAGGATCCGGTGGAGATCTATTGTGATAATAGTGGCGCTGTGGCTCAGGCAAGGGAGCCAAGTTCGCACCATAAGAACAGACATATTCAACGCAAATATAAACTCATTCAACATCATGTCGAAGAAGGTTTAGTGAAAGTACGCAAAGTTCACACGGATCTGAATGTGTCAAACCCGATGACAAAGCCTCTACCACGAGCAAAACATGAGCAGCACCGGATAGCCATTGGTGTTAGGGAAGCCATGTAACTGGATTATGACTCTAGTGCAAGTGGGAGTCTGTAGGAGATATGCCCTAGAGGCAGTAATAACAGTTATTTTGTATCTCCAAGTTTGTAATGAATGTTTATAATCCATGCTATAACTGCAATGATTCTCGAATCTACAATATCCACGAGGCTCGGAGGGAACTCATATGCACGTGTGGTATAATAAACGGTAAAATATATTCCTAGTCTTGCCTCTAAGACTAGCTCAAGTATTGCATGATGATCTTGTTTTCCTGATCATGGGCATGACTATGCCGGCAATTTTGAGAGCACAATGTTGGTAGAACGCTTGTGTTGAATCAACCCGGATTGATGTTATGCTATGAGATACCTTCGTCACAAGTTTATGGTTAATATCATTGAGATAGTTAATGTTTGCATAATTCCTTAGACCATGAGAGTATCAAGTTCCTTCGTGCTTGCTTCGTGAACTTTGGGGTTTGTTAAACGTCATCCGTAACTGGGTGGCTATTACGGTAGCTTACGGGTTCACGGAAAAGTATAGGAAGTAACAAGATAGCTCAAGATTGGGATTTGCTCCTTCGACGATGGAGAGATATACTTGGGCCCTCTCGGTGTAACGGTATCCATCATCGTCTGGCCAGACACATTGTGATTTGATCACTGGGATGCCGGAACACGGAAACGAGAAAAGAGAACAAAACCGGTAACGAGGTAACTTGCATGCTGGACAAATTGTTGATCCACAGGAATGCAATAAATCTCACCTCGGGTGTTTGTGACATATCGCGAAGCAAAATGAATAGCTCACTGCAACTGGAGGTTCACTCGAATATTTATTCGTGTGGGTATAGGGGTCAATATGGGTGTCCACGGCTCCGATGTTGATCATTGATCGGAAGGGGTTCCGGGTCATGTCTATACTTCACCGAACCTATAGGGTCACACGCTTAAGGGTCATCTATCTGCTGAATACTAGACAGGGAGTCTGAGAGAAAATCACCGAAAAAAGTTTCGGACACCGGAATGGTTTCGGACAGCGGAATCGTACCGCAGAGAGAGGTCATCGGATAAGTTTCGATGATACCGAAAAGTTGTTTCGGGATATACCATTAAGTCAAATTGGTTTCGGCACATGCCTGATAATTCTTGGAGGGTGCCAGAATCATTCTGGAAGCTTTTTCGAATTTTCTGAGATAAAAACCGGAAATGTTCCGGAGCTGCCGGAGCCACTTCAGATGCGTTTCGCAGATGAAAATCACTAAAAACGGAATTGTTTCGGAACGCGTTGAAAATCATTTTAGTGGGTACTGGAAATGTTCTTAGCCCACATAAATATTTTCAGTTCGATCAGACGCTGAAAAATGTCGTCGTGAATAGTGAAAGTGCTTTTTGCGATATTTATGTAGAGCCACCTTTTTAGACTTGGTCAAAGTTCTAGAAGGTAGTGGCTTACAAGGGAAGGAACCCCATTTGGGGGGCCCCCTAGAGGCGGCCAGCCATGGGTGGTGGAGCTCCACATGGCATCCCATTTTACCTTAACACCCTCATGTGTGACCTAATGCATGGGGTTTTTTGGTAAAAATATGGAGGCACACTACCCCTTGGCTTTCCTATAAATAGAGGAGGTGAGGGCTGCCATCTCTTCATCCCTTGCTCTCATACACATGCCATGCATTATCTGGCTTCTTCTCTCCCTCCCACGAAAAGAGTTTCGTAGAGCCGTAAGGCTGTCTGGGTTCCGGCAGGAACTAGTTCTGGACGGCGAAGCCCTGCCGGATAGCTGACACCGTATGTGTGCAACCCCATAGAGAGATTGTGTTTTCGATCTTTTGCCCGAGGGGCTGTTCGAGTGTCCTCCCGAAGGGCTGTCCGAGTCTCCGTCCAAGTTTCGAGGGTCCTCCCGAAGGGCTGTCCGCGACATCGTCCGGGGAACTGTCCGACCGCCTCCCGAAGGGCTGTGCGGAGAGGGAGTACATCCTCGCGGTTGGGAGGTTGTAAATCCTAGCTGCGGGGATCTTCACCGACGATCTACACCGACTCTTCTTCCGCTGCGCTTCGAGTCGGTACGGATCAGATCAAACCTTGTATGTAGTCTCCATAGTGGTCCTGGGCGTGCTCGCTATACCGAAAATTTTCATTTTCCGTTGCGTTCCCCTACAAGGTTGACCATATCTCTAGCATCATCAACAACCACACCAAGTTGGTTTAGTGATTTCTAAGGTACATGGTGAGTGTTCAATGTAGTGGAGTCATCAAAGTCTCTTCCAAAGGAAATCAAATTCATCGTATCGAAAGACCGTGACATCTTTTTACCTATCCTATGGTATAAGGTTGCAAAGGTTAATTCGTGAGATTATCCAATTTTCCATCGTCCAGATTGCATATGTTTTTCATACCTAGAGTCTACAAAAAGGCCAACATAAAATTAAGTTAGATATTTACTTCCAAGCCACTATGAGTCGTCGCATTTTTTCTTTTTAGTGCCTTACATCATTGAGTTTACGTCAACATCCTTGTGTTGATTTACTGGTCTTAGGGTCTAGCCTATTGTAGATTTGAGTTCTATTCAGATTAGTCATGCCACTATTACCCATGATCGTCACCTCCAGTGCCTACCACCACTCTCCTTCAAATTCCACCACGCCCCTATTACCGACCTCTACACCATCATACTTGAGGCCACTTGCATCTTCGCTTTACCAGATTGGGTAGTGTATGGATTTGTTTTTTAAATGAAAAATAATTGGGAATTTTTTGATCCAACTATATTAGAACTAGTCTATGAATTGAAGTTAGAACTGGTTTTGAGCAGTGTTCAACAAAATGTGCATAACTTTGTCATATGAAGTCCATTTTGCCTCCATGGCCACTCAAATTGAAGCTATAGGTAAGCCTCATTGAATTATGTTTTCAAGATTTTTGGTAACCTATGTCGATTCTCAAAGTCGGCCTCTAAGTGAGACTTTATGGCCTCAAAAAGTTTTACAATATTGTTCGTTCCAAAATTTAAACTAGCCCCATAATTGTTTAACACTCATCTGACACTGCCAATTGAGTGATTCATGTTGCGTTGGATAATTGAGATCAACAGTTATCTTGGAAAATATATCAATTTTTTAAGAAAAAATCGAGGAAAAGGTGAAAAGATTCTTGTATGTACTATATTTGTAGGCTATTTTTAGTCAGTATAGCTTTTTGATGTACACTTCTATGGTGCTGTCTATTGCTAATTCAAGTCATTTATCGCTCCTAATTTTGCAGCATCATGACCCCGTTATTGTTCTTGGCTCCCGTCTCTACTCTGGTCTAGCATAGGACCAACACAGTATTGTCTTTGAGCACTTAATGATATTGTATCTCTAAATTATTTATTGTTAAACTTGCTACCATACTTAACCCTTCCAAGCTCAACACATATCTCTATTATGCAGTTTCACATCAACTTGCAACCACTATACTAAATGTTTATAGGGAATTAACATCGTTAGTTACCAGTACCGCCTATTGTTGGGTAAGATTTGGTAAGAACTTGTAATAGGCTCTCATGTTGTGTGATTAGTTGCCACATCTTAGTAGTTGATAGGGGCGTTATGCTTGTGTTTTGTTTCTTGTGATCCATGTCAAGTTCAAAGTGAAAATACAAAAAACAAGCAAATGTTTCAATTTGGTTGCAATAGTGTTTTATTGTACTCTACACAATTGTATTATATGTATTGAAATATAGAGTACTTTGTTATGGATTAAATTTATACATGAACACTATAGATTCAATAAATGTAACGTATACTCACTACCCGTTGTTGGTTGGTTGATAGTATCATTAATGTGATCATTGGTAGGTACTAGAATCATGAGCACGGTATGCATTAAAAAAAGGGTAATTCTCTCGACTTATTCAAAGTAGGTACCATATATTTTCCTTTTTAAATAAAGGTTGTTGCCCTTTATGTCCATTAACAAAAATCAAGCTATAAAGAGTTCTACACCACAAAGCAACATCCACCAAGCATCATCAAATCACCGCCCTCTAGATTTCTACAAAATGAGACAATACCTACTTCAGTGCAGGTGGTGAGAGCTGAGGTTAGGCAGAGAAGCAAGTTATAGGGAAAGAAGGAAACTAGCAAAGGTAGAGCAAAAAAAGGAGGACTACTACGAAATCGTAACTGAATGAAGAACTCATAGAAGAGAGTGGTCCCATCAACCAATGTCTCATAGTACACAACATCCTTCCTTGTTCTTCTTGAAACACTCAGTCACGATGTGTCCCAACAGTACTAGGCACAAATGTAGCTCCGTTATGTTGGTTTCTTCATATGCATGTTGACCCACCAGTTAATCTAGTGAAAAATTGGTACATAATCCATGTAGGCTCACTTGACCAATATTTTTGAAAACATGATAAATTCATTGCTTTCCAAACACCACATGTCAATCATCTGCAATCCCACTGTAAAGTGTTCTCTTTTCCTTCCCCCTTCACCCACTGAACACTTCAACCATACTTTGTAATGTTGATCAATGATGTGAGGCTATTTAAGCCATGTGGCGCAGCTAACAACATACCAAATGTATGTGGCCAAAGGACAAACAAAGTAAATATGGTATATTGTTCCATCACATCCATGAAACAAACAAGTTTTAGCACAAATACCAGCTCTAAGCTATATAACAACAATAGTTAAAATGTCTTTTAGGACAAGTTGCAAAAATAAAATTGACTCTAGGGGAATTTTACATTTCCACAGGAATCCTAACGGCACTTACCCAATACTTTGCATTGCTAAGTAGAAGGATTTGACATTAAAATGGCCATCAGAGGATAATAGTCATATACACTTTGTATATGTGTTTAGTGTTAAACCTTCAAAAAAACTCCTTAAAGCCATATCATTTCTCCACCCCCTAGTGTTATGAGGAAACTCCTACATTGCATCCTACTGCACATAGCTCTTTTACCTATAGTGCAATGTTTTAAAGAGGTAGACTTTTTAGCGGATAGTGTTAATAAGGTCAGTATATGTTGCTCTACACATCACTCCAAGATTAGTCTTATCTTCGTTACCTTCATTCATTTTATAACATAGCTTTCTAATTCATTTACATGACCCCTTTCCAAAATATAAATCTCCATGATTAGCTTTAACTTGACTCAGAGTACAATTGTTCGAGTATTTCTCAGAGAGAAACTTCACCTATCTCTGGTTTCACCAAAAATCTTGTTGGGCCATTTAGCTTTTTTCTAGGGATCATGCAACTTTGTTCGAGGATATTAAGAGGTACGATTACATAATCATGTGGCGTTCCCACCTAGACATAACGGTCGAAACTAAAGACAAATTTTTTTAGCTAATCTATCTACTAGGAAATTTTTGCTTCTAGATAACAAAGGAAAAAATGTTGGAGATAATTTAAATCAAAAATCCGCAAGCCTTTATGGTCAGTATTGATGGTCTACCGTAGCGAGTAGCTTTACTGCTGTGACTGATTTTTTTCCTACCATTTTCCAATCGTTTTTTCTTACAACATGAATACTTTTGGAAATTTGAGAATAGTTTTTCAAACGTGAGACATTTTGAAAATCCTCTTTTGGAAAAATATGAACATTTTTGTAGAAAACATAACAATTTTAAAATTGGGAATATTTTTTGATAAATATGAACAATGTTTTCAACATGAACATTTTTTATAAAAAAGAACATTTTTCCAAAATTGTGGACAATTTTTAAATAATGTCAATATTTCTAGAAAATTCAACATTTATTAAAATTCAGAATTTTTAAAGCACACAAAAAATGAACACTTTTAGAATGTGAACATTTCTGAAATTGATATTTATTAAAACATGTTAACAATTTATAAAACATAGAGCTTTTTATATATTAAAGTAATTTTTACAAATTTGTAGAAAAAAAGATATAAAACGAAAGAAACAGGACCAAAAATAATCCAATGGGAACCTTCCTTCCCAAAACTGGGATACTGTTATACGTTCTGTTCCGTAAATGGGCTGGACCAATACGCATCATACGTGAGCTATCATGTGTAAAACAAGAGCTCTTATACCGGGGACCTCCTATCTGCCGTGTTATGCGGCAGACTAGCGGGGCTTCGCAGAGTTGCCAAACCAACAGGCCGGCCCAGGTAGCCAATTCATGAACTAAGCCACTGGAGCTGAACACCTTTTATGAACAGTAAGCAACGCAAACTTTGAAGTTGTTAGACTTGAATAAAATTCCTAGAAAAGATGGACTCACAAGGATTCAAACTCAGAGCCTCCTGGAGTAAGCAGTGGTACATAACCACTAGAATACATAATTTTGATGTCAAAATCTTGCAGCATGGCTTATGATAATTGTGAACGGCGACAAATCTAATTTTTCTGGAGTATCTTGAATGCGTTTTTATTTAGGAAAGTGATTTAATAAACAAAACATTTCAAAATTTTGAACAAATTTACAACTTGGAAAATTATTTGAAACTCATAAACTTTATGGAAAAGTCAGACATTTTTCAATCATGAACAAATTTTAGGAAAGGGAGAAATTTTTGAACAAATATGGAAACATTAACGGTTTTCCAAATCTTAAACATTTTTTTGGAAAAATGGAACGTTTACTGAAACTCTAAAAAAATCTAAAAAGCAAAAACTTTTGCATATGTGAACAATTTTTGAAACTGTGAACAAAATTAGTTAAGCCGGACTTTTTTTAATACTATCAACATATTTTGAATTTGTGAACAAAATTTGAAAAAAGGAACTTTGTGAACTTTTGATCAATTTTAGAAACCTCAAATTTTTTTAGAACGAACATGTTTCTCAAACTTAAGGGCTATTTTGAAAATTGTGAACATTTTTTTAATTTATGAACAATATTGTATGACAGCAAATTTCTTGAACTTCTGACAAAAATTTTGAAACCCCAGAACTAAATTGGGAAAATGCAAAAAAAAATCAAATATGTGATTTTTTTTTTTTTGAAAATCAAGAAGCTTTTTTTAATTTGTGCACAAAATTTAAA
This sequence comes from Aegilops tauschii subsp. strangulata, assembly GCF_002575655.3. NCBI lineage: Eukaryota > Viridiplantae > Streptophyta > Magnoliopsida > Poales > Poaceae > Aegilops > Aegilops tauschii. The sequence continues at coordinate 601,376,529 of NC_053037.3, forward strand.
AAGAAACATTTTTTTAACTTCTGAACATTTTTTGAAAAGCGTGCACATTTATTAAATTTGGGAACAAAATTTGGAAACGAGAACATTTTGTGAAGTTTTGAACAAATTACGAGCAACACAAACATATTTTGAAAAAATAAATAAGAAAATACACTTGAAAATGAAAAAGGAAAAGGAAAAACAAAAAAACAAAAACAAAAAATGAAAGATTAAAAGAAAAAACTGAGCCGGAAATCTCCTAGACGGTTCCCAAAACCATAAAGACCTGGCTGGAAGCCACCTAGAAACTTCCCAAAACTGGAAGCTCTGAAACGTTTAGTCGGTCGGCCCATCCCGAATGCTCGTTGATGTCCCCTTTGCATCGCTCTGGCAACTTGCCGCACCGAGCGGCAAACAAGAAAACACCTTATACAGGGGAGCTCCTATTCCATGCTTCAGGCACCAGGGAAGCTCGCCGGTGCTGATGGGCCGGCCTATGTACTCAATCACATTTGAGGAAAACAACGAAAACAAAACAGGAAAAAATCTGCAAAAATGAAAATGTTCATGAATTCGAAAAACTTCACGGATTTAAAAAAAGTGATCAATTTTGTAAAAAATCATCAAATTTGCAGAATGTTCTTTAAAATTCTCCAATTTTAAAAAAGTTCATCAAATTCTATAAAAAGTTCGCAAATTCGAAAAATGTCATCGTTTTAAAAAAAATCACCGATTTTGGAAAAAGTTCACGAATTTAAAGTGAAGAAAAAAAAAAGGAAAAAATAAAATAAAAAATAGCTAAACGGGTCGGCCCAACTTGGAGGGCTTCAGCGCCCGTTTGCAAAATGGACAGTAACGGGCGCCTGAAGCGCCAAATAGGATATGCGCCTATACAACGCAATTACTTCATGTAGCAACAAAAGCTAGGGTTAATTCATTGATGTTTACAGGAAAAGCAATGGGGTCACTGGGAGTGCCCAACCACATGTGCCGCCCTTGGGTAAGAGTAACACTTGACCTAGCGAGTCTATGAGTTTCAAAATTGGAAACTCAAGGTTCAAAAGTAAAGTTACACAAATTGAAAACTTTAACTGTTTTTAGGATATCTCTAATGATACTTTCATAGTTCCCTCCGATGCCCTGCCGAATATGATTTACAACCTGTTTGCAATCAGACGTGATTTGAAGATGTTGCATACTAAAGTCTTGAGCTAAAGATAAAACCTCCCTGCAAGTGAGGGTTTCGAGTGAAGCAGGATCCGCCAGACCTTGAATGACAAGTACCAACGCCCCTAAGTAGGATCCATCCCTATCTCGACATAATGCCGCCACTTCACCCAGAAAATTCTCCTATGATATTGTTGCGTCCATGTATATCTTTATGTATCCCTCGGCCGGGTGGAATCCACCGTCGTTGTTCCTGATTGCATGTGTACTTGGCCGCAGTGGTAGGCTCCGTTGGAACCAACAACTGCTCCAACTCCGAGATGAACCATAGGACAAATATGTGAGTATCTATGGGCCCTGATCCTCTCCTTCATGTATCAATTTCCATCTTGAGTACCAGCTTGCCTATTGTCAAACACGGGCGCGCCCATGTCTCACTACAAGCGAGACAAAGTCAGCTCTAGTTGAAGGCAGCGGCCTAAACTGGCCGGCACAGCTCACGCGAGGCCACTTCCTCTTCTTCTTTTGTTCGTTTGACCTTTTGTTTGGTTTTCTTGATTTTTCTGTGCTTTCCTTTGCACTTCCAAACATTCTACACGTATATATTACAAAATAAACTTTTCATAATGTATTGAAAAATGGTGCTCGCAACTGAGGGTTCAAACTCGGCCTCACTTGATCGAGAGATCAACGTTCTGATCACCAGGACAACGAACACCTCGTGCATAAAGACTTCTTTCCATTCTTTTATTTTTTCAACACGTTGTGAGAGCCCGGTTTTGGGAAGCTTCCCAAACCAGTTTTGACCGGTTCGCAGGCAAGTTCCTGGGTGGTTTTCTCTTCTTCTTCTTTTTTCTTTTCCTTTTTCATTTTTTCTTATTTTCCTTTTTTTCTTTACTTAAATGCATGAACTTTTTTTCATGTTCGATGAACTTTTATAAAAATAGATGTTTTTTTTCAAATTCAATGAACTTTTTTGAAAATTCGATGAACTTTTCTCAAAATCGATAAACTTTTTTCAGATTTGATGATTTTTTTTCAAAATCAATGAACTTTTTTTTCAAACTTGATGATATTTTTCCCAAAATTGATGAACTTTTTAAATTCTGTGAATTTTTCCAAATTTGATCAACTTTTCGAAATTGATGATTTTTTTGAAATTTGATGAATATTTTTCAAAATTGATGAACTCTTTTTGAAAGTTGATGAACTTTTTTCAAAAATGACGAACCTCTTTTCAAATTTGTGAATTTAAGTTTATGGGAATTTTTTCAATTTTCATGAACATTTTTTGAATCCATGTATTGTTTCTCTTTTTTTTCAGATTTTTTTCGATGGTTGACCGTTCAACTGGCCAACTGTCGACAGGTCAACTGAGATCGAGCGAACGATGCGACAGGAAAAAGGGGAAGAGGCGACCTGGGCCAGCCCAGTTTGCGGGCGCTTGGGCGCCAGAACTGACAACCGGCACTAAAGGCGCCCGCGGCGCTCCTTTTTCATTGTTTATCTTTTGATGTGTGCGTGAGTGGGCTGGCTAGTTACTGTTGAAGATTGCAACGAGAGTTCCTATGGTCACGCTTCATGCGAGAAATAGCGAGCGCGCTCAAACACATCAAACGCTACTTTTTTAAAGAGGATGTTCCTGTCGTTATAATGGGAGAAGTGGGATTCGAAATACACACGAGACCGTTGATGGATAATTTGGTTGACCACACACAGGAAAACCAGTGCTATTTGACACTTCCTTTAGTTAAAGAACATTAAATACCCAATATAAATTATTTAAAAATATATAAATTTCAAACCGAATTCTTAAAATATTGATAATAGAATTTGAAAAAAAACTTCATAGAAATTGTTACAAGTTCACAGAAATGAAAAGGGCCGCGAATTTGAGAAAAGTTCATGAATTTGGGAAAAAGTAAGAATTTGAATTTTTTTGCTGATTTTAAAAAAGTTCATCGATTTTGAAACAAGGTTCCTCTATTTGAAAAACAAAGTTCACAATTTTTAAAAAGGATTCATAGTTTGAAAAAAGTTGATCGATTTTGAAATAAAAGGTTCATGGATTTGAAAAAAGTGCATCAATTTTGAAAAAATTCATGAATTAAAAATTTTTGTCGGCTTGGAAATGTTTTGTAATTTAGAATAAGTTCACAAAAATGGAAAAAAACTCATTGAATTTAAAAACATAGGCATTTGAAAAAGTTTGAAATTTCAGAAAATCTTAGAAAAGTTCACGAAAGTTGGAAAAAAGAGAAATGTTCATGAATTTGGAAAAGGAAAGAAAAATTGAAAAAGGCTCGTGGATTTTTGAAAAATGTTCACGAATTTGATAATAGCTAAAAAGAGAAAAGAAAGCTAAAACCGATTAAGAAAAATAAGAAAAAGGAAACTATAATTAAAAATCAAATTAGCAAAATGGTTGGGGAAAACCAGAAGACAACCGCCCAGAAAAATGCATAACAAATCATTGGAAAAAGCATCCCAAGAAAAACCGGTGGATAAAAAGATCAACGTGGGCTGCCCTTTTAGAATATAATGCAGTTGAGGGTGTTCGCCCATTTTTGATTTGTATTATATCCGGTGCTAAAGTTGTCGAATAGGAACTGATGATGCAAAACAATGACATTTTGACGGGAGCAACTAACCAAGGGTTTCCCCTTGCGGGAGCCTCACAAGCGTCACTTTTGGTGGGCTGAGAGTACGCTAAGTGGCGCCCTTTCATCCGCCGCCACATGTCACGTGCTGGGTGCACTAGTAGAAAAACGACCTAATGTTCAGCTAATTAGTCTCGGTTCAATTACGACCCGGTACTAATGGTACCATTAGTCCCGGTTCAAACGGTTATGCATTAGTCCCGGTTCGTTAGTGACCTATAGTCCCGGTTTGTGTCACAAACCGGGACTAAAGGGGTGGTGGTAGGCTAGCGTCAGGCCGAGGACCCACGAGCCTCTTCAGTCCCGGTTTGTGACACAAACCGGGACTATAGGGACCTTTAGTCCGGGTAGGAGCCACCAACCGGGACTAAAGGGGTCTAACCTTTTAGTACCGGTTGGTGGCTCCAACCCGGACTAAAGGGGTTCTACAATTTTCAAACTCTACCCCCACCCCCCGGTATCGCCTTTTCAGTTTTGAAAAAAATGATAAAAATTTCAAAAATTAAAATCCTTCGAGATGTAGTTATGTTACTACATCTACTAGTTAGGGAAATTTAATAACATAAATTTCGACATGTTTTGCCAAAAAAAGTGTTATGAAAAAGTAAAATGACCATAACTTTTGCATACGATGTCGAAAAAAGTATAATATATCAAAATGTTCAGCACGAAAAGCAGGTTCCGATTTCGACCGTCGTAGGCTATTTTGCAAATTTTTAGAATCCTCGGATTCTGAAAGGAAAAAAATTATGCTCAAATTTCAGTTTTTTTGAACTTTGGTCAAACTATTTATTCAAGAAATATTAGTGTTAATAAACAATTACTGTTTTTTACAATAATAGTTTCAAATTCAAACGGTGAAACGTGTGACTTCATGCTAAAGCTAAACTCCTAAGGGTTAATAGGATTGACAGCTTACTATTGTGAGGAAAACAACAAGTGCAGACTTGGAAACTAGGGGGAATAGAACTCGAAATTTAAGCATGCTCAGGCTGGAGTAGTGAGAGGGATGGGTGACGGCCGGGAAGTCAGACGATTTGGAATGAGTGCTTCACACTTGAGCGGTGATTAGGAATGATTAGAGATTAAATTATCAAATAATTCAGAAATTTGAAAATCAGAAGAAAAATATATAAAAAAATCAATTTTTTCTGTAAAATTCCTTTAGGCCCCTAGCCCCCGGTGCGGGCTCGTGCCACGTGGTGGGCCTTTGGTCCCGGGTCGTGTTGAACCGAGACTAAAGGGGAGGGACCTTTAGTCCCCACCCTTTAGTGTTGGTTGCAGAACCGGGACTCAAGGTCCTTACGAACCGGGACTAAAGCCGGATTCTGCACTAGTGGTGCTCCCTCTGATTTTTTTTTATTTTTCTATACACGCTTTTGGGTTCTAGATTTTTTCGGTTTTTGCTTGGTTTTTCCTAGGTTTTGGAGATTTTTTTTAAAAGAAAAATCGGCGAAAGAGCATGTTTTTTTGTTTCCGTGAGAGCTACATATTTGCTTCCACGAGAGGCACAACTTTGTTTCTTGTGGATGCACATGTTTGCTTCGGTGAGAGGCACATCTAGAAGTACAAAAAAAGTGCTTTTACCTTGGTTTTTTTCCATGAAAAAAAGTTCATCAAAATCTATTAATATGAGATCTAGTTTTGAAGATCTCGAGGCGAGAATCAATGGTGAAAACGGTTCGTGTTTAGACGCACAGTTTAAGAGACAAAACGTTTTGAATAAATATATTTACGAGAAAAGAAAAAATTTCAGGTTGCAACAAGTAGCGCACATGCAGTGCGCCATTTGTCACAACCTTGAAAGATGGGAGTAACATTTGTAAGGGGTAGCCCTCAATTAGTGATATCGTATTCTGACACTACGAGAAAGAAAATTATCCTAGCAATAGGACCAGGAAAGAGACGATCATTTGGATGGCCCACACACTAGAAAGCATCGACTCTTCCAATTCAAAGGTAGACTAAAAAAATCCCAATTCAAAGCTGGTAATGACGTGCCAAAATATTTGCGCCATACCTTTATCCACACACCTCGCTATCGCCATTTTCCAGCCCGGTCAAGACAGCTGCGTACGCATTTCATTCCACCTTGGTTTGTGGCCATAACAAGCCGAACTGCTCGACCCACGCTCCAATTCAGCGAGAATCAGGAAACGAGCCCTGCACGGATGGACGGCTCGTCGGCGGAGGTGGCGAAGGTGAAGCGGGCGAAGACCGTCTTGACGGTGGCGGCGATCTCCGGCTCCCTCCGCCGGGCCTCGGCCAACGCCGGCCTCATCCGCGCCGGTAAGCCAGCTAACGCCACCACCTAGCCTCTCAGCAGGCGTACGCATCTCAATCGTGGTAACTCTAAGACTGAGGCGTTCGTTCCGTGTCGCTGTGTATCCAAGCCGCCAAGATGTGCGAGGAGTCCATCCCGGGGCTGCAGATCGACCACGTCGACATCTCCGACCTGCCGCTCCTTAACACCGACCTCGAGGACGTCGACGGCAACGCCTTCCCGGCCGCCGTCGAGGAGTTCCGGGACAGGGTCCGCGGCGCCGACTGCTTCCTCTTCGCCTCCCCCGAGTACAACTACTCCATCTCAGGTACACGGCGTATACTGTGTTCCGGCAACACCACAGCTTCCTGCACCCGTAAAGACCGAGCGACAGGTGTTTTTGCTTTCTGAAAGTCTGAAACCACGTGTGCAGGCCCTCTGAAGAACGCGCTGGACTGGGGGTCGCGGCCACCGAACGTGTGGGCGGACAGGGCCGGCGCCATAGTGAGCGCGTCAGGGAAGTCCGGCGGCAAGAGGTCGGCGTACCACATCCGGCAGGTCGGGGTCTTCCTCGACATCCACTTCATCAACAAGCCGGAGGGGTTCGTCTCGGCGCACCATCCGCAGAGCAAGTTCAACGGCGACGGCAACCTCATCGACCCGGAGACTGGGGAGCTGCTGAGGAAGATCCTTCTTTCCCTCCGGGCGTTCGCGCTCAGGCTCATCCACGGCAACGACTCTGCTGCAAACTCCGGACAAGGTAGTTAGTATATTTAGTGGTGCTGTGTCTGCTGTGATGGCTGGATGGAGCTAGTTAACATGTCGGGATGTTCAAAGCCTATGGCTCATAAAAAGTGATACGATGAAGGGCTGTTAAACAATGACGTATTAAAATTACATAGCAAAATAACACCACAAGTGCTGCTGCTGCATGTGCCAAGACCGACGACCCAAGTCATCACATGAAGTTCCGCCTCACATACTGCACTTCAACTCTTCCGTTAGTAGGGCCCTTTCCAATCAAAAAGATTATGCACCCATACGCAAACATACAAAGAAAGCATCTCTTGATTACACGGGACTGACCGTGTCGACTGCGCGTTTAATATCTACTACTCCCTCCGTTCCACAATGTAGTGTGCATAGATTTTTTTAAAAAGTCAAACTGCGCAAACTTTGACCAAGTTTATAGAGAAAACTATTTATATCTGCAATATCAAAATACATAAATATGAAACTACATCTTATGATGAATTTAATGATATATGTATGGCATTCTAGAAGGAAATGTTTTTCTCTACGTACTTGGTCAAAGTTTGTGAGGTTTGACTTTAAAAATAATCTATATGCACTACATTATGAAATGAAGGGAGTACTATATAACTGGAGGCCTAGAGTACGATAGAACAACAACGCTGGAGCACAAGTTTGTAAAGAAGACCAATGTGCAAAGTTTGGATTTGTTTCTTGCTCTCTATTTACTAATAAAATGTTGTTTGGAGCCAACATTTTCACAGGGTTACATATTGGGTAAAAATATAGTGCTTTGACACATGGTTACAAAACCTAAGAAACACAATTGCAAATGCAGCCTACGAGCATTCGGCCACCATACAAACACAGTTACAACATTTCGTCGGAACCAAAGGAAGGCTCCACTGCTCCTGTTTTAAGCGTTTTGTCAAAAAATAACTTAGTGACAAACATCTTGCACCTTACGAGACCGACTCAGTTTGTGTAGCCGCTCAGCTACCTCCATCATCGTTGGTCTTTGATCTACATCAGGACGAAGGCATTCCATGGCCATACCTGCTAGATTATCAAGAAGCTCTAAATCTTCTGTGATTGCAATTTCCTTATCAAAAAACTCGGTTGCTTTCTTGTGTTTCTCATGGGCTTGAAGAAAGCTCTTTACCAAGCCATTATTCTCAGAATGTATGGCCCTCCTGCTGCTAATAAGCTCCAAGATCACAATTCCAAAACTATAGACATCACTTTTCTCGGTGAGTATGCCTTCTTGTAGATATACAGGATCCATATAATTCATGTCGCCGATGACTGATTCAGTGTGTTCCTTGTCCCTCGCAAGCAACCTAGATATGCCGAAGTCTGAAATCTTGGGTGCAAAGTTATCATCCAAGAGTATATTTGCTGGTTTGACATCACCGTGTAGAATTCTAGTGTTTGCTTGGGAGTGCATATAAGCTAGACCATCCGCTGATTGTGCAGCGATACTTAAACGTGCATCCAAGTTGAGAGCCACCTTGTTATTGTTGTCGTGAAGAATGTCATGGAGACTACCTTGGGAGATGAACTCATAGACCAGCATGGGGGCATCAACTTCAAGGCAACAACCAATGAGCCTAACAATGTTCTTGTGGATGACTTGAGATTGGATGATGACTTCATTTGTAAACTGGTCATTCTCTTGCATGCTACCATTGATGGGCTTCTTTATTGCAACTTGTTTATTGTCAAGAAGGCCCTTGTAAACTTCACCAAAGCAACCTTTTCCAATTAAGTTGCTATTCTTTAAAATTGGCTTTAGGTCCCACTTTTTGAAAAGTTTAATGGTATTTGCCTGCTCTAATATAGGACCACCATTCTTTCTATAGAATTCTTCCATCTTCTTTTTCTCTTTGTGAAGAATAACAAGGAACGATAGAACCGCCATGAGAAGAATACCACCTATTGCACCTAGATGGACAACAAAAACAAACTTACTTTATATCACTAAATTCACAATTACAGATCTAGCAGTAATGGTCAGTATAAGTAAATAGTTTCTTTTGTTCATGCACTCGAAATCTAAAACAAACTACCGATGGAGATAAGCTTCTCTCTACACAAAAATGACGCCCCTGGGAACTGATTGCAATTGCTGCACTAGTTCCATCTGGTTTGCAAGACATTGATGGGTTTGGTAAATATCCCTCCAGAGCTAAACAATGCGTGGGCAAGGTAAGTATTTGGGCGCACAGAGCAAAGAAACAGGAACTTCTACCTATTAACATGTTGATTGAAAATTGAGCAGGTTAAATCTAGTTTCATCTCTCCCTTTGTCCCCTTCTACCTATTGATGGGTTTGAAAGACAAGTGAGTCATGTAGGTTGTAAGTGTTTTTTTTTTTTGCGAATGTGTAGGTTGTAAGTTACTAGTACATCCAAGTCATTCATAGAAATAGAAATTAAGAACAAGGAATTCATGTAGTGTAGGTAGTACTTACCCACAGTCACCTTTGCAGCTAAAGGGAATACATCTGTGCAGGTTCCCGCTTTGCCGTCGCCTTCCATTCCAAATTTGCATGGACAGTCATAGCCTCCCAGCTCGTTTTTGCATATCCCACTTATGCAGTTATACACTTGGGGGAGCTTGCACTCATCAATGTCTGAAGAATCAACACTTGGGGGAGTTAGTTAGCGAATTGCTAATGACTGAATAGAGTATGTATGTAGGAGTATGTACCTTGGCATCCGTGAGTGACGTACGGGTTGCCAGCGTAACCCTCCCAGCACTTGCAGAAATAGCCAGGAGTAGTATCTGTATATGTTGCATTGGCACAGGAGCTGTTGCCGCTGACGCAGGCGTAGTCTGGCTCTCCTTGGGCCGGACACGAAGTGTTGCCGGCGGCGAAGTCGAGCGCGAGGGGGACGCCCCGAGGGAACCTTTTGGGTAGCGTCTTGTCACCCTCCATGTCGGGGGTGGAGAAGTTGTACCCTGACTTCTCCACCAGCATGCCATAGATGCACGGGTGGGTTCTCCACCATCTGTTGGGGTCCTTGGGGCCGACACGCAATATGAAGTATTTGCCGGGGCCGACCTCGCCGGGCGGGAAGGTGGCCTCGCAGCAGCCCCGCCCCGTGCACGAGTCGTTCGTCGCGGTCAGGCTGCCGATGTAATCTCGAGCACCACAAGACAACCTAGGAAAGTCTCCAACTATGCCCCGCGGCGCGTAACTCAGTTCAGGGTCGACTCTCAAGCCGACACCGATGAGAACATTACGGGTCGCCGACACGGCGAACGGGGTGCCGTAGAACTTGATACCTTGTTCCGTGGAGTAGGCCGTGGTGTCATTTGTGCTGCAGCGGTACGAGACCGAGGCGTACACTCGTGCCTCGCCGGTGGCAACTGATATGCTCAGCAGCTCCAGCAGCGGAAACGAGTCGGCCACGTAGTTGCTTATTCTGCTGTCAGCAAGGAAGGGGCGAGGGGGATCGTAGGATTGGTTGCAGAGGACCTCGAAGCCATCGCGGAAGCAGCCGGGGCCCATGCCGATGCCGAACGGGAAGGGGATGTCGACGTTGCCGCACTTGCGGCGGCAACCCCCTTCAGCCGCGGCGGCAAGGATGACTCACTCGCAGCAGCAGCGGCTGGGAATGGAAATGCGAGGTGGGCGTGGTCATGGTGCTTGCTCTATCAGAAGAGGCTAGCTAGAGATGAATGAATGCCAAAAGGAATCAACTTATATTTGTACTTGGGCTGGCCACTTGACTCTCCTGCACACCCTCTCTTGCAAATTATACTCCCACATGGATAACCGCGCCGGCCACTTGACTCTCCTTGTGCAGACTACTGCATGTGACCAGTGGCCAACTTGCAGTCAAAGCAGCCTAGCCTTGCCAGTTCAATGCACGGGCGTGTTATTTGACTTATTCAAGCGCAACGGCAAGAAACGAAACGAGGAGGAAAGACGCGCACCGCCGCTCTCAACGCGGCTGCCTACCGCCCAAAGACCGTCGTCTCAAGGTCTCCATAGCTGCAAAAAAACTCAATCATTTTGTGAAAGCCGTCACCATGTTGCTTAATGAAGATGCCCCCGGCCACAACCTTTAGGTGGCGTATGAGGGCAAAATGCCAAGTTTCATGTTTTTCTTTAAAACTAGCAGAGTTGCCCGCTCGATGCGCGGGCTAGAATTTATAATGTTTTGTAATTCCAACATACTATTTATTTTGTCTAAAGAAAAATTGGAATCAAATGTGATGGCATTTGCAAATATGAGACTTCTGCGAGCATAGTTTTGTCTTAGGTATGGCCGGATTTTTATTTAGATATAAATAAACATGTTATCCATTTATCACCTGCCTTCTAGTTATGCATGCCTCGCGAACTATAATTTTTATTACCAGTCATGTTAAACATTTTAATCTTCTATCGATTATACGATGATCTTACTTTATGTAAATATAAATTCTAAAGCTATACATGTTGGGCCACTTATTTTTTATATAGAAAGGAAATACATATATGAGTGGGAGGGTAGAGTAGAAGCGTGGTCAAAAGGCCATTCAAGCTTTGGAAAAAATATTATAAGTAATTCCTGGAATTATGAATTGCATGCAAATGTAATGCAGTAGAAAAACATAAATTACACGCAGTTTCTGTTTAAATTTCAGCATATCTTTCCCTCCTATCTTTTTATCATATTCGTCAACATAGTCAAGTTGCTCTTTCAATTGGCGATCCACTTCTGATCTCTATTCGAGACATTTATGCTTAATCTGCGCCGGCCAAATCCATCACAATACCATAGATACATCATCACATGGGCATGATATAGTTGTATGCTTATGTGATAATATGCATTATTTTTTTACCCTGATGTTAATTGATCTTCTTTTCAATACAAACCTCAGGCTATTTTCCTATGGATTGTCTAATTTTGATAAACCTTATTTGTAACATGGCCAGTATTTTGATATGTTTTTTCTGTAATGTAGGTTGCTATATACCTTAAGTCACAAAGAGACAAAGAAGTTAGTGTTATATGCAAAAATCTAGGAGAGCAGTGTCGCATGTAGTAGTTCACACATCCTAACTCTGATGTTCCACACACCTATACCTATCAAACAAATAGAAACTTCAGACAAAATTAAAACCTAACATCGTTTTTAGTATAGACAAAGAGCTCTAGAGAAGAATCACATACTTATAGCCTTTAGTTTTGATTTTAAAAATCACACCAACAAAAGTTTGATATAAGGTTTACCAACAATGGAATCGGATTATTATCAGCTGTCCTAAAAAGATTGCTTGGGCAACCATGTTGTTTAGGAATTTCATCTATACCAAGTTGCATAGAGAAGTTATGTTCAAAAAAAGTTGCATCGAGAAGTTCATTTAATGTTGTTGGAAGAAATTATTTTACGATTGCTTGAACGGCTAACAGTAAAGACTCGCTGAATTGGTCACTCGCCTACGTGTGTTGTACCTTTGGTTCTCCTTCAGCACCCTGTCCATGTATGTCATGTTATCGAAAACATGGGAGGCGCCCTACCACATGAGAAGGAAATGATGTATTATTGCTCCACCTCCAAGCCTTTCAAAATTTTCTTGCCGAGACCTAATTAAATTCAAGCCGTAGATGAACAATGGCACAAATAGCATTCGGTCTATTACATATTGGCATATATCATTCAACTTCTGAACAGTATCAAGCTTCAAATGAACAATGACATAAATATCATTATCTATAACATTGTATAAATCATTCGACTTCTGAAGAGTAGACTAACATAGAAAAAAAACAGATCACTCCAGCACAAAGAAAAAATGAACAAAATACACTGCCATCTTAAATGCATACTATATGGTTTGAGTTGGTACATAGGAAGGTACATGCAGCTCTCCTTGCTGCTAAACGGAAATTTATTTAACTTCCTAGCAGTCTGCGCACATGACCTCCCAGTCCAAGCATGAGAAGGAAGTCGTTCCATTATTTCTCTATGTCCAAGCTGTTCTCATTATGTTTGCCCATTATTTATGTGGATAAGTTTGCAGACCTAATAATGTTCAAGGTCTCCCACAAAAAAAAATGTTCAAGGTCAAGTTGTGATTCTTCTGCAACGCATCACCAGATACCATACAGGTGTTGGCAGAGCTGAGGAGGAGATACCCATACATAAGCATAAGCATGATCTTCCGTGTACACAATGCATCTATAAAAGGCGTATCAAATAATTGCATCCAACATACTGCATAACTCATATAATGTAATTGCTCGGGTCTACAGAGTGTAATACATAAGAAAAAAAGATTAATCAAAATATATCACAATATTATAGACCATATGCGATAAAATATATTTTTATGCACTTACCGGTGGGTAGCTCAATCACCTAGAGGGCTTGTGCATGTGGTCCTCCTGGGCAACATCGTCGACATACATGTAGGATAGCTTATGTGTCGTAATTTATGTCATCTGTAGAGGGCGAGCGTCAGGACCTGTTGATCATTATGTCCGCTAGATCATGCCGGTCGTTCATCCACGGGAAATCCGTGGTCTTCATGCTGGGTATATATGTCCTCTAGATCACGTCAATCGTCCATCTATGGGAAATCCGCAGTCTACATGCTGGGTATATGTACGTATCATCTTGCTCTCTGTGGATCATTATGTCCGCTAGATCACATCGAAATTTTATGAATTTTTTTTAAATTTTCTTTTGATTTTCAAATTTCTGAATTATTTTAACCTCTAATCTCTAATCACCCCTCATCATTCCAAATCATCTAACTTCCCGGACGGTCACCCATCCTCTCACTACTTCAGCCTGAGCACGCTTAACTTCCGGGTTCTATTCTCCCTCGTTTCCAAGTCTGCACTTGTTGTTTTCCTGACAATAGTAAGATGTCAATCCTATTAACCCTCAGGAATTTAGCTTGAGCATGAAGTCACACATTTCACTGTTTGAGTTTGAAACTATTGTTTTAAAAAACAATAATTGAATAGTAACATTAATATTTCTTGAATAAGTAGTTTGACCATAGTTTGACCACAGTTTGACCAGATTTGACCAAAATTCAAAAAAACTGAAATAATTATTTAGTAACACTAATATTTCTTGAATAATTAGTTTGACCATAGTTTG